>NW_006770293.1:38726-67414 GCF_000442215.2 Lipotes vexillifer
CGGAAACAAAAGAAAAAGAAAAAAAAAAGTTGGCTGATACTTCTCTTGAATATTTTCATTATTTTAGCAATTTTTTTTTTTTTGGGGGGTACGCGGGCCTCTCACTGTTGTGGCCTCTCCCGTTGCGGAGCACAGGCTCCGGACGCGCAGGTTCAGCGGCCATGGCTCACGGGCCCAGCCGCTCCGCGGCATGTGGGATCTTCCCGGACCAGGGCACGAACCCGCGTCCCCTGCATCGGCAGGCGGATCCCAACCACTGCGCCAACAGGGAAGCCTCTTGTGGGCCTTTTTGAATAAGGATTTTATCTTGTGAGCCTTGGAAGGTCACTGAAAGGCTGTAAGAGTTGGGAGTGAGTGATCACCATCACATTTTAGTTCTTTAAAGATGGGTGAGGTAGTGGTGTGAAGAAGTGATTCATGGAGGGTAGGGTCTAGGGCAGAGAGAATCAGAGCCCCATGACACGTCCCTGCCTATATGCTTGGTGAGTATTTAGAGTTTTTAGTCTTTACACTGACTGCTCTTCTGTTTGATTTTAGTTCTTCCCTCTGCTTTCATATGTACCAGTTTGGGGGCCTTTCAGAGTGCCTCTCTGTAATAGTCCCTATTTTGTTACTTTTAATCTGCTGCGGTTTAGGAAAGAAATTAACTAATCTTGTTAGAATTTCAGGTTCAGTAAGGGGATGTAGGTTCTGAGTGAGAGGCTTTTTCTGTGCAAATGCTTGGTGCCATTTGGTTTGTTATCTCCGTGATCTTTCTGCTTATTTTCTGCTTTTGTGCTGTGCTTACAGTGAGGCAAAATTCCTTGATGCATGAATGAGAGATGCATTATTACTTTAATAATATAACATCTTTTCTTCAAATCTTGCATCACAGGATTTTTGTGCAGATTAAAGAGAGTGAAATTACTCTGTGAAGTATTAAGTGCCGTATAAAAGAAAATAATCATTGTTATAACGGCAGCTTAGAGACCTCCAAAACTAATTAGTTACCAAATATTCACATCTTGGAAACTCACTCCCTCCTCTTCCCTCCACCCTCCCACAAAAAAAACACAGAGATGCCTATTTCTTTTGGAGAGCACAAACTGTCTGAAGTGCTCATGTCACTCTTTGTGCCTTGGCTGGCAGGAAACTCAAGCCAAATTTGCTGGTCATTGTAGGAAATGGGTAGATCCATATGATATTAATATCTATGTCATAGTTCTTCCCTTGGTCTTGTTTTTCTGTTCTGTCTATAGTTTTCCTGTGCCTTGTTTATTGGTATTTTTCTACTTTATTATAGGTATTCTTATAAGCCACTTCAAATATTTGTATCCACCTATTTTAACAAGGGTCAGAACTACTGTCCAATGTTTCAGAAGCCAGGATATAAAATACTGGCACCCTGCCAGCCATTGTAGCGGGTACAATACTATAGACACTGTGCCAAGTGACTTGAGTTTAAATTCAGGCCTTGTCCACCATTGCATGTGGATCTGAAGTCTCTGTGCATGCCAGTCTAGAGCCTCCTATTACAAGCACACTCAAGTTTGTCTCCCACTGGCTCATAGATAATTTCATAATTTCCTTTAGTGTGATCTCCAAGTTCCTGAACTCATCACCCTGCCCTGTACTTACAAGTGTATCTTAGTGGTATAAGCACGGTTTGTTCACTTGATAAGAGGGCAGGGATCCATGATCTTTTACTGATTTAGGTTTCTTTTTGTCAGCAAAGACCTGAAGATTCCAGGATTCACTAAATTCATTCACACTTCAAAAGAGTGTGACCATGTCTTTCAGCCTCTGTTATGATTCTGGACAGCCCAAACTGGACATGTCTCTTTGGGTAGTGGTAGATACTTTTGCTTGATTTCAGAAAGTTGCTTAGTGATTGCCTTCTTTCTATCTCAGTCCCTGAGTTTGTCTTATGAGCTGAGGTTGTATATAGGACAAACACTCAGCAACCTTCAGGTAATGAGATTTTTCTTGACGATTTTAGTTTTGCTAACATTTGATAATCTAGCAACCTTTCTAATCTACAGTATAGTTATTTTGTCACAGAATTTTAAATGAATGGACAAAATAAACAATTATGAAATGGACATATCCTAAATTTCAGTGAATTTACTTTTACACGCTGATTCTTATTTCACCAGCTTTTTCTCTAGACATACATTCCGTCCTGGCTTCAGATAGATCCCCGCCTTTTCTATTCCCCAAACAGGTCAGGCTCCCTCTCTCTCTTCCTTGAATCACATTCAAGGAATGTGCCCTTTAATGATTCCCACCACAATTTTGTACTGTGGCTATGCTTATCTGACCCATTGGAAGATAGTCTGGTTCCACACATAGTAAGTCTACAACTGAAAATGGAGTTTCTGAATGAAGAATGTCATGGGAACATATTGTCTTGTTTAAATGGTTATGTGCCCGTCCCTGAACCAACCTCCATGGCCAGCGGCAAGACTCCCACCCGTGGAGCTGGGTCGATCCTCCTCAAACCACATGGTTGATTAAGGATACAGCAGACCTAAGTATTACCACAAAGAGCGGGAAACGGACAGAGGAAAGCAACTATCTTGTTCATCTTACGCTTATACCAGAGAAAAATGAGAAATTTTAACATAAATGTACAATAATAGGGAAATTGGAACATATATTAATATGTCTTTACAGTGTTATATTATGCAGCCATTAAAAATGTTATATCCCCCCCCACAAAAAAAAGGGTTTCCCTGGTAGTGCAGTGGTTGAGAGTCCGCCTGTCGATGCAGGGGACACGAGTTTGTGCCCCAGTCCAGGAAGATCCCACATGCCGTGGAGCAACTGGGCCCGTGAGCCATGGCCGCTGAGCCTGCACGTCCGGAGCCTGTGCTCCGCAACGGGAGAGGCCACAACAGTGAGAGGCCCATGTACCACAAAAAAAAAAAAGTCATATCCACAGATTTTTTAATAATATGAAAAAAACACAAGCTTAAGTTCTGATCACAGTTTTTATTTTTTTTAACATCTCTATTGGAGTATAATTGCTTTACAATGGTGTGTTAGTTTCTGCTTTATAACAAAGTGGATCACTTATACATATACATATGTCCCCATATCTCTTCCCTCTTCCATCTCCCTCCCTCCCACTCTCCCTATCCCACCCCTCTAGGTGGTCACAAAGCACTGAGCTGATCTCCCTCTGCTATGCAGCTGCTTCCCACTAGCTATCTATTTTATGTATGGTAGTGTATATATGTCCATGCCACTCTCTCACTTTGTCACAGCTTACCCTTTCACCTCCCCGTATCCTCAAGTCCATTCTCTAGTAGGTCTGCATCTTTATTCCCATCTTGCCCCTAGGTTCTTCATGACCTTTTTTTTTTTTTTTTAGATTCCATATATGTGTGTTAGCATATGGTATTTGTATTCCTCTTTCTGACTTACTTCACTCTGTATGACAGTCTCTAGGTCCATCCACCTGACTACAAATAACTCAGTTTCATTCTTTTTATGGCTGAGTAATATCCCATTGTATATATGTGCCACATCTTCTTTATCCATTCATCTGTTGATGGACAGTTAGGTTGCTACCATGTCCTGGCTATTATAAATAGTACTGCAATGAACATTTTTGTACATGACTCTTTTTGAATTATGGTTTTCTCAGGGTATATGCCCAGTAGTGGGATTGCTGGGTCGTATGGTAGTTCTATTTTTAGTTTTTTAAGGAACCTCCATACTGTTCTCCATAGTGGCTGTAACAATTTACATTCCCACCAACAGTGCAAGAGGGTTCCCTTTCCTTCACACCCTCTCCAGCATTTATTGTTTCTAGATTTTTTTGATTATGGCCATTCTGACCCGTGTGAGATGATATCTCATTGTCATTTTGATTTGCATTTCTCTAATGATTAATGATGTTGAGCATTCTTTCATATGTCTGTTGGCAATCTATATGTCTTCTTTGGAGAAATGTCTATTTAGGTCTTCTGCCCATTTTTGGATTGGGCTGTTTGTTTTTCTAATGTTGAGCTGCATGAGCTGCTTGTAAATTTTGGAGATTAATCCTTTGTCAGGATTTGGAGATTAATCCTTTGTCAGTTGCTTCATTTGAAAATGTTTTCTCCCATTCTGAAGGTTGTCTTTTCGTCCTGTTTATGGTTTCCTTTGCTGTGCAAAAGCTTTTAAGTTTCATTAGGTCCCATTTGTTTATTTTTGTTTTTATTTCCATTTCTCTAGGAGGTGCGTCAAGAAGGATCTTGCTGTGATTTATGTCATGGAGTGTTCTGCCTATGTTTTCCTCTAAGAGTTTGATGATGTCTGGCCTTACATTTAGGTCTTTAATCCATTTTGAGTTTATTTTTGTGTATGGTGTTAGGGAGTGTTCTAATTTCATTCTTTTACATGTAGCTGTCCAGTTTTCCCAGCACCACTTATTGAGGAGGCTGTCTCTTCTCCACTGTATATTCTTACCTCCTTTATCAAAGATAAGGTGACCATATGTGCGTGGGTTTATCTCTGGGCTTTCTATCCTGTTCCATTGATCTATCTTTCTGTTTCTGTGCCAGTACCATACTGTCTTGATTACTGTAGCTTTGTAGTATAGTCTGAAGTCAGGGAGCCTGATTCCTCCAGCTCCGTTTTTCTTTCGCAAGATTCCTTTGGCTATTCGGGGTCTTTTGTGTTTCCATACAAATTGTGAAATTTTTTGTTCCAGTTCTGTGAAAAATGCCAGTGGTAGCTTAATAGCAATTGCATTGAATCTGTAGATTGCTTTGGGTAGTAGAGTCATTTTCACAATGTTGCTTCTTGCAGTCCAGGAACGTGGTATATCTCTCCATCTATTTGTATCATCTTTAATTTCTTTCATCAGTGTCTTATAATTTTCTGCATACAGGTTTTTTTGTCTCCTTAGGTAGGTTTATTCCTAGATATTTTATTCTTTTTGCTGCAATGGTAAATGGGAGTGTTTTCTTAATTTCACTTTCAGATGTTTCATCATTAGTCTATAGGAATGCAAGAGATTTCTGTGCATTAATTTTGTATCCTGCTACTTTACCAAATTCATTGATTAGCTCTAGTAGTTTTCTGGTAGCATCTTTAGGATTCTCTATGTATAGTATCATGTCATCTGCAAACAGTGACAGCTTTACTTCTTCTTTTCCAGTTTGGATTCCTTTTATTTCTTTTTCTTCTTTGATTGCTGTGGCTAAAACTTCGAAAACTATGTTGAATAATAGTGGTGAGAGTGGGTAGCCTTGTCTTGTTCCTGATCTTAGTAGAAATGGTTTCAGTTTTTCACCATTGAGGATGATGTTGGCTGTGGGTTTGTCATGTATGGCCTTTATTATGTTGAGGAAAGTTCCCTCTATGCCTACTTTCTGCAGGGTTTTTATCATAAATCAGTGTTGAACTTTGTCAGAAGCTTTCTCTACATCTATTGAGATGATCATATGGTTTTTCTTCTTCAATTTGTTAATATGGTGTATCATGTTGATTGATTTGAGTATATTGAAGAATCCTTGCATTCCTGGGATAAACCCCACTTCATCATAATGTATGATCCTTTTAATGTGTTGTTGGATTTTGTTTGCTAGTACTTTGTTGAGGATTTTTGCGTCTGTGTTCATCAGTGATATTGGCCTGTAGTTTTCTTTCTTTGTGACATCTTTGTCTGGTTTTGTTATCAGGGTGATGGTGATCTCATAGAATGAATTTGGGGGTGTTCCTCCCTCTGCTATATTTTGGAAGAGTTTGGGAAGGATAGGTGTTAGCTCTTCTCTAAATGTTTAATAGAATTCGCCTGTGAAGCCATCTGGTCCTGGGCTTTTGTTTGTTGGAAGATTTTTAATCACAGTTTCAATTTCAGTGTTTGTGAATGGTCTGTTCATATTTTCTATTTCTTCCTGATTCAGTCTTGGCAGGTTGTGCATTTCTAAGAATTTGTCCATTTCTTCCAGGTTGTCCATTTTATGGGCATAGAGTTGCTTGTAGTAATCTCTCATGATCTTTTGTGTTTCTGCAGTGTCAGTTGTTACTTCTCCTTTTTCATTTCTGATTCTATTGATTTGAGTCTTCTCCCTTTTTTTCTTGATGAGTCTGGCTAGTGGTTTATCAATTTTGTTTATCTTCTCAAAGAACCAGCTTTTAGTTTTATTCTCATGACAGTTTTTAAACATTGGGATCCAAAATTAGGTAGATAGTTGATCACAACTTTTTTTAAAAATTTTATTTCTTTATTTTTGGCTGCATTGGGTCTTCGTTGCTGTGCGTGGGCTTTCCCTAGTTGTGGTGAGTGGGGGCTACTCTTCATTGTGGTGCGTGGCCTTCTCATTGTGGTGGCTTCTCTTGCTGTGGAGCACGGGCTCTAGGCACGCGGGCTTCAGTAGTTATGACACACAGGACTCAGTAGTTGTGGCTTGCAGGCTCTAGAGCACAGGCTCAGTAGTTGTGGCACATGGGCTTAGTTGATCTGTGGCATGTGGGGACTTCCTGGACCAGCGCTCGAACCCATGTCCCCTGCATTGGCAGGCATATTCTTAACCACTGCACCACCAGGGAAGTCTGATCACAACTTTTAAAAAGTGCACAGAATAAAAGGTGCATCAAAATGTTAGTAGTAGTCTTCTCAAGTATTAGTGTTCTTTTCCTCCTTCTGTGTTTTAGTAGTTTAAAACAATTTTTTACAGTATACACATGACCTTAACAATTTGAAAAAATAAGGTTACTAAAAATGTAGCTGTAAAACTTAAAAACGTTACCACCAGATGCCTGGTGGCATCCCAAAATAAACGGTTGGGTCACTTTGCATTTCTAAAACATTTTTCCAGATTTAATTTATCCTTCCAGGCTTATTTCAAATACCACATACTTCAAGAAAATGCTTTCAGACTATGTTGCTCTTATTGATGTACTTTAATGTCTGAGCATTTGTTTCAAGCATTGGGAGCCTTACAGCCTCTATGGAATGTCAGGGTGTAAGTATACAAAAACTGATATAATTGTTTTCTCATTCTGTTTAACATCTGCTTATGCACTTGGTTGTTTCCCAATTTATTTCAGTAGTAAGACAACTGAATATTATGGTCATCTCATAGGAACAGCATAAAATATTGATATATTTAATTCATCCTACACACTAGGAACAATCTTACTGGAAGAAAATATGACTGTGTGTTCTAGATAAAATATAACATTGCAACCAGAAGTGTATTTACTTAAAAATAAGAAGCTGTGAAATGAAGTGCTCAGCAATTTCAGAAAATTTTTCTCTTAATATGTGTTTGCTGCAGATTTATATCTTTTTGCCATCTTACTAATAGAGAAAAGGTAGTAAACATCAATTGTCTAAGGAAGTTGTGTAGGATAAAAATATAAAATTGAGAAAATTCTAATAACCAGTTCTTTTCTTTTATCAGTTCATAAACCAAGAAATAGGCTACCATTATTCATTTTGGGCAGATCACCTCAGGACCGTTTCTACAACAGCACTGACATATGGAAGTGTAATTTTAAAATCACCACTTTATTCCTATTTTCTGTTAGGTATTTTGTTTTGGGTATGTTGTATCACCTCCCCAACTAGTTCATGAACACTTAAAGATTAGTGACCAAGTGTCAGTTATATTCCATTTGTGTACCTTCCACCAAACACCTAGCATATAATAAAAGTTCCTATGAAGTATTCATCAAATATTTGTTGGCTGGTTGATATATTTACTAACTATCCTTCCAATTACTACAGCTAGGTTGTTCAAGGAGACTACTGAAGTGATTTGCCTTTAAAATAATTACTTTTTCCTTCATTACTAGTTTTACTAGAATTCAGTAGCCTCTGAAAAAAAGTTATAAGTATCTCTCTTGACTCAAAAATAAAGAGCCGAGGTAAGGCTTTAATAGCAAATAAAATCAGTGTCAGCAATTTTATCAGAACTTTATGCTCTTTGCCAGCCAAGAGAGGTAATATATTCTCCTTCTCTCTCTCCCTCCCTCCCTCTCTCTCTCTCTTACTCTGGAAGAGCAGTAACAATATAACTAACAGTCATGGCCATACTGACAATTTCCAGTAGGTTGTACTATCAAAAAGTCACTAAGTATTACATTTTCATTCCACAAGCTGCATATGCATATGCTGGTCACTGTGGTAGGCATTTGAGAGACCAAGCCAAATATCACAATCTCTCTACCCTTGAGGACTTTTGTAACTTAAGAAAGGCCGAAAAATCCTATAAACAAATCATTTCAGGGAAGTGTACAAAGGAGAGCCTGCACAAATTTTTGTTGTTTTTGTTGCTATCGTTGTTAGTTTTGCTAACTACTATGTGTTCAGGGAATTAAATCAATTCTCTAGAAGTCAGGTCTGTCATTAAGTGAGCAGGGCTGTTTCCCTTAAAAGAAATTTTGTTTCCTAATTTTATAAAATACTATGATCACCTGGAGTGGATTTCCTTTAAACCCAAAGTCTTGTGAGTTTCTCCAAGATGAGAAATACATGTATTTTAAAGCACTATGGGCAAATGTGTCTTCTTCCAGAAAAATAATAGAGATCATCTTTCTAATGAACAAACCTTCCGAAAGCTGGGAAAAAAAAAAAAAAAAGGACTTAAAGTCTCTGACTTTTTCTTGTTTTAAAATTTTATTTATTTATTTTTTATACAGCAGGTTCTTATTATCTATTTTATACATATTAGTGTATATATGTCAATCCCAATCTCCCAATTCATCCCACCAGCCCCACCCCACCCACCGCTTTCCCCACTTGGTGTCCATACGTTTGTTCTCTACATCTGTGTCTCTATTTCTGCCTTGCAAACCGGTTCATCTGTACCATTTTTCTAGATTCCACATATATGCATTAATATGTGATATTTGTTTTTCTCTTTCTGACTTACTTCACTCTGTATGACAGTCTCTATGTCCATCCACGTCTCTACAAATGACCCAATTTTATTCCTTTTTATGGTTGAGTAATATCCCATTGTATATATGTACCACTTCTTCTTTATCCATTTGTCTGTCGATGGGCATTTAGGTTGCTTCCATGTCCTGGCTATTGTAAATAGTGCTGCAATGAACATTGGGGTGCATGTGTCTTTTTGAATTATGGTTTTCTCTGGGTATATGTCCAGTAGTGGGATTGCTGGGTCATATGGCAATTCTATTGTTAGTTTTTTAAGGAACCTCCATACTGTTCTCCAGAGTGGCTGTATCAATTTACACTCCCACAAACAGTGCAAGAGGGTTGGCTTTTCTCCACAACCACTCCAGCATTTGTTGTTTGTAGATTTTCTGATGATGCCCATTCTAGCCAGTGTGAGGTGATACCTCATTGTAGTTTTGATTTGCATCTCTCTAATAATTAGTGATGTTGAGCAGCTTTTCATGTGCCTCTTGGCCATCTGTATGTCTTCTTTGGAGAAATGTCTATTTAGGGCTTCTGCCCATTTTTTGATTGGGTTGTTTGTTTTTTTAATATTGAGCTGCATGAGCTGTTTATATATTTTGGAGGTTAATCCTTTGTCCATTGATTCATTTGCAAATATTTTCTCCCATTCTGAGGGTTGTCTTTTTGTATTGTTTATGGTTTCCTTTGCTGTGCAAAACCTTTGAAGTTTCATTAGGTCCCATTTGTTTATTTTTTTTATTTCCATTACTCTAGGAGGTGGGTCAAAAAAGATCTTGCTGTGATTTATGTCAAAGAGTGTTCTTCCTATGTGTTCCTCTAAGAGTTTTACAGTGTCCGGTCTTACATTTAGGTCTTTAATCCATTTTCAGTTTATTTTTGTGTACAATGTTAGGGAATGTTCTAATTTCGTTCTTTTACATGTAGCTGTCCAGTTTTCCCAGAACCACTTATTGAAGAGACTGTCTTTTCTCCATTGTATATCCTTGCCTCCTTTGTCATAGATTACTTGACCATAGGTGCGTGGTTCTATCTCTGGGCTTTCTATCCTGTTCTGTTGATCTATATTTCTGTTTTTGTGCTAGTACCATATTGTCTTGATTGTAGCTTTGTAGCATAGTCTGAAGTCAGGGAGTATGATTCCTCCAGCTCCTTTTTCTCCCTTCAAGATTGCTTTGGCTATTCGGGGTCTTTTGTGTCACCATACAAATTTTAAGATATTTTGTTCTAGTTCTGTGAAAACTGCCATTGGTAATTTGATAGGGATTGCATTGAATCTGTAGATTGCTTTGGGTAGTGTAGTCATTTTCACACTATTGATTCTTCCAATCCAAGAAAATGGTATATCTCTCCATCTGTTTCTGTCATCTTTGATTTCTTTCATCAGTGTCTTATAGTTTTCTGGGTACAGGTCTTTTACCTCCTTAGGTAGGTTTATTCCTAGGTATTTTATTCTTTTTTTGCAGTGGTAAATGGGATTGTTTCCTTAATTTCTTTTTTTTCATCTTTTGTTGTTAGTGTATAGGAATGCAAGAGATTTCTGTGCATTAATTTTGTATCCTGCAACTTTACCAGATTCATTGATTAGCTCTAGTAGTTTTCTGGTGGCATCTTTAGGATGCTCTATGTATAGTATCGTGTCATCTGCAAACAGTGACAGTTTTACTTCTTCTTTTCCAATTTGTACTCCTTTTATTTCTTTTTCTTCTCTGATCGCCGTGGCTAGGACTTCCAAAACTATGTTGAATAATAGCGGTGAGAGTGGACATCCTTGTCTTGTTCCTGATCTTAGAGGAAATGCTTACAGTTTTTCACCATTAAGAATGATGTTTGCTGTGGGTTTGTTGTATATGGCCTTTACTGTGTTGAGGTACGTTCCCTCTATGTCCACCTTCTGGAGAGGTTTTATCATAAATGGGTGTTGAATTCTGTCAAAAGCTTTTCCTGCATCTATTGAGATGATCATATGGTTTTTATTCTTCAGTTGTTAATATGGTGTATCACATTGATTGATTTGCGTATATTGAAGAATCCTTGCATCCCTGGGATAAATCCCACTTGATCATGGTGTATGATCCTTTTAATGTTTTGTTGGATTCTGTTTGCTAGTATTTTGTTGAGGATTTTTGCATCTATATTCATCAGTGGTATTGGTCTGTAATTTCCTTTTATTGTAATATCTTTGTCTGGTTTTGGTATCAGGGTGATGGTGGCCTCATAGCATGAGTTTGGGAGTGTTCCTTCCTATGAAATTTTTTGGAAGAGTTTGAGAAGGATGGGTGTTAGCTCTTCTCTAGATGTTTGATGGAATTCACCTGTGAAGCCATCTGGTCCAGGACTTTTGCTTGTTGGAAGATTTTTAATCACAGTTTCAATTTCATTACTTGTGATTCGTCTGCTCATATTTTCTATTTTTTCCTGGTTCAGAAGTCTCTGACTTTTTCTGTCAAAAGAAAACTGACTTTTAAAAAAGGACATTAGTCAACATAAAAAAAACCAACACTTTCTAATTTTATTTCTCAGAGAAATTTATCCTTCTTTGGCCTTCCATGTCAAACTCATATCTTTTTATTAAATCTAACTGTGGAGAGGCTTCTAAGTTAGGTCAGTTTTGCTATGGATTGAATTTTGAAAGCACATTTTAATTTCAGCCTTCATGCAGCCGAGCACTGCTAAATTGAATAATAGGCTGTGGTTACGGGAACTGCAGGAACTGAGACGGAACCAAGAAATCTGTTACTGGAGAAACCTTTTGAGAGCTGACAGATTTTAAGTCACTCTTAATAAGGTCTGATAGGTTAAGGAATAACATGTTCTGGAATTCAGGAAAGCAGCTTTTCACCTTTCCTTGTCATTTGAGAATTATTTTCATTCTCACGCTACTGCAAGCCTATCAAGAAAACTGAATTGAAATGCGTCTCAGTGAACTGTGTAGCATAAATCTACAACTTGTGCAACAATAAAATTCTCCTGCCAAGTGGATAGGTAGAGCTGTGTTGTTACCATGCTGCTCAAAGAGAATCAGGTATGCATTTTAATTCTGTTTGCATAGAACAGAGAATAATCCTTTAGGCTTCTGTATAGTCTGCTAAAATAATATATGGTTGAGAGATTTCAGCTATAGACTCTCTTGATCAATGTTGAATCCTAATGTAACAGAAAGTTAAGTATTTTCCAAATTCTTCTATGGATCACTAGTTCTGGTGGAAGGCAGTAGTTATTATGTAGAAGAAAAAAGTTCCAAGATAACACAAATCTGAACAACCTGGATGAAACTAAAATTTATAGTTTGTTTTTGTTGTTTTGTTTTTTAATTTATTGCAAGGCTTCTATGAGCATTTAATTGTGAATTTCCAGGAGCAGAATAGAGATGAAAGATCTAAAATGTTTAGTATTCCCTTTGTAAGACATCTTTTGAGAGACAGACAAGGCTGTATCATAACTTTTGTGGGCCCCTTCCTAAAAAATATTAAAAATATTAAAGAATACATTTTATAACTATATTGGTACAAACATGAATATATTAATATTAAAGACATTTTTATGGGCTCCTTAAAGTATTATGGACCTTAGACATTGTATCTGCTCTGTCTAATAGGTAAGTCGGCCATAGAGAGTGCTGCATAGGAGGAGTGAGTCATCACACAAAACCTACAGAATGGAATCGAGAGGCACAATATGGCATTCCATACTGAGATGGTGGTCTACAGGGTCATTCCTTTCCTTCATGCTATGGGAACTGAAGAAACAAAAGGACACACACACTATGGCAAGAAAGCAGACTGTGGCAAATCTCCCTATCACTGATTCTATGTGAACTCTATTCAGAAACGTTCCCTTAAACTGAAATACTGTATCTATTTTTATGTGTTCAGTGTAAATCTACATAGGGTTAGGTTCAGTAGCTGGGAAAAGAGATTCTTAGTTTCTCATCTATGCATGTGAATCTAAACATCCACATTGGCTTATACTCAGAGCATCTTTTTTTTTTTTTTTTTTTCGGTACGCGGGCCTCTCACTATTGTGGCCTCTCCCGTTGAGGAGCACAGGCTCCAGACGCACAGGCTCAGCGGCCATGGCTCACGGGCCCAGCCGCTCCACAGCACGTGGGATCCTCCCGGACCGGGGCACGAACCCGTGGCCCCTGCATCGGCAGGCGGACTCTCAACCACTGCGCCACCAGGGAAGCCCCTCAGAGCATCTTTGAGAAAGTTCCATAGCTTAGATTGATGTCATCAACCTTTATTGTAGACAATACTTTCAATTCGTGGTTCTATCATTTATCCACAGCAAACTCTCTGGCTAGAGATAAGAGATGAACTGTACTGATCCTTACTTGGCAAACAGTGTAGGGGTAAGAAACTGTGGGTAAGGCTCATGGTGACTTGGGCATGACACCAAATTTGACTCTTTTAGCCATGCTGACCACATCACCCAAGACTGAAGATTCATCTTGAAAGATAAATTAGTAAAAGGGAATTTTCCATACAGTCAAGGGATGTTCAACTCCGGAACAGAAGTATTTTGTTTTTCTGAGAGTGTGTTTACTCAAAGATAAATTGCCACTTTCTGGCTCAGGAGCAAAGGTAAATGGATCCCAGAAATGCACAAGGTCTATATGAGAATTTAGGACATCATAAATGTGGCATTTCAAGTTAGTGCAGAAAGATGTATTATTCAGTAAGTATTATTAGGTTGGCTGACTAGACATTTGTGACCAAATAAACTGGATCTCCATCACACTCTTGGGGATGCACGGCATGCGGGATCTTAGCTCCTGGATCAGGGATCAAACCCTTGTCCCCTGCAGCGGAAGCATGGAGTCTTAACCACTGGACCACCAGGGAATTCCTGATCCCACTCTTTATATCAAAATAAATTCCACCTACTTCAAAAATAAAAATGTAAAATAACGAAAAGATTAAAATACTTGAAGAAAGCACAGTGAATACTATTTATAATCTTGGAGTGGAAAGGGCTTTTCTAAGCATGACACAAACCCAGAATTAGAAAGTACCAATAAAAGTACATTAACCTTAAAGAATTTTTGTACCAAAAAAATTGAAAACAAAGCATCAAAAGAAAACCTTAGAAAATTATGCATTTAACATAATAAAGGGCTACTTTCCCTGATATAAAAACAGCTTTCACAAATCAACAAGAAAAAGGAAACAAATAGAAATACAAAGGAAAATAATGGCTAATTCCTAGAAGAAAAACAAATGACCAACAGATCTGTGAAAAGGTGCTCAACCTCTCTAATAATTAAAGAAATACAAAAGAACAATGGTAATATTTTACACCTATTAGATTGGCCAAAACAAAACTTGATAATATACTACCTTGTTAAAGATGTAAGAAAACAGGCATTTTCATTATACACTCTTACTGTATAATGTGAGTATAAACAATATTTTTAAAGGACTGCTTAGCTAATAAACTTTGACCCTGAAATTTAGGAATTTATCACACAGAAATACTCAAGAGTGATGGATGCTTACTGTAAAATAGTCATACATTTCAGATATTTTTGCATTGTACAAGTATACAAAGACATGTACATATTCAGTGTAGCATTGTTTATAATAATGATTTGGTAACTGAAATGACTATCAATAGGGAACTGGTTAAATATAGTATACCAAAAAAGGAAGATTATAAATCATTAAAACAAAGAAGGAGGCCCATAGGTTCTTAAAAGGGAAATTGTCTGCAATATATTAACTGAACATTCAAGTTACAAAACAGTATGTTTAGAATGCTCCCATTATTTTTTAAATGTTAGCTATTGATCCAAAAATTTGGAGTAACATATACCAAACTATAATAGAGTTAGTCACTCTTTCTATCATAAATACCTATAATATTTGAAATGTTTATAACAAGCATTTATTATTCTTATACTCAGAATAAGTAGTTCAGAAAAAGAACAAATAAAAAAATACTGTCAGTCAATTTTAATAGACTTGTATTTTCTCTAAAAATGCTTTTTCCTCCTCAGGCCCAACTAGTCATCAGGTGTATTATAGCACTGAAGTGCCAAGCAAGAGAATTTCTGGTCACTTTTTTTTTTTTTTTTAACATCTTAGAGTATAATTGCTTTACAACGGTATGTCAGTTTCTGGTTTATAACAAAATGAATCAGTTATACATATACATATGTCCCCATATCTCTTCCCTCTTGCATCTCCCTCCCTCCCACCCTCCCTATCCCAACCCTCTAGGTAGTCACAAAGCACCAAGCTGATCTCCCTGTGCTATGCGGCTGCTTCCCACCAGCTATCTATTTTACGTTTGGTAGTGTATATATGTCCATGCCACTCTCTCACTTTGTCCCAGCTTACCCTTCCCCCTCCCCGTATCCTCACAGACAACTTTTTTTTATATACCTGACCTCTGTATGGCTGCTAGTGCCAGAAGGAATTGGAAAAACTGTCACCATTGGCTTCAAAGTTCATATTGAATTTCTTTATTAAAGTTAGAAACCAGGAATCTGTAATGAGCACACGCTGTGAGATTTCCCTGCTGCTCCAGACATAGCAGTGATTGTTTATGCATATTATATATTATAAAAATATAAGCTAATATATTCTCCTCATAGAAAATTTGGTAAATATAAGAATTGAAAGAACGAAATTCCTCACAGCTTCTCCACTCAAAACAACTACTGACGGGCTTCCCTGGTGGCGCAGTGGTTGAGTCTGCCTGCCGATGCAGGGGACACGGGTTCGTGCCCCGGTCCGGGAAGATCCCACATGCCGTGGAGCGGCTGGGCCCGTGAGCCATGGCCGCTGAGCCTGCGCATCCGGAGCCTGTGCTCCACAACGGGAGAGGCCACAGCGGTGAGAGGCCCGCGTACCGCAAAAAAAAAAAAAAAACAACTACTGTTAGCCTATACTTTTAAAAATCTTTTTCCCCCACTTCTTCGTTTTTACAAGTATGTGATCATATTGTAAAAACAATTTTGTGGGACTTCCCTGGTGGTCCAGTGGTTGAGACTCTGCCTTCCAATGCAGGGGGTGTGGGTTCAATCCCTGGTCGGGGAATTGAACCTGCACTGAACCCTGGTGTTCTGGCCGCATGCTTCGTGGCCAAAACACGAGGGCATAAAACAGAAGCAATATTGTAACAAATTCAATAAAGACTTGTCCACATCAAAAAAAGAGACAATTTTGCATCTTGCTTTCTTCACTTAGCACATTTTATCACATTATTTTAAAAGTTTCTTTGTAAACATTTTAATGGCTAGTTAATATTTTATTATTTATCTAATAACCCCCCTGTATAGCTTGACATTTAAGTTGTTTTCAAATTTTCATTAATATAAATAATTCTTAGTGAACATCTTTATATATAAAGCTTTTTCTTTTGTTCAGGATTTCTCTTTAGGGTGATTCCTAGAAGTGGGATATCTGTATTCAAGGATGTCAAGAGTCCTTATACAAAGGACTAAACTGCTTATTCTTATTTACACTCCCACCAGTAAAGAGAAAGGGTACATGTTTTATTATACTTTTGCAAATATCTGATATTATTACTAAAAACGAGGAAAACCAAAAACCTTTGCTAATTTGATAGGTATTGAAGTCTTATTTTAATTTGCATTTCTTTGCTAAGACTGATATTTTTCTGCCTTATCTGTTAAGGTACCTTTTTGTCTTTTTGTGAGTGTGTGTTTGTGGGTATGTATACTGTCTGTTTATACCCTTTACCCATTCATCTACTGGGCTCTTGATGTTTTTCTTATCAAATTGCAGGAATTCTTCATATATCAAGGGTGCTTATAAATTTTTTTATTTTGAAATAACCCTAAGCTTACAAAAAATTTGGAGGTAAAGTATAAAGAACAACAACATTCATTTTTAAATTTGTGGCATGCTTACAAATGTTGCCTCAAGTTCATAGTTTATCTTTCCATTCTTAGGATTTTGTTTTAATTTTAGACTTAAAATTTGAGTTTACTGGGCATTTTTTGCGGTTGATCAGTTCTTTTTTAATTGAAGTATAGTTAATTTACAATATTAGTTTTAAGTGTACAAAATAGTAATTCAATATTTTTATAGATTATACTCCACTTAAGAGTTATTATAAAATATTGGCTCTATTCCCTAAGCTGTACATTACATTCTTATATCTTACTTAATTTATACCTAGTAATTTGTACCTCTTAATCCCCTTCTCCTATCTTGCCCTCCCCCCCCCCACCCCTCTCCCCACTGGTAACCACTAGTTTGTTCTCTGCCTCTGTGAGTCAGTTTCACTTATATTCATGCATTTGTTTTATTTTTCAGATTACACATACAAGTGAAAACATACAGCATTTTTCTTTCTCTGTCTATTTCACTAAGCATAATACCCTCCAGGTCCATCCATGTTATTGCACATGGCAAAATTTTGTTCTTTGTTATGGCTGAGTGATATTTCATTGTATATATATATACCACATCTGCTTTATCCATTCCTCTGTTGATAAGACACTCAGGTTGCTTCCATATCTTGGCTATTGTAAATAGTGCTGCTATGAACACTAGGGGCATATTATCTTTTCAAATTAGTGTTTTCGTTTTCTTCAGATATATTCCCAGCAGTGGAATTGCTGGATCATATGGTAGTTCTATTTTTAATTTTTTGAGGAAACTCCATACTGTTTTCCATAGTGGTTGTACCAATTTATATTCCCACCAACAGTGTACAGAGTTCCCTTTTTTCCACATCCTTGCCAACATTTATTATTTGTTATCTTTTTGATTATATCCATTCTGACAAGTATGAGGTGGTATCTCATCGTTGTTTTGATTTGCTCATCCCTGATGAATAGTAACAGTGCAGAAAAACAAAGGATCATGAGAGATTACTATAGGCAACTATATGCCAATAAAGTGGACAACCTGGAAGAAATGGGCAAATTCGTAGAAAAGCACAACCTTCTGAGACTGAACCAGGACGAAATAGAAAATATAAACAAACCAATCACAAGCACTGAAACTGAAACTAATTAAAAATCTTCCAACAAACAGAAGCCCAGGACCAGATGGCTTCACAGGCGAATTCCATCAAACATTTAGAGAAGAGCTAACACCTATCCTTCTCACTCTTCCAAAATATAGCAGAGGAACACTCCCAAACTCATTCTACGAGGCCACCATCACCCTGATACCAAAACCAGACAAGATATCACAAAGAAAGAAAACTACAGGCCAACATCACTGGTGAACAAAGATGCAAAAATCCTCAACAAAATACTAGCAAACAGAATCCAACAGCACATTAAAAGGATCATACATCATGGTCAAGTGGGGTTTATCCCAGGAATGCAAGGATTCTTCAGTATATGCAAATCAAACAATGTGATACACCATATTAACAAATTGAAGGAGAAAGACCATATGATGATCTCAATAGATGCAGAAAAAGCTTCTGACAAAATTCAACACCCATTTATGTTAAAAACTCTCCAGAAAGTAGGCATAGAGGGAACTTACCTCAACATAATAGAGGCCCTATATGACAAACCAACAGCCAACATCGTTCTCAATGGTGAAAAACTGAAACCATTTCCACTAAGATCAGGAACAAGACAAGGTTGCCCACTCTCACCACTATTATTCAACATAGTTTTGGAAGTTTTAGCCACAGCCATCAGAGAAGAAAAGAAATAAAAGGAATCGAAATCGGAAAAGAAGTAAAGCTGTCACTGTTTGCAGGTGACATGATACTATACACAGAGAATCCTAAAGATGCTACCAGAAAACTACTAGAGCTAATCAATGAATTTGGTAAAGTAGCAGGACACAAAATTAATGCACAGAAATCTCTTGCATTCCTATACACTAATAATGAAAAATCTGAAACAGAAATTAAGGAAACACTCCCATTTACCAGTGCAACAAAAAGAATAAAATACCTAGGAATAAACTTACCTAAGGAGACAAAAGACCTGTATGCAGAAAACTGTAAGACACTGATGAAAGAAATTAAAGATGATACAAACAGCTGGAGAGATATACCATGTTCTTGGGGAAGAACCAACATTGTGAAAATGACTCTACTACCCAAAGCAATCTACATATTCAATGCAATCCCTATCAAACTACCACTGGCATTTTCACAGAACTAGAACAAAAAATTTCACAATTTGTGTGGAAACACAAAAAACCCAAATAGCCAAAGTAATCTTAAGAAAAATGGAGTTGGAGGAATCAGGCTCCCTGACTCCAGACTATACTACAAAGCTACAGTAATCAAGACAGTATGGTAATGGCACAAAAACAGATATATAGATCAATGGAACAGGATAGAAAGCCCAGAGATAAACCCACGCACATATGATCACCTTATCTTTGATAAAGGAGACAAGAATATACAATGGAGAAAAGACAGCCTCTTCAACAAGTGGTGCTGGGAAAACTGGACAACTACATGTAAAAGAATGAAATTAGAACACTTCCTAACACCACACTCAAAAATAAACTCAAAATGGATTAAAGACCCAAATGTAAGGCCAGACACTATGAAACTCTTAGAGGAAGACATAGGAAGAACACTCCATGACATAAATCACAGCAAGATCCTTTTTGACCCACCTCCTAGAGAAATGGAAATAAAAACAAAAATAAACACATGGGACTTAAAAGCTTTTGTACAGCAAAGGAAACCATAAAAAAGACGAAAAGACAACCCTCAGAATGGGAGAAAATATTTGCAAACAAAGCAGCTGCAGAGCACAGGGAGATCAGCTCGGTGCTTTGTGACCACCTAGGGGAGTGGGATAAGGAGGGTGGGAGGGGGATGCAAGAGGGAGGGTATATGGGGATATATGTATACATATAGCTGATTTACTTTGTTATACAGCAGAAACTAACATAACATTGTAAAGCAATTATACTCCAATAAAGATATTTCAAACAAAAAAGAAAACATGGGGTAGAACACTGAAATAACCAAGTAATTCCCTGCTCCCTACGTTCATTTGAAGTATATGGGAAAAAAGCATATGTAGTCATAATGATGATTTCACAAGTCAGCTAGTCATCGTTAATGCACTCTAAAGACAACTGCACTCCAGTTTGTTTTTGGCATTTTTTTTAATGTCCTAGACACAAGTGATATGTTTAAATTCTTTTTACAAATGTAGGTAATCAAATCACTGGCTTCACACAGGCAACAGCTCACACCTCCACCCACTATCACAGCAATTAAACAGGACAAATTGGGAGACTGAAGTTGAGTTTAAAACACCACAAGTAAAAATAAAATCACACTTAACACTCATTTTAGGAGATGAAAAGTTTACTTAGAAATTGCAAACATTTAGCAAAGACAAGACATAAACACTATTTTCCATATTCTACAGAAATACAATAATTTATAGCTGGCTTGGTACATGGTCACATGATAAATACAAATATAATGGAATAAAAAGGTTCATCATTCTACTTTTCTGCCACTTATTACAACTTAATAAGTATACCAGTAAGTACTGGAGGACAGCTGCATAGGCAGATTAGAATCTGAGGGCTGTTTGTTAATACATATTATTGTATTATAACAATAATATAAAAACAAAATAGGTACAGATATATAATTAACATGCAATTTAAGCTATTATTTTGAAGAAACAGGACAGAATTTAGCGAACACATTGAAAAATGTGTTGTTAATAATATGTTGTTATAATCAGCATTTCATGGTATTTTACATGCATGGAAATCCTTCCTTCTTAAATAATGCTTGGCAAATTGAAACTGGTTGACCCTACTTCTAGAGAAAATTTTAAATGAAGACAAAAAAATGAGTGGACAATTCTGTTCGATGCTTTTCTAAGTATACTAAATAATTTTTAAAGTACCATAATTTCATGCCTACCTCACCATCTCCAATTTAAAGTGAAGCCATACTTTGTATTCTATGAATCTACACTGTCCAGTATAGCAGCCCTCATCCGCAAATGGCTTTTTGAGTATTTGAAATGTAGCTAGTCAGAACTGAGATGCACATGAGTGCAAAATACATGCTGAATTTTGAGGACTTACTATGGAGAAAAAAGAAGGTAAAACACGTCTATTTTGTATATTGATTACATACCTAAAAGATAATATTTTTAATATATTGGGTTAATTAAAATATTAATTTTATGTGTTTCTTTTTTTAATGTGGCTACTAGAGAATTTTAAACTACACATGTGGCTCACATTTATTTCTACTGGATAGCGCTGATACAGATGGTCTATAGTCATTACATCAGCCTTAGCACTTAGCATCACACTTAAAGCGCTCTGGAGTACTAACTCTCAGAACACCGTAAACACACTCTGTATGTACGTTATTGCAAAATTTTTATGCCTCTGCAATTACACATTTTAAGTGTAAAAAGAATTCAGAAAATATTTAATCCTTAAAAAACGTCAACTAGAATATGGTTAGAGCTAAAGGAAATTCAATGCAGACTGTTGTATTGGGGGAAAATAGTTTAAGAGTGAAGATAATTAGTATCTTCAGTAAAATAAGTTAGCCAAACTTATATTTAATGCCCAGGATCTGACCTTGCACCACAGATCATACATGTAACTTGTCCATTTAACCATAACCTACAAGAAAATCTTAAAACAACACTGATTGCAACCTACTTAAATACTCCATTTTCTGGAGAATCTTCAAGCAATATAAAATTAACACACATAACGGATTCTAATAGCAGAATATAGTAGCTAAGAACTATCCCTTAAAGTCCCTCAGTGTTAAAGTAAGCAACTACCTAGTGTCCAAGAGACTTGGATTGAAAAAAAGTTTTTTAGAAGCTATTAAAAAAAACGATCATTGCTCTTTTATCATTTTCTTCCCCTCCTCCTTTTTTAGTTTTTTTGTAGTAGAGTATATAAATATTTGGTATATTCATAATACCTCATCTTTTATTTTGTCCAACTCAAAAACAAGTTAACCTAGTACATACTCCATTATTTTCCTAGGAACAACAAGCACCAAAATGCAATACCGATAGTGGTCACCTCAGTCAGAAGCCGGCGTCATAGCCATGCATCAAGAACCTCGCCAGGAGGCAATGCCTAAATACGCTTGTGCTGCACACACTGCTTCTCACAGCTCAGGTTGGAATGCTTGTTTTTTAACTGTTTAAATCTGTTTGCATTAGGTAAAGTCTGTCAAAAATGCTCTGAAAGCCACAAATTAATAGACTCTGAAACGACTAAATTATTCATAAAAATTTCTCCTTCATTTTGAACATGTTCTCAAAAAACAAGTAGAAGTTATTTAATATAACTTCATACCTTACCATGACTACTTTTAAGACACTGGAAAGTAACCAAGATTTAGGGAGAAATAAACAGTACCTATACTAGATAATACTAGATATACCAACATAGAAATTGATTGCAGAAGACTACAGCAGTTCTCTCTAGAGTTCAGCAGCCTATTAAGACATTTAATCACATTTATGAATGTGCTCTGCACAAAGAGATACTACTTAAACTTTTCACATCTCCTGTCTTCAGACCATTTCTACATAAATAGCATTTTTATTACACGTTACTAACTCCAACTTAAATAAGCCTAATAATTCATGTCAAATGAGAAAAATTTTCAGTTTCAAACATATATTACTCTAAAAATATACTCCTCAATGAAAAGATGACAACAGCCTCCTTTCTGAAAGCTGTTACTTTGATGTTAGATCAATAATCAACTAAATATTTATTAGGCACCTACTATGATTGCGTTCAGCCTATACTCATTCTTCAACCAACAAGAAAAAAAATATCTGCTCCAAATGCAAAATGACATTTGTGAGGGAGGATAACATATTAGCATTTCTAACAGAATGCTGTATGAGTCAATATCTGGACATGTGAAATTGTTCATCCCTATGACACTGAAAAACCTCAAATTTATTATTGATTACTTTATAAAGATAAATAAACATTTGAAGTATGCTGCATAGTACTTTGAGGAAAGTGACTGCCATACATAAAATTAAGGCTGATTCCCTAAAGGTATGGAAGAAAAGTCAAAATGTCACGGTTCGTAAGCAACCAAAGACTTACTATAAACAGTTTACAGCAATATCTGGTTAATTCAAGCAAATGGGCACTTGTGTTAGGTTTCCAACTTTGCTTGAGGGGGCTGGCCTAATAAAGAAAACTGCTTTTAAACAGGAGCACTTCAAGCAAGTATGAAAATAAAAGTCCTTTGGATAAAATTCTTTGTAAAACCAGTATATAAGTTGAAATTCCAAATCTCATTTAAATATATATACATATATGTGAATACACACACATACATATGCCTTAAAAGTATCTAAATTGCACTTACAATGCTGTACAGCTGTATATCTTTGCCTTATATGTTGGAACCTGATTATGTATCTTCAGCACAATACTGTATTTCTCCTGAAGTTAAGAACGTGGACAACGATGATAAGACAGAGATAAATAAGCTAGTTTCAACTTTCTAGCCTTTAACAATTCTGACCTGTTGAATTCCTACAAGGTGCAAGGCATTATGCAACATGCTGAACATGTACAAGATCTGACACAAAGCACTCTTTCAGGGAAACTGAAGTTTTAAGAAGCAAAAGAGTTGTCAATTTGAAAACCAACAGTAATCACTTTCTCAATAGAATTTCTAAAAACTGAGATTGATGTCAACTAAAGCACTCCTACCTCTGCAAAACATGGAAAATAATGCAATACAGAAGTCATTTCCGTAGAAGACATGTGTAAGAGAACATTCATAATAGAACCACAGGGACTGAAGCAGTGAGATGAACAATGAGGCAGTCACAGAGCTACTGCACTGGTAGTAGTTTATAAAAAATACTATCTATACTAAAATTTTAAGAGCTAGTAATATACTTAGCATATTTTTGCCTTTTTTTGGCCACTGAATATAAAATTTTGTCCTAAATTTACTAAATCTTCTATACCCTGAGAAATAATAGCAGACTAATAAAAAGAAATGCCAGGGTTAGCTTTGTGGACCATATTATTGTCCAGAAAGCACAAGCTATATATAGCTAATATTCTTGGAAGCACAAGATTTCATCAGCAGAGTAAGCTGCTGCTATTTTTTATTTTTTTTTCCTTTTTTTAAGTAAAGAGTTGGTTTTACAGTGTTAACATGGCCTAGTGAGAATACAGAAGTCAAAGTTGGGAGCCTGAAGTCCCTACCCACCAGATCCACAACTGACACAACAGTTTTGTTTCCACTATGAACATGACCTATTGCTGTCCGTTAGGAATACATTATTTGACAGTTCTCTGAAAAGCACTTTGGAATCTTAAGCTATATATTTTAATGAAATTACAATTAACAATTATTTGCTATCTGGAAATATGGAACTCCCATCCCTCCCCTCTCCATACCCAAATACATAAAAAGCCACATTTTAAACTTCATCTCAGTATTTGCCTCTTTTCCTCCAATATTTGAAAAGATTAAGGTTCCATTTTTCCCCCCACTCAACTATCTTACGTAGGACTAAATTTGGGATGGAGTTCTTAAAAGTCCTTAAGATGAGGCAAAGGATTCATTTAGGACAACTGTATGGTGCTTCTTTTAGGGCAGAGTGCCACTGTTTCCCTTTAAACATGGGCTGCACAGGGTTTCTGGCTGATCTTTATGCATATGCTGTCCTCTAAATGTGAGGTCTCCAACCCCAGAAACATTAGTTGTCACTGAGAAAGAACTAATTCTTCCTGGTAGGGTGCTTAAAAATGATACCTAATGACATGCAAACCAAAGCATCCTTCCTGCTCTTATCAGTAACTCACTTAAGGATAAAATATTCCACTGGGCCATGCCTAGCAATTGGAATAAATAAAATAATGAGTCAATCAACTGTTTAATAAAATTTTCATCCTTTGTTTTCTACCTAAATGTTAGACTTAAATATAATCTTGTTCCCCCAAAAAGAAAGGCACTCGGATGAACACAGTATATACAGTTATTTTTTAAAAGACACTGTGTGATGGTAAGGAGAATTCTCAGGGTTGATTTTTCCTGCTCACTGCCTTTATAACACTGAATTTGCCTATGCTTTCCTGTGCCTCCATGAACTTCTCTAATAAAAAGGAGCACATTACAGAGTATACTCAAGTACAGGGAGGCGGCAGCATGTAAAGTGCTAGGGTTTGCACAGTTCTATTTGAGAAATTTACTTAGAAGACAAAAAGTTCAGTTGTTACAATGCTGCTCAAATTTTCTAGCATACTTTAGATATTTCAAAGTTTTAAAATATAATTTTCTAGTTACAAAATAACTAAGCTCACAAAAGCTTTTTGCAAAAACAAAAGTGTTTTCTTACTTCCTTTGATAAACTAAATATTTAGCATCTTCTCTAATACAGGGGAACTAAGGTAGAAATTAGATTGCTGCATAGCTAGTGGTAGTTGCATTCCTAAATTATATTTAGCCCTCATGTCAGATACCATCTTGTGCTATTAAGAGAAAAATACTAGGCTGACAATTTGTTCTCAAAAATATTAAAAGTTTTTACACACATGTATGTATGTGTCTAAACAAGCATGAATTCACATGACCTGAATATATCTAAATGACACAGCCTACCACCATATATGCTTTCCTACAAAATGCCACATAAAAATCCAAGAACTTTTGTTTGCACATCTTGTGTTACGTAAGCCCTTATCTGAAGACTTAAGTGGCTTTGAGTGACCTCCTGTATATTTAATCTGATAAATAACGAAGCCTTTAATTTAAATTAGAATTGTACCATAGGAATAAGAGAGATGACTCAAAAGTCTGGGCCCAGAGTTTTCAAAGAGGTAATAAAATGCTAAAACCTAGAAAAGAAGGGGTTTTGAGTCTAAAATGACTACTCATGCACAGATACAGATCAACACGTCTTTGAAATCAGTTTCCTCAGATACTCCAAGAGTGGCTATGGCTCTATTGGCAAGATCTGTCCTCCAACATCATAAGTGAATAGAAAGTAGTGTTCTTGCAAATGTTCTTCATTTTTCTATGAATTTTTAATATACATTATAGTACAGTTAATTGATATTATACAGCTGCATTTCCTGGCTGGGATTTAACAAGCATAAACAAAGTAGTTTAATGAAGGAAAAAAAATCTATATTAACTTATTCTATATGCAATAGTTCTCCCTAAGTATCATGAAGGCAGAGTATATCATTCATTCACAATCCATTGCTCTATTCCATCAATTTCTCAATCATAACTCACTCTACGCATCACTCATGATTGATCTTTCTCATCTTCAGTTAATCATTCATAAATTTAATAAATATTTAATGAGTCCTTACAATGTGCAAGGCACACAGAATCTGGGAACACCATGTTACCAAAATAGGTACACTTAAAAAAAAAAAAAAAAGTCAGGTTGGGGAGGGGTAGTGGTAGAGATATTTACAGATCTTATTGCTTTTTTGCTTGTCAGTAGTATTCTTGATCCACAGGATGGCCTACAATTCTTCCAGTGAAAGGTGGATGACATTTGTGTCAATCTAAATCATCTTTTCCTTTAACAATGACATATTTATAGAAAAATAAGTGGAGACTAATGAGTCCCTAAAAATAGACACATCCTTTCCACTGCATGAGCTCATTCATTCCAAGAGATAATATGCTACAGCTAGTGAGTTTAGATGTGAACCATTTAGGGAAAAAATACAACCATCCAGGGCAATAATAGGTTTTTCAGTGAATGAACACATGAAAACTGCAAATTTTAGAAATAAAGCAGCACACAAAAGTCAGATATAAACAGTATCCTTTGGATATTTGTATTTTTACTCCCTGCTTAAAGCTATTAGGAAGACAGGAGACCAAGATATATTAAAGGACTGCATGGCTTCATGTAAGGGTGGGTTAAGAGACTTAAAACACATGAAGGCAGTTAACATCAAACAAGGGCAAGAGACTCTGTGGAAGGTATAAAAAGATGTGGAGCATTATCAAATTTAGCTGATGTTTCACAGAAGATTGTCTGTATTCATGTCTCGACACTCTCACATCAAAGCATAAGAAGCCCTACTACTTAATACTTAAAATGATGATACTTAAAATGATGCTTGGAAGAATGGTAATACTGAGGCCAGAATTTGGCAACATATATTAGTGGAATGTGCTGAATCTTCCATGTCATCTGTGTGTAGTCTGGCCCCCAAGCCCCACAGGTGCTAAAAATCATAAATTAATAGTTTTATCCATAGAGGTCTAGGTAGACCTTGAGGTATTTGAATCAAAATATGCTTTGTACACAAAGGGTCATAGAATTATGCTCATAATGCCAATCATTTTCTCACCTAAATACTATAAAAAGCTAAAAAAGGGTAATTTTTGCCCTAAGAGAGAAGGACAGGCAGCTTCTGTCTACAAGGACCAGTCTAGACAATTTTTTTGGTGTTCTTAAGTCTCACTTGACAGTTTGCCACTCACCAAAATCATGACATACAAGTAAAGGACCTATTCTTTTCCCTTAAAGAAATGCTCCTCACTCAAGTCCAGAGTCTCCGTAACAGTGGTATAGGAGAGGTCTGCTTTTTCCTACATCTGTCTTCTCACCCTACAGGTGACCTAGCATATAAAGAGGAAAACAGGCAAGACATAGTGGTCACACTTGTTTCTGCCACTATTACATTTTACATTTCAAACACACACAGGATAATAGACAACTTCCATCATTAGGGGAACTTTTAGAGGGGCAGTTCATATTCATATTGTGTGTGTGTGTGTGTGTGTGTGTGTGTGTGTGTGTGTGTGTGTTTAATGGGGTATGGAATTAACTGGAAACAGAGAGGAGATTATGTTTAGTACACATCCATGAAATACAACAGATAAGGAAAAACATACAAAAGTGGAGATGACAAAAAAATGGAATGGGAAAATAAAGAGAAAGGTGTGTAGAAAGAAGAAATGCAAAGCATTCTTTCATATTAAGACATTAGACATTACCTGGCACTTTCCCCACACCTGCCTCACCTACCTAAAAAACCCAGCCCTTATTATTGAAAAGATAAGATACAGCTAAAACGTGGATACTTTGGTACATTGTCCCTGATAAATTTAGTATCAAAGTTTTAAAATTGTTTTATTTTTTAAAATAAAGACTGAAGAACTAACCTTCAAAACTATTCATTCCCCCTGGCTTTTGCCAGTAAACTTTTAATAATCATTTCACAAAAACTTTACAGTTTATCCAGTGTATCCTTAATAACTTAAATTTTAAAAAGGAAGATTTTTAATGGACACATTTCTATGCATAAGCTTCCCATTTTTCATGGTGAATTTGGAGGAAAGTAAGTAGTAATAACTAAAAACAGCATTCTAGGTTTTTTTAAAATTGATTTTAATTGAGGTAAAAACAACCTATCAAAGCTAGTAGTAAAAATAATCTTCTACTACAATTACATAAACTCTTAAAATTATTTTTTTAAAAAATAACCATTTTTAAAATGGACTATATTGGAAGCATGTTGTTCATATAAATTCCAATACTTCTGACTTTGGTTATGTTGGTCTATGACTTGAGTAGAACATACTAGAGAAAGAAATGGTGTATATTTTCACACATCCATCCATCTGGCCATTTGATTCTCAAAACAACAATTAGATCAAGTAATTCTGAATTTGTATTGTTCTTAAGCTGAACTACAACATAAATTTTTAATTAAAAAAAAAAACAAAAAACTAGGCTATGCAGCAACCACACTGAGGTGGGTTGAGGTGTGTGTGAACCAATCTGGAGAACCAAATGAGAAAAGCCTCAAGTATCGGAATATGAAGGATGAGAAGTTTAAAAGAAAAAAATTAAGACTCACTGTTC
>NW_006770293.1:67691-117876 GCF_000442215.2 Lipotes vexillifer
AGGAAGGAACTACACAATTATTTTATCCCCAAAGGAATGCCAGTTCTTAACAAAATAAATAAAATGAAAGATTTACTATGGACTTTTAACCTAAAGATGAAGCACATACAGTTAGACGATAATAGCAAACAGTTCATGCAACTATGTAAATAAGAAAGGAAAGCAATATTGCACTAAAAGGGGAACCTTGCAGGACTAATCCACCTCTTTCATTGACTCAATGTAACCAGCCATTTCCTGTATGCATTGGCAAACCTGGCCTGCTCCACGTTCCGGCAGGTGGACAATACTTGATCGATGAACCTGTGCTCCATTTCCAGGCCCAGGGAGTCTGGAGCAGGGGTCCGCTTCAGGCGTTTGGTTTCCTGGGAATAGCCTTGCTTGCTAGAGTCAATGAGTCCATCCACCTCCATTGCCTGAGATGTATGCGGTCCTTCTGGGATGAGGTGCAAGTCACTCAAAGTCCCCCCTGGGCTGTCTGCAGGTGACAACTGGACCACGCTGTGAGGAAACCTACCATTTAAGTGATGCTGAAGGTAGAAAACATGCCGCCTGTGAAAGAGGAGGGTAAGGAAGAGAATAGAAAAAGAAAAATCACATCACAAAGTCAAGCTTTTCAGAAAAGACAAAAAATTCGATAATCTTAAAACACATAGTACTCAGTTCAGTGCCCCCTTCGTAACCCAGACCTATCTGGGGGAAGGAGGAAGAATAGTTAAGATGTAGTCTCTGGGTATTTGGACAGAGCCTCACACACCCAGATTACTGGTTTGTGAGAAAGAATACTACCCCGAAGGTGTTTAAAAAAAATGGACTGAGATGATGACAATCACTTTGCGTTGTTACACCTGTTACTATAATATGAAACTAGAAATGGGTCTTAGCTCAATCTCTGTTATAAGTTAAAATATAACAAAACCAAAAATTAACCTCATTGATATCCTAAAAGACAAGTGATTTTCAGAAACAAGAGAATTAAATAGCTCCTCTAGAGGCTTAGCATATGGCCTCTATCCAATACTTTCTTTAATAAGAACAGAACTGCTGTGGTTGGACTTACTATCTTAGAAACCCTCTGAATTCTCCCCTAAATCCAGCACTATAGTCTTATTAAACACCAACATGCAGTAGGGATGTGCTGGGCTCTGAGAAAAGTATGTTAAAAGACACAGTTCCTGTTCTTCCTCTAAGGAGAGTTCTCCTGCCTTTAGAATCATCTGGAGTTATTTGTTAAAAATGAAGATCCATGTGCCTAATTTCCAAAAATTGTGACTCAAAGGGGTGCACATCTCTGTACGAAATAAGGTAAACTACCTTAGGTAGTTTCTAGGTTGTTATACTTCATCATTCATATTAATAACTCTAAGCCCTTAAAAGAGAATTCTATTCATTTTCCCAGCTTATCTGGGAGCAGACAAAGGAGCATATAACACCCATTTTACAAAGGACAAACCTTAAAAGGGCTGATAAGCTGCATAAGGGCACTGAATCAGTAGAAAATATAATTCATTCCTGTAATATACAGGTCATCCCAACTGTCTCTTCTCCCCACTCCAAACTCCAATTAATCTTTATATAAACAAATAAAGTTTCTGTTCTAATGATCTAGCTCTCTCTCAAACACAAATAGAATTTTTAATATTCTTTGAGTCTTGCTATTAATGTGTCTAAATATAAAACAGCAATAAAAAAATCTGTAACAGCAAAACATACAAGTCAAGATCTATCTTCTCTCCTAAAAATGTGTAATAAAAATGTTTTGTTTTTAAGGGAAAAAGAAAATTCTGTATTTATGAAGATGCCAAAGAGGGGGACTGCCTTCCATCTTCTAATATATCTTCCAACTATATTTCGACTGGAAAAAGGGAACAAATCACATTTAACTTAAAAAATACACAAATATTTAAAATGCCTACCTCCTGCCTAACACAGGCAACTCTTTTGTCTACAAACAGAATCCTGTAACTTGAAGTAAAATCTGTAGATATAATGCCAGAGATGCCTCCAACTAAATGATAATCCAAAATAAATCAATCGGGGGTTCCCATACCTGGATTTCATTTCAACATGAAAAGTACAGTCAAAGGTTCTTAAAACTCAAGTTATGAGGTTGCTAACCCTCTTTCACTCCTTCCTAATAATCCTGATTCACTCCCAAAGTAGATTTTACTTTAAAAAAGCAAAAAGTGTCAAGAGATTATACTTAAGGTAAATTAATCTGCAGGCCATCACGGTTGGGAAGAACAATAAAAATGTCTAACTATTCTCAGGGTCTAATCAATGGTCTCAGCCCTGACTGTGCATCAAATTTACCTGTCAGGGTTTTTTCTTTATATTTTAAAAAACAGATGGCAGCACTCTATCCCAGATATGCTAAGTATCAGGATCTCCAAGGAGGGAGTCCAGAAACTTTCTTTAGTTTGAAAGTAACACACCTTATTCTGTGGCACAGTCAAGGATGAACGCCACCATCTTGAGCCGTTGGCAAAGATCTGTGTGAGGAACTTCATATTGATCATGATCATGAGGAGGAGTACATGGTAACACAAACTCCTCTCAAGCACTCAGGCAAAGTTCCACAATCAGATTACCATATTTACCCAAGTAGGCACGAGTCAGATGTAAGACCTTCTGTAGCTCTCATAAGGACACACACAGTTTTATGCAGGAAATAGATCTTCCTTTCTCTTACCTATGACACCAAAGGGTTTCATGTCCTGGGTAGGAATCAATAAGATCAGTGCTGAATTCAACTTCTTCTTCTAGAAGATGGGGAAGATTTATCCTTGATTCCTCTGCTGAAGCCACTGCTTCTTCACCTTTTGGAAGAACTATAGCTGGCTCACTTCTCAACGTATTTTGCTCCAATACAGAACCATCTGTCACAGTTTGGCTAACCAAAGACTTTAATAAAAACTGGCGGTAGTGAAATCCACTGTGGTCTGAAACATGCATGGACGCCCAGTGTTTAGTAGAAGATAGTTCATCAAGAAGAATCTTGGAGGAAGAAAAAAGGGAAGTGAAATGAGGAATTGCCAAAGGTTTTACTTTCTCCATTAATGCTTTGGATTTCTCTTCCGATTTGTATATAATGCCCAACACAGTGTTGTCATTTAGTGGAAGCCTGCACTTAGTGGAAGCTCAGTAAATTCTAATTTTCCCTTTCTTTTATAAAGTAATTGATTTCTTTTTTCTTTTTTTTTTTTTACTGTCACAGAATTTACGGACCTTTCCCTAGACTTTGATCACATTCTGATTGGCACACACATAGAAAAGACAGATTCTAAAATAATGATAGACATTTGGGTGTTCATTTTCAAGTAATGCTTATATTGAAGGAAAAATATAAATTCAGAGATCACTTTGATGGAAACTTTCTTTTGCATTTAATGAAGCTGTATTATACCTAACTTACTATTTGTTCAACAATAGACTCAATGTAATTATTTCTTCTTCACTGTAAGTGTCATCAGGGCAGGGACCATGTCTGTTTTGTTCACTACTTAATTCTAAGGGTTTACTACAAAAACATGATGCAAGAATAACAGGAATTTTCAAGTGCTCATGACTTTCACTATCTGTCTCACTTACTTAACATCAATGATAAATGGCTTTTTTAAGTAGGTAAGACAAAATTCAGCAGTGAATTCTTTAAATCTGCAGACTAAAGAATTTCAAATGGAATGATAAAAAGAAAAGCAGCATTTATGAAAAGTAAGAGTGGGATTGCTGGATCATACGGTAGTTCTATTTTTAGTTCCTTGAGGAACCTCCATACTGTTTTCCATAGTGTCTGCACCAATGTATATCCCCACCAACAGTGTACTAGGGTTCCCTTTTTCCTACATCCTTGCCGACATTTGTTATTTTTGATGATAAACTTTTTGATGACAGCCACTCTGAGAGGAGTGAGGTTGTTTTGATTTGCCTATCTCTGATGATTATAATTTCAAAACATTTTCATCATCTCCAAAACAACCCCTATTCCTATTAGGAGTCCTCTAATTCCCCATTCCCCCTATCCTCTGGCACCCACTAATCTGCTTTGCTTATTCTGAATATGTCATATAAATGGAATACTACTTTCAATCAGCATATTGTTTTCAAGGTTCACCATGTTATATACTATTTATCAGAACTTCATTCCTTTTTTATGGCTGAATAACAGACCACTGTATGGATATACCATATTTTGTTTTTCTATTCCTCAGATACTGGACATTTGGGGTATTACTTTTTTTTTTTGGCTTTTATGGGTAATGCTGCTATGAACATTCTCATACACGCTTTGGTATGAATATATGTTTTCGATATTTTTGGATATATACCTAGCAGTGGAATTGCAGGGTCATACATGGTGTTTCTATGTTTAATTTTTTGAGGAAATGCCAAACTTTTCCCCAGTGGCTGCACTGTTTCACATTCCTACCACCAATGTATAAGGGTTCCAATTTCTCTACATCCTTGTCAACAATTGTATTGTCTTTTTTATTTTAGTCATCCTAGTTGTGTGAAATGGTACCTCACTGTGGTTTGATTGGCATTTCCCCAGTGGTTAATGATGTTGAACATCTTTTCATGTCTTTCTTGGTCATTTGTATATCTTTTTTGGAGAAATGACCCTATGTGCTTTTTCAGGTGACACATGGTATCAGCTTTCAATTGGCTAGTAGTAATGAACTCTGTTCAACTGTGACTATTTCCTTCCACCCCACCCTCAAATTAGACTATTTTAAAATTTTACTTCAGTATATGTCCACTGAAACACACAAACATTACAGGGAACAAAAAATAGAAAATTAAAACCTCTCATAATTCTACTCCCTAGCACTGGTAAACATTCTTTATTCTCTAACCTTTTTTTTCTGACTAGAAAATGCATGCTTATAGAAAATATAAGAAAATATATCTGTAACAGCACTGTGTTTGTGTGTATAAATATCTGTTGAGCACTTACAATATGCCAGGTACTGTTCTAAACACATTAAATATCATTCAATGCTAATAACATAAAAAAATTGTAGTAGGCCCATCTCTTATTTAGTTTTACATCCTTAACCTATAATTAACATTTTTCTTTAAATAATCTTCTAGAATATAATTTCTAGTAGCAATAAAATATTCCACTTTGTGATGGACTGTAATGTAACCAATCCCTTGTTACTAGAGGATTAGACTGTTTCCAGTTTTTCACTATTATAAACAGTATTTTTATATACCAAACTCCCATATTTAATATAACAGCCAGTGTTTATTGACCAAGTAGTATGAGCACTTGTGATAGTCACGTTATGTAGATTCTCCCACTTAATTTACGTCACTCAATGAGGTAGGAATTATCATCATCCCCAATTTACAGATGAGAAAACTGAAGGTTAGAGAGGCTAAGCAACGTTCTTAAGGCCACACAGCAAATTGGTGGGAGAGTCAAGATTCAAATTACGTCTGTATGACCACTGAGTGGAGCCTTTAATCACTATATCATACTGCACCTCCCATTTTTTCTTTAGGATGAATTCCTAGAAGCAGAACTGCTAGATTAGAGATAACACTTGGGGGGTAACGTCTGGTAAATGCTGCCATGTTGCCCTTTGGTAAGATTATACCAATTTCTACAATGCTTGTTTTTATACCCTTATCAATGCTGAATATCAGCACTTTAAAAAATCATTTTCAGTTTTCTAAGTAAAAAGATGCCACTCAATTCATATGTATTTTTAAGCTGCTCTAGACAACTGGTACTTTTGTGATTACTTCCTCTAACAGGCAAAGCATAGTACATGATCTCCTAGCTGGGCCCAATGGCTTACAAGAACAGAAAGGGGATTTTGTAAATTCAGCGCACTTCACTGAGAGTGAGAGACAGTGGCAGTGATGACAGGAAGAGTGCCAAGTCCCCCCAAGGGCAGAGGAGGGCAGACTGACAACATGTGAGGCTAGCAGTGGACCAGGGCAGATAAGTCAACACATTACTAACGAGTTGTCATCTTCAACAATGGATGGTCTCAAGGAACCAAGAATTTCACTTTGGCCTCATGTTTCTGATTTATGGGAATGCCACTTTAAAAGGTTCACATAAAGGCCGGAAAGTTTCCAAAGACCTCTCAGCTTACCTGGACTCTGCCTTCCTTTATCCTCAACCCTCCCCTTACCTCTTTCCACATCCCACAGGATACCAAGTTGTGGAGCGGAGATGACTGGTTTTAAAGCACTCCATATCCCTCACAACCCACCAGATAACTTGAATTCATTCCTCCAGACACCCCCACAGTGTAGCATCCCTCCCTCTGGCAGCTGTTTCCAATGAGCCCCATCTGGATGAGGAGCCATTTCTGTGATCCCACTGTACCCGGAGATTCCCTCAGTTCCTGCAAGTGTCACACTGCTTTGTAACTGTCGGTATGTGTTTCTTCAACTAGATTTTTCAATTTGTTGAGAGCAAGCTTTTTGTCTTTATGCCTCACCCAGTGTATACAACAGTGTCTGGGAATGATAGGGTTTCACTACTTTTTCATGAATGAATTGCACTAAGTTGATCTAGCAAATTCGTAGGCAAGTTTCATCTAAGTTTTCTATCTATGGGGAGCAGAGAAAGGAACTAAAATTTAGCGATCCTCTATTAGGTGCCCAGTACTTTATACACATTACCCCAAGTAATTCTCAGTAATCCACTGAGGCAGGCAGTAGAGACCCTATCTTACAGATGAAAACATTAAAGCCTTACTTTACACACACAGCTAATAGGGCCAGAATCTGAACTCAGGTTAATGTGATTCTGTCTTTTCTCTTTCCACTCCATTAGGTAGCCTCCCCTCCTGAAATGCAAAGCCATGTAAACTGGAGGGAAGGGCTTCTCTTCCAGAACTGTTTGCTTAAAATCCCTCAGAAGTGAAGGCTCTCCTATTTATCCTGGAGGAATCTCTGGCTAGGACACAGAGAGGGGAGAGGGGAGAGGGGACCTGAAGGGAGACGTAGGAAGCGGGTGGTGAGTAAAAATTAGAGAATGCTTCACTATTAATCTGAAAGCACCACATGAGACATTCTGACCCCTTTAAATTGTCTCAAGCCTGGGGAGCTTTTAGAATAGTACCCTAGATTCTTAAGGCACTGATACCACAAGAAGTGGAAAAAAAAATAGAGAAGCTGTAGTATGTAAGAAGGAACACAAGGATACCTGGCTCTCATTCTGATGAATAATAAATGATACAACCGTGGCTAAGTCCAAGCCATTAAAATTCTATGGAAACTTCCATCTCCTCATTTCTAAACTAAAAGGATTAGGCTGTGACAGTTCTCAACCTGGCTCTGCATCCAAATAACCCCCTGAGCCTGCGAAAAATACTGATCTCTAAATCCTACTTTCATTTCAATTCAGTAGGCCTGGGGTGGGACACAGGAATTCTCAGGTAATTTACAGGCTCAGCCAAGTTTGGGAACACCTGGGTGAGATCCTCTGTTCCCTCCCCAGCAGAGGAGATTGTGAAAAGGCAGCGAGCTGATTTAGCACTTTAAGTCACAAAACAAAAGACTACCAAGAAAGAACAATTTCAGTTCTATAAGGTTTAATAATCTCTTCCTGTTTCAGGGCAAAATGAGTTATGCTCAGTCTTCCTTACTGCTTAAACCTGCTTTGTTCTACCAATGGACTAGCCTTAAGAGTGTCAAAACCATGCTGGTTTTGAATGCAAACTTTTAAAAAAAAATTACCAGGAGTTCTCGGGAGGTATCAGCTCTTACAATCCTCTCCGGCCTACTGGGTCATTAGTTCCTCTACTTCTCTCTTTTAAAGCTCCTCTGAGAAGGAACTACTATATACTACCAGAAGATTTAAATGGCAGGCAGGGAGTATGCCTAGGGACATAGAATACAGCCCTACCTTGACATCTAGCTTGGCCAGGTGCTGTAAAACCCAGATGCGATGGGACCAGGCATTATAGTTGCTTGGGTATCTCCCTGCTGCTTCACCACAGACCTCCATCTCTTCTCGTATTAGTTGCTGTGTCCTTTCTGCAGGAATTATTCCCAAGTTCCCTTTGGTCACAAAGGAAGGCAAGGAGGTTTCCTGAATTAGCTGTTGTAGCACCCATCGCCTGTTAAGGTAACATGTGGGAAAGAAATGAGGAAAGAAAATAAACCACAGAGGGAAACAACCAGAGTTTTCTTTATTCTCAATTTAATTTCCATTCATAGACAATGCAAAATAATGCCCAGTTTTCAAACTTCTTTTTTGGGGGGGGGGTTGTTTTGTTGTTTTTGTTTTTAAAGACATAATTAATTTGAGCAGCACGGATATGGGTGGTGGCGGGGAATAAAGGACAAAGATTAAACAAAAAGCTTTCCAAAATGTTAACATTTGTCAAAAAGAGAATGTCATCAGTTCCAAAATGACAACTTCAAAACTTCATTTGGCCAGGAAATGTAAAGGCAACGGGTGTGTGCGTGTGTGTGTGTGGTGGTACTGTGTGTGTGGGAGGGGGTGATATTAATTAATGGCTGGTAAATACTCAAGAGGAACATAGTTCACTTTTATTTATTTATTTATTAAGATTTTTTTTTTGATGTGGACCATTTCTGAAGTCTTTATTGGATTTGTTACAATATTGCTTCTGTTTTATGTTTTGGTTTTTTGGCCGGTGAGGCATGTGGGATCTTAGTTCCCTGACCAGGGATTGAACCTGCATCCCCTGCATTGGAAGGAGAAGTCTTAACCACTGGGATACCAGGGAAGTCCCGGTTCACTTTTCATTATATGTGCATGCCTCATCCTACGTGTATTTGTTTGTTTGCAAACAAGAAGCTGTATTAAGCTTTCATGAAGCAAAATTTCTATATTATAGCACAGAATCTGGAAGGAAACAAATACAATATGATTAGTTAAACCACCAAGGAGGTTTTAAAATGTCTTTATCCACAGATTTTCCCCTTGTCTATTTAAGATTTTCACTAGCATACATTTAAATGAAAAGCACTAAAAAAGTGTCTCTAACCACTTAATGTCTTCAGGTTTTACAAATATTTTCTCATAAGAAAGCATTCTTTTTAGATTAAAAATTTCCAACCCAGGGTACAGAAAATTGAGTAAGAAAACTCATTTTGTCATATTCAAATAACAGAAGTTATTTTTAACAACCAAAACTTGCTTTATAAAATAATAAGCCAATAAATTGATGGCTGCATATTTAATAACTCCCTTCCCCTGCCACCATCCCTTTCCTATCTATGCACACAATCATATATCTCTCTGTGGTCTGCTATCCTTATTTCTAGTAGGAAGAAAATACAGCTAACTATATCATTTGGAAGTCGCTGCTCTGCAAGGCTAGCCAAAGGCAACATTACAGTTAAGATACCTTAAACTGACTTTAAGATCCTAAAAATACTCAGGATGTAAAAAAAGTTATAAGGGGCTTAAGAACAGATTTCTTCAGAGATTCTCCTCACTGACCCCAACCAGTAAGCCTACACCATCTCATTTTAGTCAAAAGAGAGTAGTTACATGGGATCCAAGAGTAGGATGCTTCCAGATAGCCAGGATTTTGAAAAGAGTTCTTACATGCACTTTAGATATCTGCTTCAGGCCTTTAACCTAAAAATATTCTTTGCATTTATGGTCTTAGCAACTCTAGTTCAGCCCACACACCATTCACCTCAGTTGCCCTTATTTGGTTAATTTTCATAACCATAACCATCACCACCACCATCTTTACCAGGAACACACTTGAATGAATTAAATCCAAGTTTAATAAAACTCAAGTTGCTCATTACAGTTGAATATCTAAATGCAATTTCCATGATTGCTTCAGATAGTTAATAATAATAGCTAAAACTTACTGAGTACTTCATATATGCCAGGCACTATGGTAGTGTTTACATGCATTATCTGATGTAAACTCAACCATTTACTCTGAGATAGGTATAATTATTATTCCCATTTTGCAAATGATAAAACCAAAGCTTGAAGAGGTTAAACAATTTCTGAAGATCACATAAAGTGATGGCATCTAGACTTAAATGTAGATATAATTTGACTTTAGAATTCATACTCTGAATCACTGTGTGACCTGCTTCACATTCTGTGTTTGTTTTTTTTTTCTCCAGGCATTCTAAATTCTAAGTAAGAATCCTATGGTGTAAATTAACCAAACCTGTGAATCCATGTTTCTGGACTCTTTGGAAACTTAGTTAAGGCCAGTTTTCCTAGATGTAAGTCCTTAATTGGATTTAAAGTGCCAGAGAGGATCAGCTCTTTTCTGTAAAAGAAAAATAAAAAGAACCATTACTTTGCCTTTCTACAGAAACATACTGCATGACTATCAATATAACCTCATTGTGAAGCAAATTTCCAAGAATAAAAAAAAGAAAACGTAAAACTCTCATAAATGTCACACAGTAATCAAGACTGTATTCTCATAATCTTGAAATAACAAATTAAAAAACAGAAACAGAAGCTCTTAAATCAACAGTGGAACTTTAGTTATCTATTTGGTAGAAGGCAAAGGGGTTTTCTGGCTTGCATCATTTCCAAAACTTACAAGGCCTGACTTCAGTACCTGTAGGGCAAATCCAATACAAGTCAAGAATTGTAGCTTCCTAAGTAGGACTTGATATGGTCTAATTTGTTACCAAAAAACACACATACAGCAACACACTGGACTGAGATGTAGGAAAAAAATCGTTCATTCAATAACTACCCTAACAAAATTATTATTATTATTTTTGGATTTTCTCTTCTACCTTTCCTCATATGCATATGTATTTTAAAATATAATTTTATATTCTGCTCTTAAATCTTAAGAATTACCCCACAGTTCTATATAATCTTTAAAATGAACATTTTAAATGGTCAAATAGTTTTCATTCAGTAGCTATCCTGTAATTTAATGACCTTTCCCCCTGTAATTAGACATTTTAGGTTGCTTCCAAGTTTTTGCTATTCTAAAAGAATTCTGAAACAAAAATCTTTGTGCTTATAACTTCTTTTGTTTGTACTACTACTTAGGATAAGTTTCCAAAAGACATATTACCAGGTGAAATACTTGGATGGCTCTTGATACACTAGACCATTCCTTTTTGAAATATAAACAAAAGTAAAAGGAATATGAGCTTTTTGTTGTTGTTTTAAAACTGTTCAAAGCTTCAGTGCAATTATAAACTATGTCACGCAAGAGAGTTCCACCTATTTCTCAGGTTACTCTAATTTAAGTTTAGATTGAATTTCTCAGGTAAGTTTTTAATAATAAGCTCTGATATTACTGATTACACTCCTATTTTTCAATTTATCTACTGTTTTATAATAAAATTAGGTCACTTGCTAGTTTTTATTAACTTTAAAATGTCTTTCCTGTGGTAGGGCTGATCATTCATTTACTTTAGAGATGTTAATCTCAACAAAACCAGAGCCCAGCTCATATGTCTCAACTACTTAGATGGATTTAGTTCCTAAATACCACAATACATTTTCTTTCCAACAGCAATGTACTATTTCTAAAATTTTATTTGATAAGGAAAATAAATTCCTTTTTAATGAAAATACTATATAGTGATAATAAATACTTGCATTTTACAATCAATTTTATTTCAGATCAGTAACTTCACTCTGTAAAATAATCTGAAGTGATACCAAGGTTTACGGCTGCTTTAAAAAATGATTTATTGACTATTTTCTTTCAATGTGCAGGAAATCTATGTCATTAAAAGAATATTTTAATGCAACAGCCAGTAATTTCTGCAGTTCTAGATCCCTTCTCTTCCGAAATCAGTAACATTTTGTTCATACATACCTGTAGTGTAAAAGAAAGCAAAATATTGCTCTATGTAATTTAAACTACTTTGTAGAGCACTTGTTTCTCAGAGTAGGGTCCCCAACTGCAACATCATCATCATTTGGAACTTGTGAGAAATATAGATTCTTAAGTCTCACCCCAGACCCACTGGATCAAAAACTCCAGTGGGGCAAAGCAATGTGTTTTAACAAGCCCTCCAGGACACACTAGAGTTTAAAAACCACTACTGTAGAGAACTTATTGTATTAAGCCAAATTTTCATTTACTAAATTTAAAACCTCTCCTTATTTACAACTGCCTACCTATATTCCCATACATGTCTATATATAAGGGGAATTAAAATTTTCTTCAGAAAAGAGGAAGTTACCTTACAACTGAATCTTTACAAAGTTTCTTAAATAAGGGACATCTCTTAATCTCTTTATTTTGAACAACAAAGTCATATTTGTGAAGATATCTTAGTCTGAAACAACCTCAATCAATGGTATATAGGGATGCTTAAAAAGATCGTCTGATAGAATCATTAAAAAAGGTAGCAAAATTTTACTATCAATTTAATAAACATTCCTGGGAAAGGACTGAACATTGCAGGCACTGGATCATTATAAAGCAAGTTTTCAAAAGATCACTTGAAAAAGAAATATGGTAAGTGGTTAAGTTATGGCTATCATATAACCTAGAGATCCAACAAAAAACCACCTGCTTTAATATATTCAAGTAGGAATCTCGTCTGAGATAAAACTTCCAGTCACACATGGATATGGAAAGTGCTGTATCTAAAACAACTAAAATGTAAGTAAACACGATGTGCTCTGGAAAACTATGCTAGATAACTCAAAAAATAGTTCTCGTGATGACAAAAAGTCACTGATGTCAATAAGCCATGTGAGGAGTTTGAACTAATGAAATGTGAGAGCAAAATGAAGAATTTATAAATTAAAATATTTCAGGTAACATGTTATTTTAAAGGTGTGTAACTAAATTGAAAAATTAAATATCCTAAGAAGAAATTTTCTTATTTCATGTACTTACCTTAAAGTTTACATATTGATATTAGCCTAAAAAAATCTCTTTTTTTTGGATTGTTATTGAGGAAATGGAGTATTGTCTTAAATTTGAGGTGACTTTATTTTCTGGCATACTGAATAAGCTGGGCTTCTATATTCATCCTAAAAGCCTTAGGTGGTCCACTGCTAACAGATGAAGAAGGCATGAAGTGAGGGTCATCAAATAAATATGGAAAAAACTAATTAGGAAAGGACAAGGCAGCTGTGTCATTTGGGATAGAGAGCAGGGTGGTAAGAAACAGTGCTATGCTACACATGCAACCTTGTTATGGGATTAAATTATGTGAGGGCTGACTTTTTTAAAATGTGGGCGAAGGGAGGAGACTGAAGAAGTTTTAAGAAATAATAAAAAGTAGAATGATAAAAAGGAATGAGGTTTCTCACATAGCAGATTTTTCAAACAATAAAAGTTACTCCTTTAAAATTTTTGCTACACATTTCATTTACTAATTAAACAGTATATGAAAAACCTCACTACTTTCCCTTGAAGACTAGTTCATCATTATGAAAATCAGCTAGTGTTGGTTAAAACACACCCACAGGAGCCTCCAGGCTACTACATAGTACTTAGTACTACTACTAAGGTTAAGTAGTGTGTTTTCTTTCTCTATATGAGTTCCTGTGCTTTTATATTTCTGCAAAATTTATCTTATTTTATAAAGTTTTTATGTCTTCTCTAACATCTCAAACTATGGCTTCTCTCTGCTGTCACTCTATCCAAAATTTGTAGGAGACCAGGGGCCATGTGTATCATGTCCATGGCTAAATCTCAACTAGTTAGCCTCAGTACTTGGCATATAGTAAATACTGAATAAACATATGCCACCGTTTTCACCCCTTAATCTTCAGTTATTTTGTGTGAAATAACAATAATGATAATAATAAAAGTCATCCTCATAAAAACTACCGTTTATTGAACACTTCTCCTGAATCAGGCAGTGTGTTAAGTGAATTACATATATTTTCTACTTCAATTCTCACAAAGATCCTGTATTATGTTAAATAATATGAAACTGCCAATATTCAATTTTTTGTTGTTTTTTTTAAAATAAACCTTTAATTTTAGTATTGTTTTAAATTTACAGAAAAGTTCTTAAGAATAGTACAGAGAATTTCTGTATGGCCTGTACCCAGTTTCTCTTATTATTAACATCTTATATTATTATGGTACATTTATCACAACTGATGAAGCACTGATAGATTACTATTGGAAGTCCATACTTTATTCAGAATCACTTCGTTTTTACCAAACGTTCTTTTTGTATATCAGGGTCCCACCAGGATATCACATTATATTTGGTTGTTATATCTCTGTAGGCTCCTCTCGGTCCCTTAGATATACCTTGTTTTTGGTGGCCTTGACAGTTGTGAGAGTACTTATTGGGTATTTTGTATATTTTTCTCATGGTTAGACTAGAGTTATGGGTTTTGAGGGAACCACAGAGGCAAAGTGCCATTTTCATCATATATCATGGGTACATAATATCAGCATGACTTGTCACTGTTTATGTTGACCTTGAATACCTGGCTTAGGCAGTATACGCTAGATTCCTCCACTGTACTTTTTGGGAAAAGGTTACACTTTAAGGAGTGAAGATATACACTCCATCTCTTTGAGGGGAGTTACCTAGATAAATTATTTGGAATTTTTCTGTATGGGAGAGTTGTCTATTATCTCTTATTTGTTTTTGTATTTGAGCATTTCTTTTATCAGTATGGACTTATGGATATCCATTTTCTACTTTAGGGTATAATCCAATACTATGTTAATTTATTGTTCAAACTGTTCCAGCTTTGGCCAATGGAAGCACTTCCTTACTTTCTGTCTCTCAAAGATGTTCCAGGCTCATTTGGTGTATTTCCCGGCTTGGTCCTAGAATCAGCCATTTCTCCAAAAAGCCCAGCTCCTTTTATTAGAGAATGGTGTTAGAAACCAGGATTTGAAAGTTTGGATTTAATCATTTCTGATTTACAAAAAGAACAATTTTATATGGTACAACCCAATGTTACCTCAGTTTTACAGATGAGGAAACAAAAGCTGGGAGAGATTCAGTAACCTGCTCCAAGCTCAAAGTGTCTGAACCAAACATCAAATCTGCATAAAGTAAAGTTACCAATTAAATTTAAATCAATCTTTACTTTGAGTAAAGAATATGAATCATTGGAGCTTGGTGTCAGCTCTTCTAGCTGCTCAAAGATGTTTTGCTTACTCTATGTTCACAGACTGAGGGAAAAATAGGACATTATTATGAAGTCAACCTCTTTCATCAATTAATTCACCAATTTTCAAAGCAAATTCAAAGCAAAAAAAAAAAAAGTACCAGTCAGTCATTTTTTTTCTACAATCAGCTGGGTTTTTAAACTATATGCATCACATACTATAATCACAGATCAGCTCAAAAACTTATTCTTGCCCTTGTTTTTCTTCCTAAGACTGCGACACCTATAAAGTGAACTACTGGTATGTTACAACATCTTTTAGCAGTTTATAAAATACAGCCAAAGATCATTCAACAATTCCCAAAGTTACTGCAGAAGAAATGTACCAACAATTAAACATAAAATGTTGAGTATTCGATTTGTGAGAACTTACAGCATTAGATGTTTATTTCCAAAGTTGTTTGCTTTTTGCTCAAAATGTACTCATGACTCTGTCTTTATATGTCAATCTTACCAATACAAATTAAAATTTACTAGAACACATATCTACAATGGGTTTCTTAAAAATCAAGATTTCCTTTCTACTCATCTAGCACAAAACTTACTAAATCATCTTACTAGAATAGCTTCAAGATTAGCTATTAACATCACTGAAGTCAGATTTACGGAGCAATTTCCCTTCATAAGACCAAACCACACACAATCAAAACACAGTTTCAACAGAATCATTAAAAAAAAAATCACCTAATTCAGATTTTTTTTTTTTTTTTTTTTGAGCGGTACACGGGCCTCTCACTGTTGTGGCCTCTCCCGTTGCGGAGCACAGGCTCCGGACGCGCAGGCTCAGCAGCTATGGCTCATGGGCCCAGCCGCTCTGCGGCATGTGGGATCTTCCCAGACCAGAGCACGAACCCGCGTCCCCTGCATCGGCAGGCGGACTCTCAACCACTGCGCCACCAGGGAAGCCCTAATTCAGATCTTTTATTTCACAGATATGGAAACTAAAACTCCTGAGAAGTTAAAGGTCTTGTCCAAGGCAACTGCTAGTTAACTGATGAAACAGGACTAAGATTCATATATCTTAAGAACTAGGTTCTCTCTTCACCACTAAACTGCCGTATAGAATATACCATGAATTATATGTGTTTGTGTATATACATTATGCTAGTAAGAATCTTTTTTTGTGGGAGGATTTAAATTCCTCTGTAATGATGAGGAATCTGTGAACATAAATAAAAATGGTACTCCCACTTCTCTATTACGCTCATTTCTTTTTTACTGAATTTAATTATTTTCAGTGCCCAGTCTGCAAACTGAGTATCTATTGTATACCAGGCACTAAAGTGTTAGAGGCTAGGGAAACAAGGAAAAAAAAAAAAGACATGGTCTCTACCCTTAAGAAAGCGCTCAGTTTTAAGTTTATAGTACCTTCCTAAAAGTCTCCTTTGTTGATTCTTCCTCATCTCGCAAACTCTAGAACAGCGCTGTCCAATAGAAATATAATGTGAGTCATACATGTGAGCCATATATGTAATTAAAAATTTTCTAACAGCTACATTAAAAACAAGTACAAAGTAATATATTGTATTTAATTAATATAACCAAAATATAATTTCAACATGTAATCAATATAAAAATTACTAATAAGAAAGATATTTTACTTCTGGGGGTACGCAGTCTTCAAAATCTGATGTGTAGTTTACACTTACAGCACATCTCAACGGAGACTAGTCATATCTCAAGGGCTCAATAGCCACTTGTGGCTAATGGCTACTATACTGAACTGTGCAGCTCTGGAAACCTGTAGTGTCCCAGTGCTTAGTCTTTGGACTGGTTCTCTTCTAATATCTATACCCACTACTTTGGATATCTCAAACAATCTCATGGCTTTAAATACCATACATTTTCCAGTGATTCCCAAATTATATCTGGCCTAGAACTCTTGCCTGAACTTTAGATTCATACACAACTGCTTGGACACAAACCTATCATGTCCCAAACTGAACTCTTGACTTCCAACCAGCACCTGCCCCCTCACGCACTTAAATCTGCTCCTCTTCCAGACATCCCTATTTCAGTAAATAGCAACTCCAACCTTTCAGTTGCTCAGGCCAAAAACCAGAGTCAATCTTGACCTTCTTCATTCTCTCACATCCAATTTATCATCTGTGTCTTTAAAATCAGTTTATTAAATACAGTCAAAGCTTACATAGTTTATAAAATACAGTGAGAATCTTACCTGCTTCACACCACTTCTAGTGCTGAGCTTTACCTACCTCAGTCACCATCATCACTCACCTTAACTATTGCAACCACTTCTTAACTTCCTAACCACTCCCTGCACTCCTACAGTCTACTTTCCACACAGGAACCAGAGTTTTAAAACATAAGATATTGTCCCTCCTAACCTTGAAAACCTTCAATGACTTTCTATCTCACCCCAAGTAAAAGTCAAAATTTCTTATTGCTGTCTTATTGACAGCAGCTTATGAAGATCTACAAAGCCCAGTGAGATCTGGCCCATCACTCTCTGGCCTCATCTCCTGTTACTCTCTCCCTCATTCATGCTACTCCAGCTACCCTGGCTCCCTTGCTGTTCCAGAATAACCAGGAACACTTCAGTCATGACTGAGGGCTTTTCCACTTGCTGTTCTCTCTACGTGGAATGTTCTTAGCCCAAAACTGACAGAGATTGATCCCTGGCTTCATGGCAGTCTTTGCTCAAATGTAGCGTATTAAAACTGCAATACCATTCCTTCCATTCTCTTACTGGTCTTCCCTACCTTCCTTTCCCTCTTTTTCTCCATAGGATTAAGCAACACTTGATGTACCATATATTTCACTTATTAATGTCCTTATTGCTTTTCTTCTTCTACTAGAATAAAAGTTCCATAAGGACAGAGATTTTTGTTTGTTTTGCTCATGGTTCTATTCCCAGTGCCTAGGACCTAGCATAGAGTATACAGTTAATCAATAAATATTTGATGAATGAATGAACAAATGTTGTCAAGTATTGTTTGGGTTAAATGAGATAACATATAAAGTTGTAGTATGGTCCCTGGAATAGAGTAGCCACTCATAAACATTAGTCTACTCCCGAACCACTGTGGAGCTTTCCATGAAAGAAAATCAGAATTCTAAAATTTGTAAATTTTTAAAGCCTTCTATCTCATTCTGTCCTTTCTCACTCTTTACTCTAAATATCTGATCATTATCAGCCAAAAGACAATTTAAAAAAATAATAGAGGTTACCTAAATTTAATAAAACTAGCTATAAATTTAAAATTCAGTGGGTATTACAAAACACTAACGTGGAATTAAAATTCACAGAAAATTGAAGTATTGTCTAAGTCATCTTTAAAGATAAAGAGCTATAATTTATGGCTCTTTCCTATAGGAAAGTTTAAATGAATCCACAATGTTCAACAGGACTTCACTTTTATTTATCTACAATTTGTATCCTGCTTTCCTCCAGGAAAATTTGTGTTAGTCTAAAGAACCACCAATTTTTAAAAACCATACATACTGTTTAAATGAAAATTTTAAGAAATGAACCTGGCCTGAATTTTAATATTTCTATAAAGTATTGTGTTTAAAGTGACAACAATCAGAATTAAAGAACTTAAGATACTAATAAGATGTGGTCCTTCTCTAAAATACTGAGTGCCAGAGACTTCAAATGATTTGCCCACAGAGGTCACAAGGTGACTAAACTAATAGTTTGTGACCCTGAATGCTCACTTTTACATTTTCTACTGCACTGCAGTGCTTCTCAAATATACTAACCAACACTTTACAATACAACCAATTATGCTGATTCCTTCTACCCCCCTAAAAAAGGAAGATAAAAGCATGTATCAAATGGTATACTGTAATTCAACATGAAAATTTATATTTCAGGCAAGAAGTTTAGGGAGAACAGACATAAACATGCAAAAAGGGGCAAAGTGTATATTAGAATTGTCATGGAGATATTATAGAGAAGAAATAAGTTTAAGATGCCATGAATATGTGATTTATATTTCACTTTTCAAAAAGCTAACAATTCATGGGGCTTATATGTCTTCAGACATTTGGGCCATTTCATTTTATCACTGATGAGAATGACGTACCTCACGTTCCACGCAGTGGTAAAGTCTGGGTTTAGAAGTAGCAGGGTGCATGTGACATCTATCAATTCTAAAATAAAGAGAAGTCATATTAAAAACAAACAGTCCTACCCTTGAAGGTGTGGCTTCTCTTTCTTTTAAGGTCCTCTTTATTTTATATATATATATCACATTATACTTATATCTCATGTCATAGTAATTTTAATGATAACTTTGTCCTAAGTTGTCAGAGACACAAAGATTATCCTCAGATACAAAGACATGAAGATTTTCTTCTACTTATGATAAGTATAACTTTTTAAAAGTTGACACAAACCACTTTACAATACGTCTATAAAGAATAATCAAACTAACCTATTCATTCTTTTAGTAGTTTTTGGCACAAAAAAAGAAACACAATTTCTCTACCACTGTTCATTTAATTTCACAAATATTTCAAGAATTGACTACGTGCAAATTTTCAAGAAGAAAATCACATATAATCCAACTTAGTTAACAATTCATTTACATTCCCCTGCAAAGATTATTTCTTACACACATTTTTACAGTTATAGCAATGATAAATGCACAATTTTGCTCTATGTTTTTCACTCAACATTATTACATATGCATTCTCCTATATTGCTACAGTATGCAATTTTTTTTTTTTTTTTTTTTTTTGCGGTACGCAGGCCTCTCACTGCTGTGGCCTCTCCCGTTGCGGAGCACAGGCTCCAGAAGCACAGGCCCAGTGGCCATGGTTCACGGGCCCAGCCGCTCCGCGGCATGTGGGAACTTCCCGGACCGGGGCACGAACCCGCCTCCCCTGCATCAGCAGGTGGACTCTCAACCACTGCGCCACCAGAGAAGCCCTACAGTATGCATTTTTAACAACTGCATAACAATCCTTCAGTTTAATATATTATCATTTATCTTCTTCTTTAGGCTGTTTCCTATTTTGTTTTTACTGTTATGGATACTACCACTACAAACATTTTTAAGCACACTTTTTGTCTCATAGATTATTTCCTGTGGATATTTTTCCAGGAGTAGAACTACTATGTCAAACAATACAAATATCAGTATGGCTCCCACTAAGCACTTCCAAATTGTTCCCCAAATGGACTGTACCTATTTACATCGCCAAGAGTAACATGAGTGTACTTATGTCCCTGTAACTTTGACCTATGTAAGTATATTTTTGAAAATGAATGTGGCAGATAGAAAAATTGTACTTTCTGTTTTAATTTACATCTTTAATTATAATTATTAATACAAACATTTTTGATTTTGTTTACTATTTTCTATTTTCATTGTATAGTCTATTCATATTCATTAGCTATGTATCTATCATGGTCTTGAATAAGCTCCATAAGCCTATATTTAATAAAACAAAGTCAGTAATATTTAGACATATAGTCTTCATTTTATTAAAACTGAAGAAAAGAATTTTAGGATTAAGATGATCAGCCTAGGGCATAAAACTAAATTACAGTAACCTCTACCAAGCTCATATTAAATGCTAAGCAAATAAAATAATAAAAAAAAACTGTTATAATTATTTGGCATTATTATGTATCAGGCACATTATTATTTTATTTACATTATTTCATTGAATTCTCACAATCATAATCCAAGTTATTTGGAAATGGACATCTAGAGAGTTCAAGGAATTTGCCCAGAGTCACCCAATCAGTATGTGCAATGACAGCATCTGACTGCTTTTAATAACTCAATTATACTGCAGTTGAAATGTCTGTCTACAATAAATAATTGGGACACTCTGTTTAAGTAAAAGATAAACTTTTAAAAACCTAAGAGTAAATACACATAAGTGCATCCCTATAGTCATCTTAAAATATTTTAGTGAACATGAAAATCAATTATTCAATTCTCAACCATCTCAATAAGAGATTAACATTTATTGTGAGCCTATGATTTCATTACTACTGAATATATTATAACATTTGATAAATGAGCAACAAAAGGTAGGATTAGCACACATTTATTTTTGAACTTTATCGTCCTCATTACAAGCATCATGAAATGTTTATATTACAAACATACTATATAATATCAATGTATATATTATATAATGTCAATATGTCTACAAAGAACAATCTAATAAACCTCTTCCTTCTTTTACTTTCAGTAGTTTTGGGCACTAATTTAACACTTACCAGGGAAATTAAATACAATTTTCTATACCATTATTCCTTTAATTCCAAAATATACCAAGTACTGACTATGTGCAGAGATTAAACTGGGCCCACAGAACTGAGAGAATGGATATTATGAGAAATGCAAGACCTGATCTTGCCTTCTAAAAGGTTAACCTTTAGTTGGAGAGAATATGTAAACAATTATAAGGCAAACTAAAATAATTGTGAAGTAGGAACATATACCACATTTTGGAGACCACCAAAGCAGCTGCAATTAATTCTTACTGGAGTACCCAGGGAAGACTATAAATGAGTAAGACAGTAAAGGGCACTACAGACTGTGGAAAAAAGTATGGGGAAAGGTAAAGAGGCAGGGAACTTCGCACACAGTATGCTCTCAAAAGATTATGGGTACCCTGAGCGTGACTAAAGCTGAGGGTGCTGGAGAAAGGTACCTGGAAAACAGAATCTGGTCCCATTGTCCTTGTCAGCCTGGCTTTCCATTACTTTCCCTTCATGTGCTACATTCCACCTGAACCAAACACCCCCCATTCCCTAAACATACTGCCCATCTGCCTACCTTTTCTTCTCTGGCTATAACTCAGATTTACCTGCTTCCTATTCTCTCTGCCAGAAATGTCCTCCTATCCCTGAATTTAAAAGGAAAAAAAAAGCATCTTTCTCTATAAAGGCCTTCCTGACCTACATGGTTGAAAGCAATCTATCATCTCTATGTTCTGTGTATATCTTACTTTGTTACTAAACTTATATAAATATTATCCTCTTGATGAGACTGTATATTTTTTGGATGCAGGTCCTCTCTAATACACCTTCAAGTTAGCCATTCATTCATCGAAGATGAAAAAATATGGCCTTTGCCCAAAAGAAATTCCAAGTCTGCCCACATCACAGAGAAGTGATAAGAGCACAGGCCTTAAAGCCGTTCTGCCTGGGTTCAAATCTCAACTTCTCCACTTACTGCCTACATAACTTAATGTCTTTGAACTTCAGTTTCCTTATCTATGAAATGGGGATCATAATATCAACCTTAGTGTTGTAAGCAGTGAGATTCATCCCATTTCTCCATAGCTGTTTGACACACAGTTTGACTAAATAAATACTTGTTCAACTAAACACCATTACTACTTATCAAGAAATGAATATTCTCAACATCAATTAATCAAAGAAGTCAGAAAAAATGAGGCAGTTGTTCTTATTGCAAAGTTGTCTAAATTTCTAAACTTGTGTAATGAACAATAACAAAAAACCACTTGGTTATTAAGTGGCTGTATGAAAATGTTTGTGCATGATGGGAAGGCCTCTGGAATTTTTTTTTTAAGTCCACAATTTTTCAAAATCCATTACAATTCCCAGATAATGAGATTAACTGGTATTTAGTTTCTTGGACTCTCCCTTTCTGCATTAAAAAAAAATGTGTATTTGACCAATCATAGTTGCTATTTGTTTGCACTTCTAATGCAACTCTCCTTCCCCACCCATAAATGAAGAGGAGTTCATCCTCCACAAGATACTTGTGTATAGCAGCACAAGGCAAAAACTAACACAGAAAATACCGAAGTCCCCACTTTTCACTTTGTGGATGTGTGAAGAGCACTTCTTTTACTGGAGGGTCTCCCCCTAGCAAGGCAACAGCAGCTGTTGGGTCAGAGCCCAGCTCTACTACTGACTGGGAAGTTCCGAGGCACATCAATCTTTCTGTGCCTTAGTGTCTGCCTCATACGTAAAACTGAGCTAATAATAGTACTACCTCATGGGTGTATTAAATGACTCATACCCGTGAATTGTTAGGATAATACCTGACACACAGCAAGCACGCAGTGATAACTCCTGTTACAAAGCCTGTATCTCCTAGCCCAGTTATAAATGATACTGGGATTGGATGCCACCAGAGGGAGGAAAAGAATCTCTTGAGCTGGCTGAGCAGCGACTGCTGAGTGGAGGGATCCTTCTCAAACCCCCCTGTTCTCTAAACACACTTAAAACTTATCAACAGCCTTGGCCAACCACCAGTAATGCCTAGTAACACATACAGTCACATGCCCTTCCCCCTTCCTCTTTGATAAACTGCTAACTCTTCCTGATTGAGGACTTAAGTTCAGATGGGACCTCCTTTAAGAAGCATTCCAGTCAGATCCAAGAGGTGGGGGTGAAGCAGAATATCAGAAATGGAAAAGGGCCAATGAAGGAGAAGTAACTAGGTTATAAATATTGGACATAATTAAAGAATCTTACTGAATTATATATATTTTCTGCTCTTCTTCCTCACTGGCTCTGGATAAACGAGAGAAAGGAAACTAGTGTTTCTTGAGAGTCAATGACATGCCAGTCTCTGTGCTAGGTGCTTTACATACACTAATTCATGTGATCCTCACAACAACCCTCTGAGACCTGTGAGAATTCTCTTCTTTTGGTGTGGAACTAGAAAAAGGTTACATAATTTGCCTAAAATCACTGTTAAATGACTTCAGTGTGCTGATAAATTGAGTCTAAATCCAGCTCTGTTTTTCTTGCAAAGAAGATGCTCTTTCCAACCTAGCACACTGTCTACAATTACTTTGCTGTCTTCAAGTGAGTGTTGAACCAAAGATCTAAAGATAAACATGTATAATCAACAGTTGACTATTTCACTCTCTCCATCTCATCAACTATATACCATTTTTCTTTGCAGTTTTACCAAGATGTGAGCTATTGATATCCCTACAGTCTCTTGAAATTAAACAGATGTCTCTCCAAACACCAGACATATACCAGCAAATAACCATTCCTTTGGTACACACACTCCAATATATGACTAGCTCATCATCACATCACAAGGAGAAAATGAACCAGGGCACATTATACACAGGGAAAAAAAGCACCTAAATTTCAGCTGTAACAAAGAGAACATTTAAGGATGTTACAGAAAAGTCAGAGAAAGACCAATATGCTTTCTTGGCTTCAATGCATTCTAGAAATGGCCCAAGGTGAGCAGTCACCTGGTACTGGACACTGGGTTTGACAACTGTCTCTAACAGAGATATGTTTTCATGCATCTAAAAATAAATCCAAGGTCAACTTGGATTAATTAATCTCTTCCTCTAAAATACATTCAGGTTTACCACAACAAGAGAGGCTTGAGGTGAGGCTAGTGGTAAATATGAGAAAGGTCCTGTTTATTACAGAATACAGTCACTGAATCAATAGCCAGACTAAGTTAAAGGCTCTCGCTTACCAAACTCTTGTTACTTATTTGACAAATATCTATTGAACACAAAAAAGTGCTTAGTAAATACAGACAAGCTATAACCCCTCTTTCTAACAAACCCACAATCTAGCTGGGATAAATGTTGTTTAAATAATCAACTACAGTAAAGTGTGGTAAGTTCTAGTATGCATGCAGTATGAATAAGGACTCCCACAGGAGTGCAAAGGAGTAACTGTTGCTTCCTGGAGCAGTCAAGAGGCTTCACATGTGTGTGTGTTGGCAAACACAACAATAATGACAACATGAGATCTGAACCTGACCTCAGCAAAGGCATGGAATTAAGGCAGTGGTACACAGCAAAGTCCAAGAATGGAACAGTGTTTGTTGTGGCTGGAATGTACATCAAACAGCTGCAAACTCAAATGCTTCCAGGGTTCAAATAAATGGCAAAAAAGAGGCAAAGCAAACCTGGTAAGTAGCAAATGACACTGCCTCAGTGTCTGAAGGACATGAGGAGGTTGCAGTCAACTGGAATAGGCTTGCCTAGTCAAGAAAAGCAGAGGCTATGATCCTCAGCCAATTGCTGCTGCACAGAAACGGATGCATCCAAGGCTTCTGATTTTTCAAGTGAAGGCAGAAATCCATATTTCCATCCTAATTTTAGAAGTTCATCCTGATTTGAAATGTTTATCCAACAACAAAGTTGTTTTAAAAACAATTTTTAAAACATTATACAAGCCAAAACGAAATAAACATGTGGGCTGGCTTCAGCCTGGTGGCTGAGAGTCTACAACCTCTGATGCTGAATATAAAAGCAGAGGAGGGCTTCCCTGGTGGCGCAGTGGTTGAGAGTCTGCCTGCCGATGCAGGGGACACGGGTTCAGGCTCCGGTCCGGGAAGATCCCACATGCCGTGGAGCGGCTGCGCCCGTGAGTCATGGCCACTGAGCCTGCGCATCCGGAGCCTGTGCTCCGCAATGGGAGAGGCCACAGCAGTGAGAGGCCCGCGTACCGCAAAAAAAAAAAAAAAAAAAGTACAGGAAAAAGCTGGTAATACAGCCTGGGGACAGATCGTGAAGGCCCTTGAATACCATGCCAAGGATAATGACTCTACCTTGTCCCTCTAAGCATCATGAAACAAGGGGATACATATTTCAGAAAAGCATCTTTCAAACTGTGTTTCTAAGAAGTGTTTGAAACGACTGACTAGTGGCATGACGGACATGGATTACAGAAGAGAGGCCGAAAACGGAGTAGACCAACTATGAGGTAATAATATTTGTCCAGATGAGAAATAAGAAATGAAGAGATAAGAGAGAGCTCAGTGATGGACTGAGAGCAAGCATTGTGAGAAAGAGGGAAGAACAACAACAACAAAAAGATGGAAGCACTGACTTGGAGATAGAGTGCGGGACAGAGCACTACTCAGTCAGGACTCCACTACTATGGACTTCTCTCTTGCTTTTTGTTTCTGCCATGGATTTTCATTAATCAGAATTACAGTATCACCCCTCTCCCAAACCAAATATGGCTATTACTGCAGCACACTTTAAAAAAATATTAGTTTCTCTCTAAGTAAATAAACAGGGAGGCTGTGATGGTTACTTTTGGTTAAACTACGGTTAAACTTGACTTGCTACAGGGTGCACAGATTAAACATTACTAAACATGATTTCTGAGTGTATTAGTGAGGGTGTCTTCAGATGAGATTAACAATTGAATCTGAAGACTCAGTAGACTGCCCTCCCCAATGTGGGTAAACATCAATCTGTTGAGGACCTGAACAGAACAAAAGGAGGAAAACAGGAGAATTTACTCCTTTTTTGATTCCTCTGTCTGCTTGAGTTGGGACACCTCATCTTATCTTCTCCAGCTTTCAGACTGGGATTTACACCACTGGCTCCCCTGCTTCTCAATCCTTCAGACTCAAACTGAATTAAATCACTGGCTTTTCTGGGTCCCCAGCTTGCAGAAAGCAGACTGTGGGACTTCTCAGCCTCCATAATCATGTGAGCCAATTCATCATAATGAATCTCGTTTTATGTATACATATACATAAAATCTCTATTGGTTGTTGCTGTGGAGAACCCTGACTAATACAGATGATTTTCAAACATCTAAGGAATTCAGCACACTAATGAGAGCATGAATTCAGTTTGGTTAAAAAGAAAAAATATATATCCCCAGAATAAAGGTCACCTGCAGTTACAGAATACATTCTTAAGGGAATGCCTAGGATTTTGGCATGATCTATCACAAAGACACTGGCATTTCTGAAATTGTTCTTAAACTGCCAGCTTTCTTCAATTGGCTCTTATATGTATATTTTCTACAAAAACAATTTAAAAAGTATAGCATTTTCATGAAATGACTGCTTTTTCCTAATACTTTTAACTTTCTTTCCTTAGCAAAATTCACCACTGTGTTCTTCAGTTCACAAGTTTAGCAGAACACTCTTATGTTAGTCAGTCTGCATTTTCAGGTATCTTTTTTTATCACATCAGAAACTCACTTCCATATTTTTACCAATAATACAATATACAACCTGAGTAATATATGACACCGCATTAAACTATACTGTCGCTGCCCCCAAAAAGTGAAATTGAAAACTACTTCCATGAAGATATAGGTTAAGATAAAATCAAGTTGCTTCTGTATACACGCACAGTTGCATCAGAATTCAAACCTTAGATGTCAGCAATTCATGTGAGTGAGCTTAACCATTTGATCTTCTGCCTGGGTTCTCCTGGGTCTATCAAGATAAAACTACATGATGAGGAGATTTAGCAAAGCCTACAGTGCACTGCCCAGAAAGACAAGAAACAGGGAAATGGAGAGAAGAACTTGGAAGACTGCAGGAAGAAGGCTGATTGGGCTAGCATATATGAATGGGCAAAAGCTGATGATCTGAAATGACAGCCTTTGACACTTTCAAATTCATACTGTTTCTTCTCTACAAGAGCATCATTTGTCTCCCCCTGCAGTTAGTTACGTATTGGCTCAATTATATATTTCTGTGTGCCAGAACATACACAATATAGCTCTGTTAGGCAAAAAAATAACTTGATGGATTCACATGGTGCTACTTTGTACCTTAATGTTGATGAAAACTACTATAGGGTAATGGAATGGAGAATGAAAGAGGGGCTAACAACAGATAAATGCCCTTAACTTTAAGTTTATGCCTAAACTTATGCCTTTAAGTTTCTGCCACAAACTTAAGTTATGCCATAAACTTAGACATAGCCTTATAATTAAGAAATATATATATCAGTGGACTAACTGAGTGAAACAGAAAATAGAAACTATTTCACATTAAATCTTCAAATCAGGTTACCTTTTCTACTGGTCTAAACAGGGAAAAGTGCTATTAACCTATTATGACAGTATATTAAGGACAATGCCAAGAGGAACACAAGGAAATTGGCATGTCCCCTTTGGCAACACTATTCTCCATGAAGAGATTGTTTCTCACTCAACTGTAAGCTTCCTGAGTAAAGGAAACAGGTATTATTCACCTTTTTATCCCCCACAGTACTTAGAACAGCTTCAGGTAGGAGGAGGCCCTCGGTAATGGCTACTGAACTTATAATTAAAATTCTCTAAGAAACAAAGTTCTTATTCAAAATTAGCTACCAGATATACTGAGCACTTTTGAAGGTACTGCTGTATGTGGGAAGGGGAAGGAGCTTTACAGAAACAGTCAAGAATATGGTCTTGGATGAGCACTCTCCAAAAAAGTGAGAACTCAGATCCTATGTTTACCTAAAAAGTAAACTGAATTTGTGTACATGGAGGCTTAACATCACATACAGGGGGAAAACAAGGAAAAGACACCAGGTGGGATGAATAGGGATTGTCTGATGCAGCAAAGAACTACCTCAGAGAAGCAGAAAAAATGAAGAAATAGGATGGTTTTCTTTTGCTCATTTCAGCATAGGAACAGAACACAGTGGGCCAGAGCTTACTTGGGAGTCAAAGTACAACAGCACCATCATAAACCACTGACCTGGTTCACAGTATAACTACCACCATCACACCTTGGTTATCTCATTTGGACTGCTACTAAATGAGTTCTATTGCTCATAACGTACTAAAGGATTAGAAACCAGAGAATCAGAGCTTGTAGGGACTAGAGTTCACTTCACAGATTTTCAAACTGTTTTTAGCCATGCGATGCTTTCTTCAAATATCTTACAAATGACCCCAATACATTAAAAAAAAAAAAAATCTGTTTGCAGTAGAGGGCCTGGCACCCTGCTTTAGGCACCTTCCACAGAATCATCATGGATGCAAAATTAGAAAACGAGCGATGAGTCCAAGCTCCTCAGTTGACAGAAACGTTAAACGCCTGCCCAGGCAGTGAATGAAAAAGCCAGAACTAGAATCCAGGAATGGCAACATCAGAGAGGGCTCTTCCCACTATATCTCATGGTGCTTCTAAAAGTCAAAGAAAGAGGATAGACTCCATACTTACCATCTTTGTTCAGCCATTGCTTTCTTGTTCTGTACAAAAGGAGTTTGTTGTGGACATACGGTAAAAGGAACTTGACACACCAGCTCTCCACGCCAAGTTTGTTTTCAACCAGGACTATGGGACTCCGATTATACCTAGCTTCAGGACATGGGATCAGGCCAATTTCATCTCTTAATATGTAAAACATAAAAAAGAATTAAAGATAAGAATACTAGCCTTTTCAAAAATTTTCATATCCTACAGAATATTAAAAAAACTGTACATATTTCCCTTTCTTAAAAATATTTAGCTCACCACTGGATTGGTAGAAATAATAATCTTTTAAAAGTTTGATAATACTGATAAGAGTATGGAAAAATTAGTATGCTGTACTTGCTGTTACAGGAATGAAAATTGGTCTAATCTTTGAATAGAAATTTGAAAATGTCTGTCAATTTTTAAAGTACATATACCCTTTGACCCAGTGATTCTACTGTTCAGAAATTATCCTGTGCCAAAATATATGAATTCATTGGATATTCATGGCAACAGTGCAACAATCTGGAAATACTCTGAATGTGTATCAAACAATGTAAGACTGGTAAAATAAATGTGGTTCATCCATGTGATAAAGCTGAAAAAAAAATAATGAGGTAAATCTGCATATGCTGGTATGGAAAGGGTGCCAACATACATAAAACAAAAAAAGCAAAATGCCAAATACAGTGTACAGCACAAAGCCCTTTGTATAATCTTTTTTTTTTTTTAAGGGCAAAGTCCTAGTCTTTTTCTTTTCCTTTTTTTTTTTTTTTTTTTGGCTATTCTGGGTCTTCATTGCGGTGTGTGGGCTCTTAGTTGTGGGCTTCTCTATAGTTGTTGTGCATGGGCTCTAGAGCACATGGGTTTAGTTGTTTAGTTGCCCCGCTGCACGTGGGATCTTAGTTCCCCAACCAGGGATCAAACCCGTGTCCCCTGCATTGGAAGGCAGATTTTTAACCACTGGAACACCAGGGAAGTCCCTGTATAATCTTTTAAAAAGATATATAGATGCACTAAAAAATTTCTTGAAAGGATACCAAGAACCTTTTGGGGAGAGGATTTATTTTTATACAGTTTAAATTTTCTAGTTACTTGTACATATTATTTATGATTATAAAAATGTCAAAAATGTATTTATGTTTGCCTGCTAATAAATATATGTAGACCAGATTATTAATAAAATTATATTATCAGTGAGACTGTGGACCATATTTTCTTTTCTTTTTTATAATTCTTTATACATTTCTAAAATAAATAACATGTTAATATGTAAATATTGTTAAAACACAAAATACACTTCAGGATTTGACCATTTTCATCTGTGGTGGCTTCTATATCCCTTAACCCACCTCAACTTAAGTTGAAAATTTACATTACAGGCAAAAAATAGAACTACCATATGACCCAGCAATCCCACTACTAGGCATATATCCTGAGAAAACCGCAATTCAAAAAGATACATGTACCACAATGTTCACTGCAGCACTATTTACAATAGCCAGAACATGGAAGCAACCTAAATGTCCATCGACAGATGAATGGATAAAGACAATGTGGTACATATATACAAGGAATATTACTCAGCCATAAAAAAAGAATAAAATTAGGTCATTTGTAGAGATGTGGATGGACCTAGAGTCTGTCATACAGAGTGAAGTAAGTCAAAAAGAGAAAAACAAATATTGTATATTAACGCATACATGTGGAATCTAGAAAAAGGGTACAGGTGAACCTATTTGCAGGGCAGGAATAGAAATGCAGATGTAGAGAATGGACACGTGGACACAGTGGGGGAAGGGAAGGGTGGGGTGAATTGGGAGATTAGGATTGACATATATACGCTACCATTTGTACAATAGATAGCTAGTGGGAACCTGCTGTATAGCACAGGGAGCTCAGCTAGATGCTCTCTGATGACCTAGATGGGTGGGATGGGGGTGGGGTGGGAGGGAGGTCCAAGAGGGAGGGGATATATGTACACATATAGCTGATCCACTTTGTTGTACAGCAGAAACTAACACAACATTGTAAAGCAATTATACTCCAATAAAAAAAAAAGAAAATTTACATTACAGGCAGAGATTTAATAAACAATACATAGGGCAGTTGACTTACACAGTAAATGAACCAGCAAACACAAAAATATTTTTGTAAAACCTGCACTCATTCCTTTCAGCTATAAAGAATTTACAGTTCTTGTCTATGTGAAACATCCTTTCTCAAATAGTATGTTCTTCCATTAATTAAGGAATAACTTACAAGAAACCTTTTAACAAGAGCAGTTGACATAAAATATTTTTAGAGCATCTAAGCAGATTTTTTAAAAATGTGTTTTTAAAAAACAGAATAAAGAACTGGTTTTCAGAGCTTGTGTGTGACAGCATCTATTATGCCCTTGAATTCCCCTGCCAAGACAGTATGCTGGCTGACAAATGCAAAGAGGAAAACTGTTCAATTACAGATTATAAGAAAAGCACTCTTTATCTGTTAGGCCACCATCACAAACTGGTGGGAGGCTGCAGAACTAAAATAAAATCCGTCCTGGAAACTCTAAACTGGATAGCTCAGAAGTAACCTACTTTTTACTGATCGCTTCATTAGTGACACAGGGATATATCAATAAAAGAGGGTATTCTAGGGGTTGCAAGTCACTAACCGTTCTTTTGAGTTGATTTAACTCCCAAGTAGACTTTGGGACCTAAGGCTTTTTGTCCCGACAACTGACTCAGTTGACTCAGAGGTGTTTTGATACACCATGCCAGTACTATCTAAACATTTCCTGAGTACTACAATGAATGGGATACTGTGTTAGGTTCTGAAAATGCAAAAATGAATAAAACAAGGTGGTCCCAGACTACACAAAGCTGCTGGTTTTGCTGGGGAGTTGCGTCAATATCTAAAACAAAATGTTAACACTTTGCCACTCTAGTAATATAAATGAAGTTCTTAGGAAGAATGGGGCAATGCTGAGAGAGCATCTGAGTCCAATGCCCAGTATTTCAAAATATATTTTTGTATTTGGTGATATGAATTCTAATCTAATTTAACACACTATTAGGACAACTAGCCACGTCTAGATCTATAACTGACTAAATACATGTCTGAATTGCTGGTATTTTCTGGTGTTCAGGTATTACTATGTAAAACAATGTTTTAAGAAAACTAGAATTATAGTTAAAAAATAATAAACTCAGTGTAATTATTTCAAGAAAGTCTGTGTTCTGAGATCTAACAACCACCTACAATACTACAAAGAACTGCAAAAGTCAACAATATGAATGTTAGAGTAACAAGAATAAAAGAATCCTAGCTTCTGAGTATAGTCCATTGTGGGGGGAGGACTTTTTACTTAAATTCACAATTTAAAAACGTGCCTTGCTCACTATTTACACCACACATAAAATGCCCAACTAATAATCTGGTACCTAAATGAAAGTACAGAACCATCTGCACAAATAACAACACACTGCGTTAGTTGGCTATTATCCTTCCAAGAAATAATTTTAAAAAACAAGAATGCCTTGGATATAGCAGGTGCTCAATAACTCCTACTGGAACGCTGATTATCAGTGCACTTCAGTGATAATCAAATAGTTTTCAAAGAATATCACTTCTTGACTCTCCAAAAGAACATTACCGCTGATTTCCTTCTAATGCAGTGGGTCCAAATCCTAGCTTTGTCAATATGATATAGATATATCTCTCTATATATGTATCGATATCTCTATCTCCTGCCACTTGGCCTCTGTAGACCTCAATTTCTTCATCTGTAAAATAGAGGAATTGCATTACATTTCTAAATAAGGGAAATGGACTGCTAGGTCTCATCCAGCTTTCAAATTTTATGACTGAGAAACCCAAAAGCTAATCTCATGTAAAGAGAATGAAAATGGTCATATCAGGGAATATGAAGCACTATGAAAAAAAAAGAAACATTAAAAGAGAGGTAGGAGGATGTAGAGACAAAAGCACTCAACCTTCTAAGGTTCAGGGTTCTAGTTAGTCTCTGTTCTACCACTGATCAATGTGAATTTGAATAGGCACTTGCCATCAGTATCCTCATCTGAAATACAGAAATAACAATGCCTTCCCTGCCAGTTATGAAAAGCAAATAATACAATGTAAAGACTGTGGTAAGCTACAAAGTACCAGGCGGAGATGAAGTATATTACCATTAATTCAGTTAAGAGCCTGCGGTCAACCAGAAAAGTTCCTTGGTTAACAGATAATGGGAAGCTAAAGCAAAGAAAGTTAAGCCTTTGTCAAGTTATTTGACCCTAAGATACAATGTTTTTCTGCTTCCTAAAAATATAACATGTACTTCATAAAGGTAGGTCAGTAAGATTCCAAATAACTGTGTTTGACTTCAGATTTCTCCTATGCCTAGTCCCTTAGGTCATAGTCCACTTTTTTTTCAGACAATTTAGAACAGAATTCCAGAATCATTTTGAAATTGGAAGGGACTTCATTCCTCCAGTCTCTCATTTTGTCAGATGAGGGAAATGAGATCCACTGAGGTTAAGGTGATTTACTCAAGGTCATAGTGCTAGTGGCTTAATTCAAAATCTGGATCTCCTACTATTTAGCCCAAAACTCTTGACACTAGTGGAAATAAAGACATCAGTGAAAGCAAGCAGGCTTTAGATTAACTCTTTTTAGAGTTCTAGCAAGATTTCTGGCTATTTAAATTCTAATTTCATACCCAAAGTTGGAAAATTCAGGGAAAAAAAACTAAAAGTCATTTGTCATCCCTCTACCACCACTAATGCTGGGTATGCATCCATTTTTTCTAAGTAGTTTACAAAAGTGGGGTTATATTGGACATACTCTTCTATAATCCTTTTCAAATTTTTATTTATTTATTTATTTGGCTGTGCCCCATGGCATGCGGGATCTTAGTTTCCTGACCGGGGATGGAACCCGTGCCCCCTGTGCTAGAAGCACGCAATCTTAACCACTGGACTGCCAGGGAAGCCCCTATAATTCTTTTTTTTTTTAATTTAACAATTCACATTAAACATTTTCTTATATAATTTTTGTATCATTCATGGTTACAATGAATGTGTTATAACATCAAATACATCTCCAGTTATTTCCTTATGAAATAGTCTCATAAGAGAAATTTCTGATTCTTTCACTGCCACCACATTCCATTCTTCTTTATTTTTAGGTTTCTGGCAATTTAGATTCCTGGTGCTTAACCAGGATACTCAAGTAAATATCTGCATTAACAAGGTCATGGGTTTTTACAAACATGAAAATTTGAGACAGCGATCAAGTTCCAATCTTTTCAATGAGAAACCACAGTGCTCACTTTGTAGGTTACCTTTGAAGGCTGCTCCAAAGGACCAGCAACATGGAATGAACCTACATATTTACTTAAAAAGATCATCCACAGCATGGTATATCTCCCTTAGCGCTTCACTTCACAACGGGGATCCACTAACTTCTAGATGAAGTTCAAGGTTCATACAACACGGATACTGACCTTGTTCCTCATGTTTAGACAGCTTCTCTTGTCTGTACTTTTCAGAAACATCAGTCTAACTGGAGTAGGTCCACTTATTTACAAAAGTAATATTGACCAGCTTCCTGTCAGGGAGGTAAGGATGGTCTCCAAATATTAAAACTGAACCCTGTAATGTGGAGTGACTGAAGAGAAAACAGCCCAAGATTCAGCAAATGGTACAAATCTTTTTAATCTAATAGTTATTTTTTTTCTTTCAAACTGGAATTCTTTCCAGAATGACCAAAAAGTTAGAAAAGTATCTAAAAGAACTGACCCTTGCATATTGTTAACTAAAACTTTACTGGTGATTAAGATATTTTAGAGACCTCATAAGCTTTCTCAATTCTGAAGATTACTAACTATCACTGAAATTATATTACTGACCCTATTTAGAAAACAGATACACAAATTACTATTGTTTACTGAGTGTTTATGATATGCAATGCTCTGTTTTAGGTTTTACATACACTATTTCATTTATTCCACACATTAATCTTATAAAGTAGGAATTTTAATTCCATTTTATAGATGAGGAAAAAGTCTTGTCTGAGACTGCTCAGCTAGTAAATGACAAGCCAAGGTTCAAACCCAGGACTGTGAGACTGCAAACCCAAACTTTTACAAGTATACTATTGTTCAAATAAATAGATAAAAATCAAGTGTAAGAAGTCAATTAAGATTCTATGCTTTCCTATTCTTCAGTTCAACTTGCAGACGATCTGAAACTGCCTTTCATTACTACTGCCTTACTCAAAAATTCTCACTGGGGCCTACCCACTGCCTAAGAAGTATATTTTCCCTGAGCCAACTCTTATCCAAGCCTCATGTCTCAATTTAATTGCTATTTCCTCAGGAAAACTATCTTGACCATCCATCCTTAATTAGTCCTCTCTGTTATTATTCTTTCAAACTATCCTTCTTATCCTTTGGGGCTCTTTTCATAATTTGTGTGTTGATTTGTTTAAAGTTCCACTGGGCAGGGACCAAGTGTGGTGTGTTCATCAATCTATACCCCAATCCTAGCCCCATATACCTAGAGACCAGCATTGTATCTATCAAATAGAAACATTCTTTTGCTGAATGCACCGATGGAATGAATGAAATTAAGTCAGATAGTCAAGGACTTCCATAATCTGTCCCTACTTTATCTTTTCAATCACATTTTGTTATTTTTTAGTCCATTCACTGCTTCTTGTAGAGGTCTCCAAGACTGTAAATCCTACCTTGTCTTCACAGTGCCACTCAAAAACCCACCTCCCCTAAGAGCACTAGCCCAGACATACCCAGCTTCCCTTTTAACTACTAATAGACTCACGTACGACTTGCTTACCATACTGCTAGTCTAGCCCTTATTATAAACTGCTTTGCAGGGTAAATGCACTGTTCATACATACAAGTCTTAGGTCTCCATCTAGACCTGCACTGTGCAATACAGTGGTCACCAGGCATATGTGTCCATTATGTATAAATCAATTAAAATTAAATAAAACTTCAAATTTAGATCTTCTTTCGCACTAGCCACATTTCAAGCACTCAACAGCTATATATGGCTAGTGGTTACCATTTGGACAGGACAGATAAAGAACATTTCCAACATCACAGATATTTCTGAGGGCCTTGAGTACAAGAACTGTATTTTATACTTCTTCCTATTCCATACTGTGAAGATGGTAGCTACATAAACAGTGAGAGTTCAATAAATATTACAGAGTAATAAAAAATAATAACTTTCTGGATAAGAGAACTTTGACATGACCCTAATTACACTGTAAACAGCTGTCCTCCACACTAGCACAGCATCTGTACATTAAGCTAATACCTGTCGCTGGGTCAAGCCTTCAGTTATTTTTCCAAAGTATTCTCTAGGAGTCAACCACACAAACAACATTTGCATGGTATTTTTCAGTTTATAAAGTGCTTCACATTCATCATTCAGTTGGCCAATATATTTCCTAAGGAACACAGGGATTCAGGTTAAGTCTACTATTTACCTAGTGGCAACTAAGTGCAAGACACTGTGTGAGGTGATTTTCCTATGCTTTCATCAGCCTCTAGAGCCCATGCTCCGCAACAAGAGAAGCCACCGCAATGAGAAGCCCGCGCACTGCAACAAAGAATAGCCCCCACTCACCACAACTAGAGAAAGCCTGTGTGCAGCAACAAAGATCCAACGCAGTCAAAAATAAATAAATTAAATCAATAAATTTTAAAAAAAAAGAGAGAAAGTAGAAACAGGCTGAGAAAGGGTAACCTATCCATACCCACCAGTAACAAAACCCACATTTCACCCATTATATCTTCAACTCCTACTGGCTAGAAATTTCCAGAGACAAAGTCAATATATTTACTGTAGTAGATGCTGGCTAATAAAATTATGATCTATCTTGTATTTGTAGAAAAGAGGAAAACAAAAAGAATAAAAAACTTTCTTTTATAATACTGAAAAGTGTAATTAGGTACTAACTTTGAAGGTAAATGATGCCTTTTTCTTTTAACTAGAAATAGAGCATATATATTTTGGAAGTAAAAGGGTTAGATGAAGGGAGGAAGTATGAGCAATTTTGAAAAGTCCAAATTATAAGACATTTTTAAAGACGCATTGTAATATTACTGGAGATACTGTTACTGTAGGGAATATGTACTAAAATACAGCTGAAAATTAATATTAAACAATGAGTTAAGCTATTTAAAATTTTCAGATCTATATCATTATTTCATATTTTTTCAAATGCTCAAATTATTTCAAACTTTAAAAAATACTGAATGACCCAAATGTTTATTAATAATTATAAGTTATGCACTGGCACAGAGCACATTGATGAGATCTCATAAAAAATGCGATTGGGGGGGGCATTAAAGTCCTTTATGAGTTTCAATAAATATGATCCAGAAGAACTGGGATGTGTTCCAAACTGCACTGTGTCAACCTGCCAGGCCAATGAACACTCAAATTCAAGTTTTTTCAAATATGAAATACTGATGCTTTTCTAGTCTACTTCAAAGAAGACAAACTAAGATGATTACTGTACTTATTAGACTTCTTTCTAACCTCCTCAATTTCTTTAAGAAAAATAACCCCAAATGATGAGAAAATAGTCATTTCATTTGTCCAACTTTTTTTTTTTGAGAATGTCTCTTATTTGCACTAAAGCTCTCATTCTCAAAAGGGGACTGAAAGACTGATACACAACAAGGCATCAAAGCATTCTTTAGAAGGCCCAGTGCCCACTATGGTTACTGCCAGGAAATCATTCCAAACACTCTCATTCTGAAAAAGGCAGCAGTCACAAGGGGAAAGGAAGTGGACGCTGTCAGAGGTGGCAGGTGTGTTTTGAGGCCAGCAGTGTCTTGTTTTTAATGAGGCACAGTTGCAGGTCTCCAACTGTGTGGCACGAGGGAGCAAGACATCTGAGGGCATCACCTTGAAGGAAAAGAACACTTCATTTAGATGGTTTGGCACCTCTTTTCAGCGGAAAACCTTAAGAAGTTAGAATGCTTAAAAAGAATAATTCATGCGTTCCAGTTTAAAGAATAAAATATTTTTTAAAACAACAAAACTCCATAAGCAATTAGGTAAAGTGAAAACAATGTAAAACTGGATTCCATGTTTCTTTCTCTTGAGGGGAGGAGGGATGAAGGGAGGAAGGATAGGAAAATAGCTACACTCTTGCTTCTTCCTTACTCTTTTGTACAATGTGTAGATATATCTCTCCTTTAATAGCTTCTTTTCCGTTACATAAAAGCAGAAGTATCAGACAGAATACAGTCTCTTACCGGATCTTCCCGGAGTACTCCAAGTAAAATGGAAAGGAAGGAGGGAAAGATAACATGTGTCAGTTCTGTGGTGTCCTACTTAAAGAGGGCAGCAGCGTTTGAATAAAAAAAGAATTAATATGCTCCCTGTAACTATGAATCAGCTAATGCTAAAAAGTGTCGAGGTTTCATCTGCTTCCCACCAGACCCAACCTGTGTCTACAGAAGCTACTCTCTTGAGAATGCCCTGTTCACCTTCAAAACAAAATGTTTCATCGAAGTTCCTCTACGATTTTGGGACAGGTGAGGCGAAAGTCAAAAGCAGCCTCAAGCTACCTTCGGCTAGTAAACTGAGGGGGTTTTGGCCCGTGGAGAATAAGATGATCAGTAACCCCTTCTTACCAAGGTCCGGGATGAACCTCAAAAGAGTTGTGTTAACAAAGCACATACAGACCCACACCGTGTACCTTAAACGGATGTGGGACGTGGACACACGGGTGAAGTCTTTCGAGTTTCGTGAACTCCTGGGAAAGGGGTGGGAGGGAGGAGAACCAAACAGAGTCGCAACGTTTTGATTTTCCGAGGTCACTTCTAAGGACTCGCCCGAGAGCTTGTTCCGGTAGCGGAAAGCTGGCCCCGCGGCGGCCGACAACTATCGGGGCCCGACCCGGCTCCGTCGGCTCTTGTGAGCAGCGCGCGGGTCAAGACCTGCAGTCCGAGGTCGGCTCGAGGCTTGGCCCCGCCCCCTCCCGCCCCCGACGACCCCCGGAGGCGGCGGAGGCGGGGGCACCGCCGGCGCGCGACTCACATGTGCGGGTTCCTCCTGAAGGCGTTGGTGATGTCCTTCACCACCCGCTGAACCAGCACCGCCACCTCCTCGCTCGTCTCGGCCATGTTGGCGGCGTCCGCGGCAGCTCGGGAGCGCCTCCGGGAAAGCGCCGAGCCACCCGCGGGAGTTCCCGGGGAGCGCGCGCGTGTGCGCCGGTTTGGCCGCGCCCCTGCCCCCGCCGTGGAGGCCGCCGCCGAGCACTTCCGGGTCAGCCCGCGGTCGGTCGGTGTGTGGTCCCTGACGAGGCTGAGGCTGGCACCTTGGTCCCTCACTTCCTCTCGTAAGCGAGTTTCTAAGCGCCTGAGAAGATGCTGCACACTCATTTGCAGTTACCTCAGGTCGCTGTATTACACATTTTATTTTAGTTTCTGGTCTACTGGGGACCGAGGAGGGAGGGGTCCTAAGGTCACTCCCAGAGCCGGGGTCTGGCCTGAATACCCCGCCCAGAGCACCCGTCCTCAGCTGTTCTGGAAAGGAGCCAGTGCCAGAATGCTCTTGGAGGAAGGTTTAACCGAGACTGAAGATCCTCTTAAGCAGTTAGTCCCTTGGCGCTCTGAGAGCTTGTTCCCTGTATTTTCTTAGTTGGAGAGATGAGGCCGTCCAGAGACGCCCCTGACGGAATGAGGCCCAGTCGGACCGTATTCGTGACTTAAAGCTTTTGTACCTGCGTGCCAATTTCGGCCACTAAGCAGACGCTTTCAAAAAGTTAATTTAAAAAATTTAATAAATGGATTAAAGGAAGGAAAAGGAAAGGAAAGGAAAAGTTATTTGCTCTCTCCATATAGGGAGTAGAAGTACAGAGGTATTTTTTAGATTTTCTACATCGAGTGTACCTTGCTTTGCACGTCATTTGGTGTCCTATGAACGTTGCGTGTTAGTTTTGGAGTTAAAAAACCAAGTCCCTGGCAAGGTTTGCTCTTAATAGCTATTTGCCTTGCTACAAATAATTTTTATAAGAAAAACTGGCTTTCTAGTCCATTTGGATTTTGAAATGCTGTAATTCAAATTTTCATGTATCAAATTTTCTTTCAACCTCTGTTAGAAAAAATCCGGCTGCTTTTGTTTCTTTTTACTTAATCCTTGAAGTCTTTTAGAAACTTTTTTTTTTAAAGCAAACTCAATGTTTAATATAAACATATGTAGAGCATTTGAAGTAGGGTTGATGATTGTGAAAGTAAAAACCATCCACTGGATGCAAAATTACAAAGCAGTGAATGAGAAATATAAATTATATTCAGTGGTCGGTACTCCCTATGGGTACTTTTAGAAAGGCTACACCTGCTGTATGGACTTTGGCCTTCTGGTTTTAAAAGAAATGAGCTAGAAGTTTCATAAAATTATAGAAAAGCAAGATGGACAGGTTTAATTTAGTAAAGTCAAACAAACCTTAACATATTGACAAGTTCTCAAATGAGTCAGTGGAGTGAATTTGTGTTTAGATTCCAGGGCCAAAGACAACTTCAAATGTCCTAATTAGTCTCAAAATGTAGTCAGTTCTGAAATGGTTTCTGATAAGTCTTCTTCCTATTCTATTAATCAGAGCCTTGCATCCTTTCCTGATAAAAGTGGGAGATAAGTCCTGACTTCTGGGGCAGAGCTTAAAGAACACACTCAGAAATATGACATTTTTTTCAAAGAATTTATTTTTATCTTAAAAATTAGTGTGATTTTTGTATTTCACTCTAATATATTTAACAGGAAAAAAAACAGCAACAGCAAACTTTATTCCCAAATCTTGAAGTGAAATTGATGGGAAGAAAACATCCTATATGATTCGGTATGTCCCCTTCCAACACACACACAGACACAGACACACACTACCTTCATTTGAAAGGTGTGAACTATATGTCTCATGTTTCTTCTAAGAGTTCACAAATTGTTTCACCCAATTATTAAAGATCTGCTATGTTTAGAACTTGAATTTTTTATAGTTAGAGCATACTAGGACTGTGACCCAATCCCCTTATTTTGCTGATAAGGAAGCTGAGGTTCAAAGGAGAATTGAAATTCATGTGACTTTAATAATGATATGTTTATAAGAATAGGATATGATGAATTTAGCATGATTTTGTTGAAGGATTCAAAGATTTATGTTCAGGGATCTGCAAAATACACTTACTAATAATGGAATATTTTAAATAGCTTAAATGCCCAACTTTGGGGATTGATTAAATTACAGTAAATCTATATGATAAAATACTGTTTAGTCATTTAAAAGCTCATTGTAACTAGGAGAATATGTAGCAAATGCTTAGGAGGAAGTATATTTATAGGAGAATTTATTTTCTAAGTAACACAAACAAAATGTAATTTTTGTAATATAAGAAGTTTTTTAAAGTATATGTTAATAAAAACATGGATATATTTATTTGTTAATTAGCCAACTCTTATGCATAATAATTTTCTTAGAGATTGATTTTTAAGCAACCATAACTCGCTTAAAATTTAATCTCCCCAAAATCATGCCTTTCATATTTTAGAAGACTATCTGACAGTCCTGTGAATGTATTTGACAGTCCTCCCATACCCTCCCCCAAATCATTCCTTTCATATTTTAGAAGACTATTTGATGATGGAGGAAAAGGTAGATATATAATGACAAAAACAAGGACCAAAACAGCATATAAGACAATTATATATGTAACCGAGAAGGACCCCATGGGGCCTTCCCAGGACAGGCCTTCCCCCATATCCTCTGCTTTAGCTCCTCTATGAAGTACCTAGATAGTAGTATTTGATGCAAATTTCCTGAGTTGTTTTCCAGATGTGAACATCCCCCACCCCCCTCACCAAGTGGAAGAAACTACTTGACCTTGAGCACATAGCCCCAGGCCTCCTGGAGTTTAAGGACTGATAATGTTAACCCTTGTGACACCACCCTGCTACCTCACCGTCAGCCAATCAGAGAACAATGCATAAGCTGATCACATACCCTGCAACCCCCCCTCCCTCACCTGGCTTTTAAAAGTGCTTTGCAGAAACCCTTTGGGGAGCTCAGGGCTTTTTAGGGCCTGAGCCACCTCATCTCCTTGCATGGCCTTGCAGTAAACCTTTCTCTGCTCCACACTCCGAAGTTTCAGTTTGTTTGGCCTCACTGTGCATTGAGCCCACGAACTTGCATTAACATATATATATGTTGACAAAAAATTATTCAATAGTTGATCTAAGAAAGAAATGGAAAATTTTATTCAAGCCAACCTGAGGATTATAACCCAAGAGATAGTCTTTCAGAAAGCTCTGAGAACTGTTCCACTTATTAGAGTTCAATGCACAGTTATATAAGTTTTTGAGACAAGGTGTGATACGTCAAATAATGTATCGTTGACAGTTTACACAATCCAGATGTACACATACAAAGTGAGTAGTGGGTTATCATGGCCCCTTACAAGATTAAGAAGGAAGGTTATTTTCTTTCTGAAGGAGTTGTGACTCTTTGTGAGGTTAAGAAGGAACATTATCTCCTAAGGAGATCTGGCTAACAAATTCACAACACATGCTAAAGGGGAGGGAGGAAGACCAACCAGGCAAAGAAAAATTTTATGTTTAAACTTTTCTCATCTTGCCATAAAAAATGAATTTTATTTCATCATATACAAAACAAATTGTACATAATATAAATATATATATAAGTATTAGACTGGGATAGTATAAACTAAAATGTTAACAATGGTTATCTCCATATGATAGAACTACTAGAGATTATTAAGACCTATAAATATACATTCTTTGTATTACTCTGGTTGTTCCAAACTTTCTACAATGAAAAACCTAATGTATGTGTTGAGGGCACTGGTGGGAAGAAAGACACCAAGGTGGTTTTAATGACAGACCTAGTACAGTTGACTCTTGAACAACGTGAGAGTTCAGGGAGCTGACCCTCCATACAGTCAAAAATCTGAGTATAATTTACAGTCAGCCCTCCACATCCCTGGTTCCAATTCCTCCTTTTCTGTGGTTCAGTATCTGGGGATTCAGCCAAACCTGGATCACAGTACTGTAGTATTTACTATTGAAAAAAAAATTTGTGTATAAGTGGACCTGTACAGTTTAAACTCTTGTTGTAAAATGGTACAGATGAACCTGTTTGCAGGCTGAAATAGAGACACAGATGTCGAGAAAAAACGTATGGACACCAAGGGGGGAAAGCGGTGTGGGGTGGTGGGATGAATTGGGAGGTTGAGATTGACATCTATACACTAATATGTATAAAATAGATAACTAATAAGAACCTGCTGTATAAAAAATAAAATAAAATCAATAAACTGCAAAAAAGATAACTCTTATTGTTCAAGGGTCAACTGTAATTACCTTTGTGCAGAGTTGTAGATGACCTTATAATCTGTTTTCATCTTTGCTCTGTATTATTCCACTTTTATCACTATGATGTGTCATTTATTTACTCCATTATTTGGATTGAAGTCCATTTTACTATGGTAACATTATGCAAGATAGAGTGTAAATAGTACTAAACATGTTTTTACCATGTGCTATTATTACAAAAACAACAAGTTTATTTCCTCCATTAAAATAATTAAGTGCTCAATTTTAAGTGCTTTATTATAAAATTACCATTGTGACTAAATATATACTTATAGTATACCAAACCTCAACCTTAATCACTCCTAAAATTTAAAATCAAAGAACTTACAAAGAAATAGGAGAAGGGAAATATAATACTAGTCAAGAAGTCACAATATCAATGTCTTTTTATGAATTCTTAAGAAAAATCAGTAGGAGTAATGTTATCTGTAAAGTTTTTATTAAAAACCATTTCAAGAAAAGGAATAGAAATTAATAAATGAATTTAAAAAGACGTACATTAAACTTAGGGGAGTTTTGGTATACATTTTGCCTCAGTGTGTGTAGGTTTATTTTTCCAAATACAAAACTTCATGTATGATCAAGAACTATTTTTTTTTAAGTCACAAAATCATGAATTGCAAATGACATCTATCCTTGTTCTTAGTTGATATATCTAGTACTTCATTATTCTTTTCTATTGTTACTATTTATTTATAATTATAGTATCATTGATTTACAATATTGTGTTAGTTTTGGGTGTACAGCAAAGTGATTCAGTTATATATATACATATATATATATTTTTTTCAGATTATTTTTCATTATAGGTTATTATAAGATATTGAATATTGTTCCCTGTAACACTTCACTATTATAATTGTTGAGATAAAGATAAGAAAATGCATGTGATAGCACCTTTAAACTGGGAAGCACTATACAAATTATTACTTATTTCTATGAGTTGACACAACATCCTTACAGGTAAATCTGTATTAAAACACAATAGTAAACTAAGATGAAGCTTAATACTAACTTTCACAATGAAACTCTATTGTTTAATATTCTAAAGAGAATTATACTGCTATTACAATTAATTTCCTAATCAAAACATGAACTTTTTTTAACCAGACAAAGTAGGTAAATGTTATAAAGATGCTTATCATGACAGTGACTTTAAATGATCAGTTAGTACTGATGTTGGAATCCATGATGATAGAGGAATGAAGATACTATTTGCATAATATGGTTTTTGTTGCTGAGTAACTGGTGTTTTATTTTTCTTGACATTTGATAGTTCCAAACTGTCATCCTTTTCCTTTATCCTCTTCTCCCTACCACAGAGGCCCAGGAAACCCATGATGTAATCTTCAGAAAAGAACAAGAGAAAATGTCTGGAGAGAAAAAGAGCCAATCCAGGCCTTGCATGTGGAAACAGCTAGGGAGATGGGTATGTCTCTATGATGGATTCAATGTTTCTCATGTACTGAAGATGTCAAATTTTTCTAGGAATTTCTTAGTAATATGCCATTTAGTGGATGACTAAGGGAAAGAAGTATCCTAATATGAGTACATTCTTAAGGAGTTATTTTTTTGCTTTGCATTTTTCTTATTCTTCAGTGTAAATATGACAATCATGTAATAGACTTAGGTTAAAAAATCATAACTGAAAATTTAGGAAAGTAGTAAAAGCTTCATTTTTACTACCAAAGAGGTTTAGTTGAGACTTCTTTGGTAACTGCCTAAAAGTAAGACAGAGCTATATCTCCTCTTCTTTCATCTCACTTCTTAAGCTAATTTTTCAACTCAGAAATTTTGTAATAAAAATATACCATATTTCTCAGTTTATTCCTATTTCCATGTTTTAAGCCACCTCTGACACTTATCCAAATTAACAACAGGCCAAAATCACCCATAGGAAATGATGAACTTTCTTTGTTGAATGTTGAATTATGCCCTAACTTGTAGTATAGTATTTATAGAGACTGACAGTCTGAGTTTTAGGAAGGAATGCCAAAGAGTAACTCCCCAATTAACATCTTCTGGCTTTAGGCGCTTGAATTTCTATGGTAAGTCTGCAAAATCACCATCAGTGTGCAAAAAAGAACAGTGCAAAATGTTGTGTATTGGGTTCATAGGAGGAGAAGGTTAAATACCACCTCTGAGGGATGAGACTCCAAGTAATTGTACTTATTTATTCCACAAATTTTAATGAATGTTACTGTGTTTAAGACATTGTGCTTGCTGCTAGGTATACGGTGGTGAGAAAAACAGACATTATTCTTGCCTTCTTGTAGGACTTACCATCTAATGGAAGAAATACACAATATTCAAGTAAACAGAAAAATGTATAATGAAAAATTGTAATACATGACACAAAAGGTAAAAGCAAGGCACCATGCTAGATGATAACAGTGTGGAGTAAGAGCAGAGCTTTAGATGGTGTGGTCAGGGAAACCTATTCCAGGTGGTGATAGTTAAGCTGAGACCTGAAAGACAAGAAGGAACCAGCCCTGTGACAAGCAGGGGAAGAGCCTCATCACTAATGGAAACAGTATGTGTGAAGTCCTTAAGAAGAGAGTTTACATAGCATGTCTCAGAAATTGAAAGAAGGCCAAGCTAATAACTTTTACTGACCTGAAAGTGTTTGTAAAGTGATTTCAGATTTAGTATTGCTTTCACCTGGATGTCAGCTATAAGCATGATTGCTTAGTTCCAATTTTTCTTACTTTCTGTATCCTCGTTTTTCTTTTTTGTACCACACTGAACAGCTCACCAAGGACAGCTCATGTCACATGGTTACGTGGTGTCTTATGGTCAGGTATTTAGTCATGAAGCCCAGTAGCAAACCCAGAACTGTTTCTCAAAAGGCTAATATTTATCAATAGTAGAGGACAGGCTTTTTTCAAAACCCTAAGAGTGTTGCCATGACATTTTAAAAAAAAATTTTGCTACCACTGGATCTTCTTGGTCATATGGCCCAAAATCAGCTTGCATGGAAGCTCTGGGATCCACTCAAAACTATGAGTTACTCCGTCAATTATTCCAACTAGAGCATTTGTATAGACTACATATTGCCTCCTGAATCTAAAGTGGCCCATTGTCTCTCAGTGGTAGAGTGTACAAGATGAAACAACTTGTCCTTCAGTTGATAGAAATATTGTGACATGCCCCAGACTACTGGACTCTTAGAAGCTTCACTATCATGACAGGCCCCTGAATGTTTTAAGAACTTATCTAGCATCCTCTGTCATGTATGTGTTTTGCCAAGGCATGTAGCATATTTGTTACTTACTACACATGAAGTCAAATACCTAAAAGGAAAAAAGGACTAGAGCTCTCATTATATACTCAAGACTCTTGTATTTTTTCCTTGTAGCATATGTTAAATGCAATTAACAGTTGTCTAATTAGTTCAATATCTTTATCATTCTATAGAATGTAACTCCACAAGGGCTAGAACCCTATTTTTCCTGTTCAGTGCTGTGTATCTGTACCTTGCCTTGCATATAATGGGCTCTCAATTAATATGTAAATGTATGGATAGATGAATGAAAGAAAAGAAATGGAAAAAAATAAGAAAGGATAGAATAGCCAACATGTAGCATAGATAAAGAAGCTGTAGAGGAACTCACCTAGGAATTTAGTTGGAGGCTGAATCGTGAGGAAACTTGAGACCATATTTTGGCAGTTGAAATTTTTCTGAAAGGGTTGCAGGGAGCCATTGAAGGGGTTTATGCTTCTCTGTTGAAATCCATCCATTTTTCAAGGGTGCTCTCCTTTATATTATGTTTAGTTATACATACATACATAAATTGAGCACACACATGTATCTACACATGCACAGTTTTGAGTTTCATCACATAATAAAATGAGGGAATCCATTTCATCTTTGTTTTCCTAGTACCTGGCATATTACCTGAACATAGTAAGCACTTCAGCATTTGTCAAATGAATGAATAAAGGCCCAGTTCAAATGCCACTTCTCTACTTTAATTAAATTACCTCTTAGAATTAACTCATTTACAAGAACAGTTATGCTATCTGACCCCCTTAAAAATCTCAGTGTGCTGTGGACCTGCTCTTAGGGTAAAGAGGTCTATGGCATAGGTTTGCATAATTACTCTTATTTAAACAGGTTATTTTATTAAAGAGTTTATTTTATTTGCACAGTAAGTTATTAAACAGTATTAATTATTTACCAGTATTTTATTTAAACAATACATTTGTGTCTTGTTACTTTAAAGTGGTGACAAAACAAGTTTCTTTCAGATTTTACTTTTGCATTATATACAAAGGAACTATTAACTTTTTCCTTGTTTTTAAGGGACCGTATATTTTATAGATAGGATTAATGTGGATTTTTTTGTTTCTGGCCTTTACTTGTACGTTTGCCAAGTTTATGAAGTCTATTGTCATTCGGCACAATCATTCATTTGAAGTGTACATAAAAAAGAAATTTGGTAAAGCCACAAATCATTAGTTGATGGATTTTTAATTAAAAAAGAAAGTAAGGTGTTTAACTCTAAGAAATTTCAACATACAACCACATTGACAGCAGAGATTTCTATCTAGATTCATACAACAGTCTTACTGAGATGTTTTTGGATTTGTTACATGTAAGTCACTAATCACAAATAAAGCAAAAGTTGATTTTTGTGTGTGTATTATGACAACATATTTTATTTGCAGGTAAGATTTTTAAAAACATTTTTTCATTTTTTTATTGAGATATAATTGTCATATAGCACTGTATAAGTTTAAGGTGTACAACATAATGATTTGACTTACATACATCATGAAGTGATTACTACAGTAGGTTTAGTGAACATCCATCATCTCAGATAGACACAAAATTAAAGAAATAGAAAAAAAAGTCTTTTTCCTTTTGATGAGAACACTTAGGATTTACTCTTTTAACAACTTTCATTTATAACATACAGCAGTGTTAATTATCTTTATCAAATTGTACATTACATCCCAAATATTTATTTTATAACTGGAACTTTGTACTTTTGACTGCCTTCATCTAACCCTCCCTTCCTCCCACCCCTCACCTCTGTTGGCTGCAAATATGATCTCTTTTTTAATGAGTTTGTTTGTGTTTGAAGTATAATTGACCTGTAACACTACGTTAGTTCCTGGTACACAACATAGTGATTCGATATTTCTCTACATTTTAAAATGATCACCACTAGTTGTCATCTGTCACCCTACAAAGATATTATATAACTATTGACTATACTCCCCACATTGTACATTTCATACTCGTGACTCTTTTTTTTTTTTTCAGTTCATGGCAGTTTATTTAATTTAAAAATAAAAACAGAAACAATAAAACAAAACAAAAATCAGTTTCCAATGAAAATACAAACACTTTGGGTGGTTATCCAGCTTTTTTTTTTCCCTGTAGGCTATCCTGGGCTCAAACCAATCAAATGAATGAAAACCAGTTTTGATTGGAGCCATAAAGCATGTTGCACCAGTTAAAGTACACCAATATATTATTATAATATGTTTGAAATGCCTTTCAGACCAATAAATAAAAAAGACAAATTCAAATTAAAAAGTCAACTTTTTATTACCAAAAAAAAAAAAGAAATTAAAGTCACAACACAGATTTAAAAAAAAAATGTGCAGTCAGGTTTCTCTTTTTTTCTTCATTTATTTTGTAACTGCAAGTTTGTACTTCTTAATGTCCCTCACTTATTTCCCGCCTCCCCCGACCCTTCTCCTCTCTGGTAAACACCTGTTTGTTCTCTGTATCTATGGCATTGATTCTGTTTGGTTATGTTTGTTCATTTGTTTTGTTTTTTAAACTCCACATGTAAGTGAAATCACATGGTATTTGTCTTTCTCTGTCTGACTTATTTCACTTAGCACAATACCTCTAGGGCTATCCATGTTGTCACAAGTGGCTAGATTTCATTCTTTTTTATGGCTGAGTAATATTCCATTGTGAATATATACCACATCTTCTTTATCCATTCATCTATTGTTGGGCCCTTGAGTTGCTTCCATATCTTGGCTATTGTAAATAAGACTGCAATGAACATAGAAGTACATATATCCTTTCTAATTAGTGTTTTTGTTTTCTTTGGATAAATACCCGGGAGTAGAATTGCTGGATCGTAAGGTAGTTCTATTTTTAGTTTTTTGAGGAATCTCCATACTGTTCTCCATAGTGGCTGCACCAGTTTACATTCCCACCAACAGTGCATGAGGGTTCCCTGTTTTCCACATCCTCGCCAACACTTATTTGTTGTCTTTTTGATAACAGCCATTCTGACAGGTGTGAGGTAGTATCTCATTGTAGTTTTGATTTGCACTTGGGGGTGGGGCTGGGTCCTGGGTCCTCTGGTGGATGGTGCCAAGTCCCAGGGTGGCTGGAACCTTGGGGGGTCCTGTAGCAGCCAGCCTACTGGTTGGTGGGGTTGTGTTCCCATCCAGCTAGCTTCCTGGCCTGGGGTGTCCCAGAACTGGTGCCCACCAGCTAGTGGGCAGGACTAGGTCCCAGCACTAATAAGCTAGAGGGAGGGTTCCAAAATGGCACTTACCAGCACCAGTGTACTTGTGGTGGAATGAGCTCCCTAATAATGGCTGCTGCCAGCATCCATGTCCCCAGAGTGAGTTTCAGCTGCCTTCTTCCTCTCCCAGAGGCTCTCCAAGATCAAGAAGTGGGTCTGACCCAGGCTGCCTTCAAATTACTGCTTATGCCCTTGGTCTTGAAGCATGTGAGATTTGTGTGTGCCCTTTAAGAGTGGAGTCTAGGGCTTCCCTGGTGGCGCAGTGGTTGAGAGTCTGCCTGCCGATGCAGGGGAGGCGGGGTCGTTCCC
>NW_006770293.1:119585-126611 GCF_000442215.2 Lipotes vexillifer
TAATTTTAACAAGAGCAGGTCTAATCATATTGTACTTCAGGGCCCCCAAAAGTCCACATCCATTTATAACTGTGTCAGAGTGAATTACGTTTTTCATTGCCATTGATGACATACATTTGAGCCAACAGACCATACTCCAATAATAGAACCAACTAATATAAGCTATCTTTTAATCACTTTTCATATTGTACTTCAGGGCCCCCAAAAGTCCACATCCATTTATAACTGTGTCAGAGTGAATTACGTTTTTCATTGCCATTGATGACATACATTTGAGCCAACAGACCATACTCCAATAATAGAACCAACTAATATAAGCTATCTTTTAATCACTTTTTTCATTGTTAAAATCCTTAGGTAAGTCCATGAAACAGTGCCAACTCAATACCAACATCAAGAAAGGATTAGCTCTTTATTACTGGCTCTAACAGAGCTGACAGTTCTCTTTTATTTCAACAAGAAAAGTGTTTTTCCATAAATGTTTCTTTTAAGAAAAATGAGTGAAGCCATTTTAGAAATTTATTTTATACTCTTCTTTAAAACTTAAAGAAATAATTATTTAAGGAGAGTCTGACTAGTGATAAACCTAAATTGTAGAATTTTTTTTTTTTTTTTTGCGGTACGCGGGCCTCTCATTGTTGTGGCCTCTCCCATTGTGGAGCACAGGCTCCAGACGCGCAGGCTCAGCAGCCATGGCTCACAGGCCTAGCCGCTCCACAGCATGTGGGATATTCCCGGACCGGGGCACAAACCCACCTCCCCTACATCGGCAGGCGGACTCTCAACCACTGCGCCACCAGGGAAGCCCCTAAATTGTAGAATTTTAATGTGATTTTTTTTAATAGCTAGAACTATTAAGTAAATACTTTTAACTTGATGCAATAAAAAGAGGTTCACCCTGAGAAAACCATAATTCAAAAAGTGTCATGTACCACAATGTTCATTGCAGCACTATTTACAACAGCCAGGACATGGAAGCAACCTGTGTCCGTCGACAGATCAATGGATAAAGAAGATGTGGCACATACATACAATGGAATATTACTCAGCCATAAAAGGAAACGAAATTGAGTTATTTGCTGTGAGGTGGATGGACCTAGAGTCTGTCATACAGCGTGAAGTAAGTCAGAGAAAAACAAATACCGTATGCTAACACATATATATGGAATCTAGAAAAAAAAAAAAGAAAAACAATGGTTCTGAAGAACCTAGGGGCAGGACAGGAATAAAGACACAGATGTAGAGAATGGACTTGAAGACATGGGGAGGGGGAAGGGTAAGCTGGGAGGAAGTGAGAGTGGCATGGGCATATATACACTACCAAATGTAAAATAGATAGCTAGTGGGAAGCAGCCGCATATCACAGGGAGATCAGCTTGGTGCTTTGTGACCACCTAGAGGGGTGGGATAGGGAGGGGGGGAGGGAGATGCAAGAGGGAGGAGATATGGGGATGTATGTATATGTATAGCTGATTCACTTTGTTATAAAGCAGAAACTAACACACCACTGTAAAGCAATTATACCCCAATAAAGATGTTTTAAGAAAAAAAAAGGTTCATTTATGGTTAGCAGCATCCATCTTCACACAAAACATTCTATTTAATGAAGTATTTCAGTTGAGCAAACATTGGGTATCTGTATATGCATGGCATGTCCACAGAGGTGACAAAGATGACCAAAACTAGACCCTGCTCCCAAGAAACTTCTTTTCTAAAGCAGATTATCCTATTCACCTATAGTCTTGTTTAGTTGCAAATCTACTTTGCATACCAAGACTTTCTTTTCAAATAGTGCAAATGAAAACTTTTGAGTATCCACTGATTGGAAGATCAGAAACTCTCAATCAGTATATGGAGATGTAACTTGTTTAAACAAAATATAATCAGGATTTTATTTCAGAAATTATATTTGGAAAAATCTAAACTGCTCCCTGATGCCTTTTTGACTATGTAAATAAGACTTTTTCAGTTTAAATTATAAACCAGAATTGAAACTCCATGTCATACAATTTAATTCCTTTGTTTTTAAGAGGGAGTTAATTGTATATTATTAGCAGCCAAGTGTAGATTTTAAAATTAAGATGGTTCTTTAAAAATCAGATTTGTCCTTTTGAGTTCTAGCACGGGGTTATACAAGCAAGCTGTCAGTTCATTCCTATATATATTTTGACTTTAAGACAAGAACTTACATCGCTAGGAAGTAATTTTCTAGCCTAGTATATTTTTAAGCTTTCGAGAACTCATAGAGGAGAAAGTTTCAAAAACAATTTACATTATTTTAGATAGCTATTTGCTAGTAGATATGATATTGTAAACCCATGAATTATCTGGATGGGGAAAACTGGTTTTCTTTAATTCCTAGATTTTTCCCGTTTTCAACCAGCACTTAGATTCACTCTGCTGCAAGAAAAAGACTGGAACTAAAAAGCTCCGTGTTGTATTTTGAGGCATCATTGTTGTGTGTGTGTGTGCATGCATGTGTGTGTGTATTTTAAGATCACTCATGTCGGAGAAAAGTTTGTACTATGTACTTGAACATAATTAAATTGAAATGTTAAGGATATTGATAGAAATATTTTAAAGATTCTTTTCAATACTTGCCTTCCTTATTAGGCAGAATTCTTAGCATATTTCCTCTTCTCTTGATGGTATTGATTATGCAGGTCATACCTCCAGACCCAGCCTCCTGCTAACCTCCACACAACTTCCAAAGTGATTTTTCTAATACACAAAAATGACCATGTCATTTCTGTGCTTAACAGCTTCCAGCTACTCTTTACCAACCACCAAAGAAAAGTCCAGATTTTTGTTTATGATACAAAAGACTTCCATAATCTGAACCAACCTACTGTTTCTGGACTTAATTCTCAGTGTTAGACTCTGTGCTTAGATTGAAGAGAGAGATGAGAAGTGGATCTTATAACCTTTAAGAGTTCACATATTGTGAACTGGTGCTGCTACTCAGTAACTGTAATGGTCTGGTTAATGCATAAAGCAGGAGTCACCATGGCATTTCAGAATCCCGGGTGATTATATCCAATGAACAAGTCTGTTTTGGTCATAATAAAGAAGCCTAGAACTGCCCTGGGAAGAGGAGATGGCTGTCAGGTAAATGAGCCTTGAAAAATTGTAGTAATAGTAGGAGAAGGAGGCTCTGCTGATAGTAATACCACTCATATGTCTGCAGGTAAATAATTATAACCCATGTTTTATGCAAAAATACCATCTCTTTTCCCTCTATTTTATGTAGCCCTCAAAACAACTCGTTGAGATCTTATCAGTATCCTCAATTCACAGGTAAGGAATGAGATGAAATTACTGTATTCAAGATTGAACAGCAAATTAAGTCAGACTTTCCTCTGTCGCCAAATTCTGTGATCACCATGGATAAAACTTCTGGGTTTACTCTCTGATCCAAGATCAAGGAAGTAGAAAGGAATGGGATTCCAGGTTCTTGAGCTGAGCCTTTCCCCTGCCATCATGGAGCAGCCTCATGGAACTATCTGTACTCTTTAGTGTGACTAAACCGAAACAAGGGATCATCACTGTGTTCACCTTGTGCCTGGCACTGTGTTAAATGCTTTACATATATTGCATTTAATCCTTAACAACCCTATAAGGTAACTGCTTTATTTTTCTCCATTGTCTAGATGAGGAAAATAGGGCTTAGAAAATCAGCTTAACCCAAAGGTACATAATGAGTGAGTGGCAGAGCTAGATCTTGAACCCAGATCAGCTTTGTGACAGAGCCCATGTTCTTCTGTTGAGCTTTCCTCTAAGAGAATGGTTAGAAGTTTGGGTTTCTTTTTCTTTTTAAAATCGAGGATAGCTAACTCTAGAATTTTGAATGTCACACACCAGCTTTTTACAGGGTCCTTCCTCTTTTCTCTTTGGTTCAAAGCCATACTGATTAAATGAAAGGGTATGATGACAACTTATTTCTTCTTTGATCTTCTCATATCCTCAACCTTATTTCTTAGTGCTCCAGTATTACTAAGCCATTAAAATTGCTAAAAGTCAGATTATTTATTATTGCCTTAGTATAAAAATCCTATAAAATAAGGATTTTATAGTAAAAGAAATGTAGAGTAGGGCTTCCCTGGTGGCGCAGTTGTTGAGAGTCCGCCTGCCGATGCAGGGGACACGGGTTCGTGCCCCGGTCCGGGAAGATCCCACATGAGGCGGTGGAGCGGCTGGGCCTGTGAGCCATGGCCGCTGAGCCTGCGCGTCCGGAGCCTGTGCTCCGCAACGGGAGAGGCCACAACAGTGAGAGGCCCGCGTACCGGAAAAAAAAAAAAGAAAAAGAAATGTAGAGTAGGGCTTCCCTGGTGGCGCAGTTGTTGAGAGTCCGCCTGCCGATGCAGGGGACACGGGTTCGTGCCCCGGTCCGGGAAGATCCCACATGAGGCGGTGGAGCGGCTGGGCCTGTGAGCCATGGCCGCTGAGCCTGCGCGTCCGGAGCCTGTGCTCCGCAACGGGAGAGGCCACAACAGTGAGAGGCCCGCGTACTGCAAAAAAAAAAAAGAAAAAGAAATGTAGAGTAGAAATAACACCAAGATTAGAATCTGAAAACCTGATTTTCCAGTCCTGATTCTGCCCCTTTCTAGATATGTGTCCTTAGTCCAGCCTTTTCAACTTTTTTGAGGTGTCTATTTTCTTAAGTTTAAATTTTCAATAACGTTTCCCCTGTGCCTCCCCTCACAGAACATATGGAATATTAAACCAATCAGTTTAGTCAGTAATTCAGTAAAAACAAAACAACCTCAAACATCTGTATCCTGAATTCTCTCACTTTTAAATTAATTTCTATGAAAACCCTCAGAGTACCATGTAAGAATAGTTGAAGAATTTCATTGATTTATCTCTGGAAAATTAAGCCTAACTGATCTCTCTATTTTAATTTGCAGGTTTTAATTTCGAATAGAAAATAGTTTTTTAAGTACTATCAATGTACCAATCACTTTATGTAAAAAGTAGATATTTAAGACATATACTCAGAGGGAGAAGACTCTTGAAAACCTCTTTCCTCCCTTTCAGTTCATGAATTGTAATTATGGCAGTTAAGTAGGTGTGTATTCTTTAGTTATGAGATCCCTGATTGCTGGTTTCTCCACCAAGGCACATTTTGAGAGAAAGTCATGAATAATATTTTCCTTCCTCAGCCTCCCCACAATTCTTTATTTTCTGATTCTAAATAGTTTTGTTTTTTTTTTTGCTATGGCAGACTGGCTGGAATCACTTTGACCTTGGCCAGAACAAATAGAAGATTAATGAAATAGAGCTAACCCCTTGCTTCCGAATGACAGAGCTAGCTCACCATTCACAACAGTCACCTTTCCTTCAATCCTTTTGCCCCTGAGTCTCAATTCTTTGCTCCTAACTCTAATGTTCTCCTACTTCTCATGGGCTGGGGGAATTCCTTTATATGTTGACCTGGAAACCTGGATTTAGTGGTCATTGGTGTGGATGCAGTACCTGTGAGTGATGATGTTGTCATCCAGGGAAAGCAAATGAATGTGAAAGAAAGGAACAGTATCAATAGGACAATGCTGTGCATGGAAGACCTCATTTATTATTACAATTTAAATGTATTGCACCAAGTAATTTTCTTGTTGGTATTTGAAAGGTTTTCATTAGCTAAATATATAATTATACACATAAATAAAGTCTGACATTTACTGCAAAATCAGAAGGCTTAAGATCTTTGAAAAGAAAGGTGGATATACCTGATCTCAGAGTGGAAAGTCTTCCTAAACATGTTACCCAAGTCAGAAAACATAAAGAAACAAGATTGATAGATTATATATATATATATATATAAAATCACATTAATCAAGTTTGAAAGACAAAAATAAAATAAGAAAAAGACATATAGTCAATATTCTTAATATATAAATAGCCCATATAGAAATCAGCAAATGATAAGCAAACCAATAACTGTCCAATGAACATGTTATTATTGTTCAAAAGGTAAATCTTTTCAAAAGAAGGAAATGTATTATTATTTAGTTATTATAATTTAAATGTACTTAACTAGTAACATGGAAATGTTAGCGGAAAACGGGTTAAGATAAGGAGACATTGCAGAGAATTTATTGTTGCAATGGAGTTCAAATTAATGGAGCTAATAGTCTAATTAGAATATACTGTGTGGGTTCCACTATCAGTGGCATCAGTTACTCCCTAAGTTAATGATATTATAATAGAAAACCCATAATAAAATAAGCCAAAGGGTAACTGGAGTTGAAGCTATGTGTGCTCTAACTTGTTCTACTTTTAGGGAAGTTCTAGGCACAAGTTTGGGAGAGATCTAGAACACGTTATAATAGGAAATTACAAGGGAGTAGTATTGAGCTGTCAGCAAAACTTAAGAAACTTCTTGGGAAACTTCTTAGTCCTATTGGCATCAATCTGCCAATGAAGATATGGTTAGTGCAAATGTTTTGTGGATTCATATTGCCTCACCTGTTCTGCTGAGCAGTCAGCAGTGCTTGGATGAAACTCGTGGATTTGGCAACTATAAAGAGACTTCTGACGTGATGGCTCTTATAAACTACCTTGAGATTTTAATATTGATGTCAGTCTGCAGATTGGATTCCTTTCCTTTTTCTCTTCTGTTTTACTGCCACCAAAAAGGGCTGTGCCCTCCCAAAGGAGTTTAAAAAGATAGAATAGAGAGCAGAACATATGAGAAAATGTTAAAGCAAACTAGTAGTCAAATAAATGCAATTTTAAATAATAACTCTTCATCAAAATTTTTTTCAAAGTTCTTTTTTTAATGTTAATACTCTGTATTATCAGATACCACTGATTTCTTACCAAGATTCATCCCACCTCAACTTTTTTTTGACTGACAGGATCCTTATGTTTACTCTAGGATAGAATCCACATAGGCTTAAGGTTTAGCTATAAAGTCTTTCTGGTAGTCCCATTCTTCTTGTCAGCGACTGGTTTAGGAGAGGGCGTGTCACCCATTTCCAGCCAGTGAGACCTGAGGGAAGTTTGCTATTGGGCTCCTGGGAAAGC
>NW_006770293.1:126639-160486 GCF_000442215.2 Lipotes vexillifer
GGAAAGAGTTCCTCTTCCTAGGAAGGAGACACAAGGAGATATGATCCATTTTTATTTCTGGTTCTGGTCTTGCTGGGATGTTCAGCCCAGAACTGCTTCAGCTATCTTGTAATCCTGAGGGCAAAGTAGAGAGAAGAAGAATGATTTTATTGAGCCATTTAATCAAGCAGTACTAAAAACTGCCTCCCTCCCTCCTTCCCTCAATATTCTTTCCTTCTTTCATTTCTCTTTCTTATTTTCTACGATGCATATATATAGGATAGAAAAATCTTGAGGTTAAAAAAAGAAAATTGCTGCTACTTGAATGATATGTTGCAAATCGACAGAAGTGGGAACTCTATTAGATGATGACATGCATATTAGCAACTGTGATTAATACCAGAGAGGGAGTTGGCAATGCAAAGAGAGAAGTAGACATTCGTATTTAGCACATAGTTGTTTTCCTAATGTTCCCTTTGAAAATATTTGTTGATAAATTTAGGTCTCAAATGATTGAAAATGAACATCTGGACTGTGTCACGGTCCCACTTAGAGTCAAATGTGATGGTGATCCTTGTGCAGTGAGAATGAAGGAGAACAGCAGATGCGGATGTCTTGGGAGTTTAGTGGCACCTACCCGGATATAAAACTGAAAATTCCATCCCTGTCCCTGATGCCGAGTGAGAATAACGAGGACAAAGTTTTGAGGATAAAGGAAAGAGAAATTTAGTAATTTGCCAGCAAATGAGGAGGGCAGCAGACTAACATCTTGAAAATTACTGTCCTACTCTCTGAAAGAGGGTAGGTCTATTTAAGGAGAATTTTGAGGGTGGGGTTGGCAGGACTACATGACTGAGACCTCTCTGGGCTGGCGCTACTTCTTTTGATATTTCCGTGATTCTTGGCCATTACGGTTGTCTGCTTCCAGTCAAGATGTGCTGACTGTTTTTCTGCTGACTGCTTGGTCCTATGCACCTGTGACTCAAGAAGAGCTATTCAGACAATATAGCACTTATCAGCATAGTTAGCAGAGAGAAACAGCATGTGTACATTATTTGATTTAATGCATGAGTTAAAAGAGAAAGTTAGTTGTTAAATTTTTAACTCTATATTTGGCTATAGATGTTGCTTGTCCTCTTAGTGCAAGAGAACCCAGAAATAAATGGTGTTAAAAAAACTCTCCTCATGGCAAAGTTTGCTTCAGAGCATTTCCTTCCCCTATTCCCTCAGCTTGTAGAAGTTGGAAGTCTGCATTTGAAGTTTGATGTAAACCATATGGCATATTTTGGAGGTTCCTGAGATGTACAACATTGCTCTATATGTTCCTGCCTCCTCACCTTTCTTATGCTGCTCTCTCTGCCTTTATTCCCCTTTCTTCCCCAAATGGTACCTGGCTCTAGGTTAAGAAATACTACCATTAGCAGTTATCTATAAATTCTAGCCTTGGACAGAAGACAAAAATCTTTATATTCCTCTCCAAAATATACAAGCCCTACCTATCTAATCTGAGAAGCAGAATGTGCATGATCATTGTATTGACAGTGTTACTTGTAAGCTCAGACTGATGGAAAGACCAGATACACGCTCCTTGGGTAGATCAAGCAGGGTTTAATTATCTAAAGTAAATATAAAAGGAAATCAGCACAATCATGATACACATCGCAGAGGTCAGCAACATATTTCAGGACAGATATGTGTTCCTGCTTCTGAAATCCTCACCACTGGGTGCATAGTTACACATAATAACATCTGAATAAGAGTAATATTATTCTTAGTAGTCTTTCACTTTGCATTTAGACTTAAGTACACAAGACTGGATCAGTTCTCTTAAGTAGGCTGCCTGGATATGTGCTGGGGACCACTTCTTTGGAGCCAGGAGCACCTCTTTAAACTCAGATTTATACTGTGGAAATAAATGAAGACTAACCAAATGAAAGCAAGCAGAGGCTATTTATTCAGAGCTTGCTATAGTAAGGGAGTCAGCCAATGTCACTTGTGTTTTAGCAGAGACTCAAAGGCAGGCGGAGGAGCAGAAAAAAGAGAAGGTTTCATGTATGCCCTGATTGGAAGCGGTTGGCATGAGGAAGCTGTAGGCAGACTGGGGACAAATATTAGTAAAGCTGTCAGTTATTAATCAAGTCCTGGCCATTTGAGATCAGTTGTTACAGGGGTTACTGTTTGGCTTCCTGGACCATCCTGGAGATAGAAGTTGGACTTCCTGCAAGTCTGACTTATAGCAGGCTGGCTTCCTGGGGCTGGTTGATTTCCTGGCCAAGTTGTTGCAGGTTGTGGGTCAGAGATCTATTTTTATATATGATTTGGTCATTGTTATTTTTACATTAAACCTCTCAATACAGAACACAATATGATTATAGGAGGCGTTACAGTACAGTACACTACACTGAAGCTAAGCCTAAACAGCCCCTATTCATCATTCTTGGTGCATGCAAACTATTGTATCCTGATCCTAGTATATTTGTTTCTTGTTTGTTTGTTTTTTTATACTGCAGGTTCTTATTACTCATCTATTTTATACACATCAGTGTATACATGTCAATCCCAATCGCTCAATTCAGCACACCACCATCTCCACCCCACCGTGGACTTCCCCCCTTGGTGTCCATACCTTTGTTCTCTACATCTGTGTCTCAACTTCTGCCCTGCAAACCGGTTCATCTGTACCATTTTTCTAGGTTCCACATACATGCATTAATGTACGATATTTTTCTCTTTCTGACGTACTTCACTCTGTATGACAGTCTCTAGATCCATCCACGTCTCAACAAATGACTCAATTTCGTTCCTTTTTATCGCTGAGTAGTATTCCATTGTATATATGTACCACTTCTTCTTTATCATTCGTATGCTGGTGGGCATTTAGGTTGCTTCCATGACCTGGCTATTGTAGATAGTGCTGCAGTGAACATTGGGGTGCATGTGTCTTTTTGAATTATGGTTTTCTCTGGGTATATGCCCAGTAGTGGGATTGCTGGATCATATGGTAATTCTATTGTTAGTTTTTTAAGGAACCTCCATACTGTTCTCCATAGTGGCTGTATCAATTTACATTCCCACCAACAGTGCAAGAGGGTTCCCTTTTCTCCACACCCTCTCCAGCATTTGTTGTTTCTAGATTTTCTGATGATGCCCATTCTAACTGGTGTGAGGTGATACCTCATTGCAGTTTTGATTCGCATTTCTCTAATAATTAGTGATGTTGAGCAGCTTTTCATGTGCTTCTTGGCCATCTGTATGTCTTCTTTGGAGAAATGTCTATTTAGGGCTTCTGCCCATTTTTAGATTGGGTTGTTTGTTTCTTTAATATTGAGTTGCATGACTGTTTATATATTTTGGAGATTAATCCTTTGTTGATTTGTTTGCAAATATTTTCTCCCATTCTGAGGGTTGTCTTTTCGTCTTGTTTATGGTTTCCTTTGCTGTGCAAAAGCTTTGACATTTCATTAGGTCCCATTTGTTTATTTTTGTTTTTATTTCCATTACTCTAGGAGGTGGATCAAAAAATATCTTGCTGTGATTTATGTCCAAGAGTGTTCTTCCTATGTTTTCCTCTAAGGGTTTTATAGTGTCTGGTCTTACATTTATGTCTCAAGTCCATTTTGAGTTTATTTTTGTGTATGGTGTTAGGGAGTGTTCTAATTTCATTCTTTTACATGTAGCTGTCCAGTTTTCGAGCACCACTTATTGTAGAGACTGTCTTTTCTCCATTGTATATCCTTGCCTCCTTTGCCATAGATTAGTTGACCATAGGTGCGTGGGATTATCTCTGGGCTTGCTATCTTGTTCCATTGGTGTATGTTTCTGTTTTTGTGCCAGTACCATATTGTCTTGATTACTGTAGCTTTGTAGTATGGTCTGAAGTCAGGGAGTCTGATTCCTCCAGCTCCATTTTTCTCCTTCAAGACTGTTTTGGCTATTCGGGTTCTTTTGTGTCTCCATACAAATTTTAAGATGATTTGTTCTAGTTCCATAAAAAATGCCATTGGTAATTTGATAGGGATTGCATTGAATCTGTAGATTGCTTTGGGTAGTAGAATCATTTTCACAATGCTGATTCTTTCAATCCAAGAACATGGTATATAGATGGGTCTTGTTTTTGTATCCATTCAGCAAGGCTGTGTCTTTTGGTTGGAGCATTTAGTCCATTCACATTTAAGGTAATTATTGATATGTATGTCCCTGGGACCATTTTCTTAATTGTTTTGGGTTTGTTTTTGTAGGCCATTTTCTTCTCTTGTGTTTCCCACTTAGAGAAGTTCCTTTAGCATTTGTTGTAGAGGTGGTTTGGTGGTGCTAAATTCTCTTAGCTTTTGCTTGTCTGTAAAGCTTTTGATTTCTCCATCAAATCTGAATGAGATCCTTGCTGGGTAGAGTAATCTTGGTTGTAGGTTCTTCCCTTTCATCACTTTAAGTATATCATGCCACTCCCTTCTGGCTTATAGAGTTTCTGCTGAGAAATCAGCTGTTAGCCTTATGGGAGTTCCCTTGTATGTTATTTGTTGTTTTTCCCTTGCTGCTTTCAGTAATTTTTCTTTGCCTTTAATTTTTGCCAATTTGATTACTATGTGTCTTGGCATGTTTCTCCTTGGGTTTATCTTATATGGGACTAGCTGTGCTTCCTGGACTTGGGTGGCTATTTCCTTTCCCATGTTAGGGATATTTTCAACTATAATCTCTTCAAATATTTTCTTGGGTCCTCTCTCTCTCTGTTCTCCTTCTGGGACCCCTATAATGCAAATGTTGTTGTGTTTAATGTTGTCCCAGAGGTCTCTGAGGCTGTCTTCATTTCTTTTCATTCTTTTTTCTTTATTCTGTTCTGCAGCAGTGAATTCCACCATTCTGTCTTCCAGGTCACTTATCCGTTCTTCTGCCTCAGTTATTCTGCTATTGATTCCTTTTAGTGTAGTTTTCATTTCAGTTATTGTATTGTTCATCTCTGTTTGTTTGTTCTTTAATTCTTCTAGGTCTTTGTTAAACATTTCTTGCATCTTCTCGATCTTTGCCTCCATTCTTTTTCCGAGGTCCTGGATCATCTTCACTATCATTATTCTGAATTCTTTTTCTGGAAGGTTGCCTATAATCCACTTCATTTAGTTGTTTTTCTGGGGTTTTATCTTGTTCCTTCATCTGGTACATAGCTCTCTGCCTTTTCATCTTGTCAATCTTTCTGTGAATGTGGCTTTTTTTCCCCACAGGCTACAGGATTGTAGTTCTTCTTGCTTCTACTGTCTGCCCTCTGGTGGATGAGGCTATCTAAGAGGCTTGATGGGAGGGACTGGTGGTGGGTAGAGCTCTCTCTCTCTCTTTTTGTTTAATATTTATTTATTTATTTATTTGTCTGTGCCAGGTCTTAGCTGCGGCACGTAAGATGTTCGTTGCCATGTGCAGGACCTTTAGTTGTGACATGCGGGATCTTTTGTTGCAGCATGCGAACTCTTAGTTGCAGTATGTGGGATCCAACCAGGGATTGAACCTGGGCCTCCTGCATTGCAATCGTGGAGTCTTAACTTCTGGAGCACCAGGGAAGTCCCGATCCTGGTATATTCTTAAACTTAGCAATGCAGAGCCAGAATGGGGTCACTTTGCCAGAAGCCTCCGGGAGTCATGCTAACAAACCCTTAGATCAGCTGTAAAGCTTATCCTGTAATTAGAAAAGTAATATGAACAAGAAATGGAAAGCAAACAGAAGTGATGACTGGTTGTTCTCCCAAAACACCTTCATGGCCATCATGTTTCATCCACAAACCTTAATGCAACCATTGTGTAAGCCTTTGCAGTAGCTCTCCACTGCTATCTCTCAGGTATAAGTTATTTAGGACTGTGTCATCTGATAAAGCTACTCATGGAGCTGTAATGGTAAGTTGGGCAACTTGCTGAAGGATTTCATGATATATTCTGACAGCCAAATCGCCCTTGGACAGGATACCACATGCATGTGCTCAGAGACTCTTTCTGGGAATTGTGGAGGTACTGCTACGTCCTTGGCATGGGAGTTTAGATTGGAAGGAAGCAAAAGACACTGAAAAGTAAATGAGCCAATCTTTCTCCCTTAGGTTTTGTTTGAATAGGAAGAGAGATTAATTTTCAATTACTGAACTTATTTTTATACATGCATTTAAAAATATAGCACTTCAATGGCTAACAATGAGTAGTAACAATAATGAAACTTTGACAGTGTTTTCGTACCATTCATTTAGAAACATTTCTGCTTGCATTACCAAGGCCATATTACTTAAACTTCCCCAACCCCCAGCTGTCTGAGATGTTGTATGAATCCCATGTCTTAAGTAATTTCAAGTGAGATTGAAGAACAAACTAATTTCAACTCAATCTAATCGAATAAGCATTTGATGATGGCATACCTTGTTCTGAGCACTGTCATCTTATATATTATCAAGGCGTGATATTTTATTCCTGATCTTGAAACATAAAGAAGTGCAAGTTAAAGAATACATTGGGCCTTCCCTGGTGGCGCAGTGGTTGAGAGTGCGCCTGCCGATGCAGGGGACACGGGTTTGTGTCCGGGTCTGGGAAGATCCCACATGCCGCGGAGCAGCTGGGCCCGTGAGCCATGGCCGCTGAGCCTGCACGTCTGGAGCCTGTGCTCCGCAACGGGAGAGGCCACACAGTGAGAGGCCCGCGTACCGCCAAAAAAAAAAAAAACTGTGGAATATATCTAAATATATCTAAAGCACAACTTACAGAGAAATTTAAAGTTTCGATGCAGGGGACACGGGTTTGTGTCCGGGTCTGGGAAGATCCCACATGCCGCGGAGCAGCTGGGCCCGTGAGCCATGGCCGCTGAGCCTGCACGTCTGGAGCCTGTGCTCCGCAACGGGAGAGGCCACACAGTGAGAGGCCCGCGTACCGCCAAAAAAAAAAAAAAAAAAAGGAATATGTTGGAAAAGCTTCATAAGAACCACGAACCACTAGTAAAATTAAAAGTAGTTTCACTTTTGAAGTCAATGGGAAATATAGTAGCAAATAAAGCATACTCCATAGAGTAGACAGAAATAGAAGGAAAGCAAGAAAATATTGAAAAGAAAAAAAGATAATATAACTAGACAGAAAATAAGTTGTAACAAAGAAAATGGTTTAAATTTCCTTTGTGAAAAGGAAAGATTAGCTATATTCTATCTATAAATGAACCCTATCCTAAATGATGCTAGATGACTAAGAATAAAAAATGAGGTGAGATGCACCAGGAAAACACAAATAACCACAGAGTAGATGTTTCAATATTAATCTCAGACAAGTGTAATTCAAAGTCAAAATAATTAAAATGGAACGAAGGACACAATTTTACATTGATGAAAATAGCAATCAAAATATCCTCTTTTAGCAAAGATTATAAGAACTAAGCTCATTGGAGAGTATAAACTAGCAGACTTTTTTCAGCCCTCTTCTACTTAATGTCAGTCATCAGTCATATGACTGATAGGGCCATCTGACACCATTCACTTTACCTTCCCAATCCACTTGCTGCTCATTAGGGATACTTTCTGTATATCAAGATATGGCTTATCATCTTTGGGCATTTTTTAGTAGAACTTTCTGAAATATCACTTATTTTAGTTTTCTATTGCTGCATAACAAATTACCACAGATTTAATGGCTTAAGACCACACTCATATAATAGCTCACGGTTCTATAGGTCAGAAGTCTGGGCAGACTTCACTTGTTCTCTAAAGAGGGTTTCACGTGGCCAAGATCAGGTGTCAGCTGGACTGGGCTCTTTATGGAGTATCGGGGAAAGAAATCACTTCCAAGCTTATTCCGGTTGTTGGCAGAACTCACTTCCCTACAATTGTAGGACTGGAGTGTCCATTTTCCTGCTAGCTGTCAGATATGGACCACTCTTATAGCTCCTAGAGGCCACTCTCCCATCCTTTAAATGGCTCCTCCATCTTCAAAACTAGCAACAGTGCCTTGAATCCTTCTGTTTTAGATCTCTCTGAGCTTCCCTTCTGCCAATGGACAGAGAAAACTCTCTGCTTTCAAAGGGCTTGTGTGATTAGATTAAGTTCACCTGGATAATCTCCCTTTTGGTTAACCCAAAATCAACTGATTAGTACTTTAAATTGCATCTACAAAATCCCATTTGCTATGTAATATAACATAATCACAGATGTAATATTGTATTCATCATATTCGTATGCGGATTAGTGCAGGAAATCTTGGTTGGGGTGGAGGGGAGCATAGATTTTAGGATTCTGCCTACCACACTGCTCTTAGGTCCTTCTGCACTTACTACCTTGTGAATCCTAAAGGCTCAGCAGCCTTTATATATTTTGTAGTCTCTCTCTTAATTTTAACAAAATTAAAATTTTTGTTTTCCACATACTTGTGGCTTTCATAAGATTTCCATGATGAGAGGGGGAAACTACTGATTAATGCATCCATGTTCACATTGAAAGTTTCTCTGTTTTTGAGAGTGATTTATCCCTTAATCAAATTGTTTTCTGATTCCGAGATTTGTTTCTTTAGAATTTTGGTTCAGAGTTATCTCACATGCTGCATCTAATAATTTGAATATCTGATTTAGGGAGTGGTAGGGGACCTAAATCTGTTCTTTGTTGCTTTTGCTCATCCTAGCTTATTTCTTTCTATATTTGCCAGTACTTTTTGTGAGCTCACATTTGTTGAATTTAATCTGGGGGAATCCTGAGAGTCTAAATTGGGGATAGTTTGGTTCAGAAAGGATTTGTATTTTCATAGACTCCTTCAATTTTTGTTTTAAAGGCCCTAGGCTTCATGCAGGAGGCTTGCTATAAGCTTTCCAACCTTGCCAGAGGTCCAAAAGCTTTGTCTCCAGATGGTAGTTCTGATCCTAGGATTAGCCTTGGGACATACTTACATTTTGAATTTGTTTATTTCTCCCTGATCTGGTTTCAGTTCACCTATTTTCTGTTTCTTCCTCCCTCCCTCCCTCTCTCTCTTCCTTCCTTTTTCATATCCTCTCTTACTTACTTCCTCTCCTGCTTAGGTTGTGCTAATCAAAGCACAGAATCAAATGTATGGGACACAGTAGCTCCACTGTACTCAGCACTGGTAAGAGTAAAATATTGTGCTCTATTCTGAGAACACTTTTTTAAGGAGATCATAATCAAAGTGATGTCCATCCAGAGGTTCAGCCATAATAAAGATGAGGAACAGGTAAGTTTGTTTACTTTGTTTACCTGGGAAAAGAGAAGCCATGTTATAACTCTTCAAATCTCTGAAAGGATCTTGTGCTCGAGAGAAATAAGGCTTATCTTTCATTTTCAAGAAGCAGAAGCAACAGGTGTATCAAGCAAGGAGGTTCATATTAGCTCAGCATAAGATGGAACCTATGATTATACTTGTACAGTATTGGAATGGGCCGCCTTTGTGAAGTGTGTGCTCTAGACTCTGAGCTTATGTGGAGGTAAGATAACAATTCTCAGCAGTAGTTTAGAGGCCAGGAGTACATTTCTACTTTGACTAAGATGCTGTACCAAATAACCTTTACTCTCCCTTCCTATGAGCCCAATTCTAGGCTTGTTTATTCCATGACTCTTATACATTTAGATAAAAAATAAGAAATGATACCCATCTGGAAGAAACATTTATCCCACATTCTGACTATAATGGAAGGAAATTTTGTGTCACAGTTTTGAAGAAAACTTTCAAATTGGTAAATAAGAGTAATCGTTAATATATTTTACTTCCAAAATAGTTCTCATAATGTGTCAAGAAGAAAAGGCAGTTAATTTTTACACAAAATATTCTCCTCATGCATATCAACAGTGGGAGAAAATATGATGTATTTTTCAAGAATAATGATAAGGTTCACTCAAAAATAGAAATTTAGTTCATCTTAAACTAAATAGAACAGACACTAAATGAGAAGAGATGACACAGCATGAGCTATATGATTACATTTAAAATACTCTGCAGGCCAGAAGGGAGTGGCATGATTATTTAAAGTGATGAAAGGGAAAAACCTACAACCAACATTACTCTACCCAGCAAGGCTCTCATTCATATTTGACAGAGAAATCAAAAGCTTTACAGACAAGCAAAAGCTAAGAGAATTCACCACCATCCGAGCACCTTTGCAACAAATGCTAAAGGAACTTCTCTAGGCAGGAAACACAAGGGAAGAAGAAAACCCACAAAAACAAACCTAAAATAATTAAGAAAATGGTAATAGGAACATACACATCAATAATTACCTTAAATGTAAATGGATTAAATGCCCCAACCAAAAGACACAGACTGGCTGAATGGATACAAAAATAAGACCCATCTATATGCTGTCTACAAGAGACCCACCTCAGAACAAGGGACTCATACAGACTGAAACTGAGGGGATGGAAAAAGATATTCCATGCAAATGGAAGTCAAAAGAAAGCTGGAGTAGCAATATTCATATAAGATAAAATAGACTTTAAAATAAAGACTGTTGCAAGAGATAAGGAAGGATACTACATAATGATCAAGGGATCAGTCCAAGAAGAAGATATAACAATTATAAATATTTATGCACCCAACATAGGAACACCTCAATACATAAGGCAAATGCTAACAACCATAAAAGGGGGAATCGACAGTAACACAATAATAGTGGGGGACTTTAACACCCCACTTACACCAATGGACAGATCATTCAAACAGAAAATAAATAAGGAAACACAAGCTTTAAATGACACAATAGACCACATAGATTCAGTTGGTATTTATAGGACATTCCACCCAAAAGTGACAGAATACACTTTCTTCTCAAGTGCACATGGAACATTCTCCAGGATAGATCACATCCTGGGTCCCAAATCAAGCCTCAGTAAGTTTAAGAAGATTGAAATTGTATGAAGCATCTTTTCTGACCACAACACTATGAGATTAGAAATCAACTATAGGGAAAAAAAAGAGCTGTAAAAAACAGAAATACATGGAGGCTAAACAGTGCACTACTAGATAACCAAGAGATCACTGAAGAAATCAAAGAGGAAATTTAAAAATACATAGAAACAAATGACAATGAAAACACAACAACCCAAAGCCTATGGGACACAGCAAAAGCATTCTAAGAGGGAAGTTTATAGCAATTCAATCTCACCTCAAGAAACAAGAAAAATCACAAATAAACTATCTAACCTTACACCTAAAGCAACTAGAGAAAGAAGAACAAAGAAAACCCAAAGTCAGTAGAAGGAAAGAAAGCATAAATATCAGAGCAGAAATAAATGAAATAGAAATGAAGAAAACAATATCAAATATCAAAATTAAAAGTTGGTTCTGGGCTTGCCTGGTGGCGCAGTGGTTGAGAGTCTGCCTGCCAATGCAGGGGACGAGGGTTCGTGCCCCAGTCTGGGAAGATCCCACGTGCTGCGGAATGGCTAGGCCCATGAGCCTGCACGTCCAGAGCCTGTGCTGCGCAACGGGAGAGGCCACAGCAGCGAGAGGCCTGCGTACTGCAAAAAAAAAAAAAAAAAAAAAAAAAAAAAAAGTTGGGTCTTTGAGAAGATAAACAAAATTGATAAACCTTTAGTCAGATACATCAAGAAAAAAGGGAGAGGACTCACATCAATAAAATCAAAATGAAAACGGAGAAATTACAACTGACACCACAGAAATACAAAGGATTATAAGAGACTACTACAAGCAACTATATGCCAATAAAATAGACAACCTTGAAGAAATGGACAAATTCTTGGAAAGGTACAATTTTCCAAGACTGAACCAGGAAGAATTAGAAAATATAAACAGACCTATCACAAGTATGAAATTGAAACTGTAATTAAAAATCTTCCAACAAACAACAGTCCAAGACCAAATGGCTTCACAGGCAAATTCTATCAAACATTTAGAGAAGAGCTAACACCTGTCCTCTCAAACTCTTTTGAAAAATTACAGAGGGAGGAACAATCCCAAATTTGTCCTACGAGGCCACCATCACCCTGATACCAAAACCAGACAAAGATATCACAAAAAAACAAAATTACAGGCCAATATCACTGATGAATATAGGTACAAAAACCTCAACAAAATACTAGCACATGGAATCCAACAACACATTATAAGGATTATACACCATGATCAAATGGGATTTATCTCATGGATGCAAGGATTCTTCAATATATGCAAATCAATCAATGTGATACACCACATTAACAAATTAAGGAATAAAAACCATGTTTATCTCAATAGATGCAGAAAAAGCTTTTGACAAAATTCAACACCCATTTAAGACAAAGACTCTCCAGAAAATGGGCATAGAGGGAACCTACCTCAACATAATAAAGGCCATATATGAAAAACCCACAGCCAACATCATTCTCAATGGTGAAAAACTGAAAGCATTTCCACTAAGATCAGGAACAAGACAAGGATGTCCACTCTCGCCACTCTTATTCAACATAGTTGAATAAGGAAGTCCTAGCCATGGCAATCAGAGAAGAAAAAGAAATAAAAGGAATCCAAACTGGAAAAGAAGCAGTAAAACTGTCACTGTTTGCAGATGACATGATACTATACATGGAGAATCCTAAAGATGGCACCAGAAAACTACTAGAGCTAATCAATGAATTTGGTAAAGTAGCAGGATAAAAAATTAATGCACAGAAATCTCTTGCATTCCTATACACTAACAATGAAAGATCAGAAAGAAATTAAGGAAACAATCACATTTAGCATCACAACAAAAAGAATAAAATACCTAGGAATAAAGCTACCTAAGGGGGCAAAAACCTGTACTCAGAAAACTATAAGACACTGATGAAAGAAATCAAAGATGACATAAACAGATGGAGAAATATACCATGTTCTTGGATTAGAAGAATCAATATTGTGAAAATGACTATACTACCCAAAGCAATCTACAGATTCAATGCAATCCCTATCAAATTACCAATGGCATTCTTCACAGAATTAGAACAAAAAATTTTACAATTTGTATGGAAACACAAAAGATCCCAAATAGCCAAAGCAATCTTCAGAAAGAAAAACGGAGCTGGAGGAATCAGGCTGCCCAACCTCAAACTATACTACAAAGCTACAGGAATCAAGACAGTATGGTACTAGCACAAAAACAGAAATATAGATCAATGGTACAGGATAGAAAGCCCAGAGATAAACCCACACACATATGATAACCTAATTTATAACAAAAGAGGCAGGAACATACAATGGAGAAAAGACAGCCTCTTCAATAAATGGTGCTGGGAAAACTGGACAGCTACATGTAAAAGAATGAAATTAGAACACTACCTAACACCATACAGAAAAACAAACCCAAAATGGATTAAACACCTAAATTGAGACCAGACACTATAAAACCCTTAGAGGAAAACATAGGAAAAACACTCTTTGACATAAATGGCAGCAAGATCTTTTTTGACCAACCTCCTAGAGTAATGAAAATAAAAACAAAAATAAACAAATGGGACCTAATGAAACTTAAAAGCTTTTGCACAGCAGAGGAAACTGTAAACAAGACAAAAAGACAACCCTCAGAATGGGAGAAAATACTTGCAAATGAAGCAACTGACAAAGGATTAATCTCCAAAATATACAAGCAGCTCATGCAGCTCAATATCAAAAAAACAAACAACCCAATCCAAAGATAGAAGACCTAAATAGACATTTCTCCAAAGAAGATATACAGATGGCCAACAAACACATGAAAGGATGTTCAACATCACTAATCATTAGAGAAATGCAAATCAAAACTACAGTGAGGTATCACCTCACACCAGTCAGAATGGTCATCATCAAAAACTCCCCAAAGAATAGATGCTGGAGAGGGTGTGGAGAAAAGGGAACGCTCTTGCACTGTTGGTGGGAATGTAAATTGATACAGCCACTATGGAGAACAATATGGAGGTTCCTTAGAAAACTAACAATAGAACTAACATATGACCAGCAATCCCACTACTGGGCATATACCCTGAGAAAAGCATAATTCAAAAAGAGACACGTACCACAATGTTCACTGTGGCACTATTTACAGTAGCCAAGACATGGAAGAAACCTAAGTGTCCATCGACGAATGGATAAAGAAGATGTGGCACATATATACAATGGAATATTACTCAGCCATAAAAAGAAATGAAATTGAGTTATTTGTAGGGAGGTAGATGGACCTAGAGTCTGTCATACAGAGTGAAGTAAGTCAGAAGGAAAAAACAAATACTGTATGCTAACACCTATATATGGAATCTAAAAAAAAAAAAAGGTTCCTATGAACCTAGGAGCAGGACAGGAATAAAGATGCAGATGTAGAGAATGGACTTGAGGACACGGGGAGAGGGAAGGGTAAGCTGGGACGAAGTGAGAGAGTAGCATTGACATATAGACACTACCAAATGTAAAATAGATAGCTAGTAGGAAGCAGTTGCATAGCACAGGGTCATCAGCTCAGTGCTTTGTGACCACCTAGAGGGTTGGGATAGGGAGTGTGGGAGGGAGACACAAGAGGGAGGGGATATGGGGATATATGTATACATATAGCTGAATCACTTTGTTATACAGCAGGAGCTAACACACCATTGTAAAGCAATTATACTTCAATAAAGACATTAAAAAAATAAGGGAAATGCTGAATTGAATATTTAATAAATTAATCCCCATGCTGAGAGTTGCAGTTCCAGAAGTAATGCCTCTTGCATGACAGGACTTAATCAATACGAGTTAATAATGGTTTGAGGGCAGGTCAATGCCTAATATGTTTGCAATACAAATTAGAAGCACAGAGGAATCATACTCAAGGTTAAATTCTTCTAGAAAAGACTGTTGGTAGTTTTGAATAGTTAAAGGAAAGGAAAGAATATTGAAGCTTTCATTGGTGTTGATTCCTTTGAGAGTTCCTGGGTCGTTAAACATGAGCTTATTCATATAAACTTTGGCCCTGATTTCTAGGTTTTACTATTTTTCTTTCATATTTTTCATGTAACTGAATTGTACCAGATTGTCTTGGGTGCTCAGCAGTAGATTCTGATTCTAATATCCATGCTGCTTCTCACAGAAGGAAGAAGAGGAACAGGAAGCAGGGGGAGGGAAGGCAGAAGAGAGGAGAGGAAAGAAAGAAAGAAGATGAGTAGAGATGGAAGAGGAACGGATAAGTGGAGGAAAAGTGGGGAAAAGGAAAAGAAGAAGGGAGAGGTGGGAGAGAGGTCAGGAGATAGGGGGGACAGAGGGAGCGGAGAGGACCAGACACCTCTCATTCATTTTGACAAACTGGTGAACTCTAACTTTTTTATACAAAATATTTGAAAGTGGGCCCCTAGATATATATATGGAGGTCCTTATTTCTGGGGAACTAAAAAATTACTAAGCAACCCTTGATTAGGACATAAATACTCAGTTTTAAGCTTCTAAGTTTTATACAGTTTAAATACAAGTTTTCAATAGACTTAAACTAGATTCAACATGGAGATAGTACAAATTAATTTTCTTACATAATTAAAATTTTTCTCTCAGATAATTGCATGACATTTGGTAGAAGAATTTTAATGCTGGGAGAGGATACAATGATGGTGACTTTGGAAGGTCCTGAGCAGGTGCTTTTCCAAGAACTGAGCAGACTATTAAGACAGGAAGGAAAGGAGATGGTAAAGAGGTTAACCTCTGTAGGCATTTACATCTGGCTGGGTTACATCTGTTTTAGGTTTGCTGTTCTTATCAGGTCTTCCTGGCAAGCTCTTTAAGGATCTGATAAAGCTAATAAAGAAATATACTAGAGTAGGCTCAGATGAAGGGATTCCCACTTCCCGAGTTGGTCTGCCTGCAATTATCTTACAGAGAAGTCCTGTTTCAGACACCTGAGCTGTGATTTTCTAACCCCAAGGATGTTACGGTGAAAAGAGATTAATATAATAGAAGACATTGCATTAAGCCCTACACTACATTGGTTTGATGAAGCTTGAGGAAAATAGGAATAACTCAAGTATGTTGAGGATCAGTGATTTTATAAAGAATAAAGCTTATTAATGGTCTTGAAATGATTCCATATGAATACGAAACCATTGTTATCACTGGTAACATCAAAATATCTTGCCAACATTTTTCTGATTCAGACTATTAAATTTCATATTAAAATATGATAAAAAGATATTCATTAAATAGACCTTGTAGACAGACAAAGCTTGAAGAACAGTGAAGTATAGTTAGGAAACTACACAAACAACAAGCACATTTTAGAATACTTTTCCAAAATGTTAAGGACAAAGTTGGGATGTAGTAATAGCATTAGTAATTGAAATTTAATTGAGGGCTGAGCATGTATTAGGAACTGTTCCTTCTGCTTTCAATATATTTATCATCTTATGTAATTCTCACAAAACCCCTCTGCAATAAATACTGTTCTATTACTGGTAAGGACGGAATCAGGAACGAAAAGTTCCACAGAATGTACTGGTGTATAGAAAGAGAATAGAATACGTCTGAACTTGAGGGTATCAGAGAGTTAATTTCCTACTTCTCAGCTCGAGGATGTTGAAAAGTATTTAGTAGACACAGAAGACAATAAAGTTTATAAAGCTGATATAAAGAGGAAAGAGGAAAGAGCTGATATAAAGAGGAAAAAAGCATTTTCTTAGATTTCAAAAGGTTGTCACCTTGGCTTAAGGAACTCTAAAATGACAAATTATGTTTGTTTTGTTTGTTTTCATACTATATTGCTACTTGGTGTGCTAAAGAGCTTTTAAATCTCAGCAGCACCAGAGAAAGGGCTTGACTCTGAGTCAGATTGGCTACAGAGACCTGACATCTTGGTTGCACATATATTATGTTGCTATCACTTAAAGCATAAGTAAAATAAATACACTTTAAGCTTAAATAAAATAAAATAAACCGAAAGATAGTATGATGGTAATAATTTTGGAGTGACAGCAATGTGCTATGCTTTGGACAGAATTGAGCTTAACTTGGATCTTGTTTACCCTTTTAATTTCTATTTTTCTTTTCATTCTTTCAAGAAGGGCTAAAATAGCTGTCAGCGCTCTACTAGCACTAAGCTGGTGACAGTGGACTATTTATTTGGTTCTAAAAAACATGGCTTAACTGTAGCTGTCAGTAAAATAGGGGCCTAAGCATACCACAGTTGCCCACACTGAGTGCCACAGGCCACAAAAAAGCACTTAGTAGTTGTATGTAATCAAATTTGTGAAATCTGATCCAGAAGAGCACTACACTATTTATAGGAGTGCCATAATAAATCTTTTGTGAACTATAAAATCTATTTGAAATATAATGTGAAATATCTCTTAATTTGTGTTTTTACATTTGAATTTTTTGTGTAATGTGGCCTTCTTAAAGTAAGAAACTTCTGTAATTTATGGAAGCCCGGATAAATCTAAGGTAATCAAACATAATATTCATTCATTAGTTCACTGATGGTATGTATATATGGTATGTATGTACTAAGCGCTATGCCAGGTCTGAGGGATGGCCATGATTAAGTTCATTAATGCCCTTAAGGTGCTCAGCTGAGGTTGGGGAGGAGAATTCTGATGTGCTAAATATGCTTTTCTTGGAAACTCAAAAGGGGAATAAGCACAAGATTTCCTGACGGCAATGCTGTAGATAATCTTTTTAAAATCTCCTTGCATATAACTTACAAAACAGTAATGTGATGAGTCTGTATTGTCACCACATATTAACTGTTAAATGTTAAGACGAGAAGAATTTGGCAAATCTTGGGGAGCTGAATGCCCCAGAGCCCTAAACTACCTAGAGATTGAGTCTTTCAGCCATTACAGCCTGAAGGGACCTCTGATTCTTGTGTCCTTCTCAGCCCCCTCCACAATCCCATTCCCTCCCTTGTTTTTCAGAGGAAGAAATTCGTGCTCAGAAAGGTTGAGAGAACAGCTGAAACTGGAACCAGCCAAGCCTTTTTCATCCTCAAACTTTTTAGCTGATTTGCTAAACAATTCTGTTCCTCTTATTTAGAAAAGCTGTATAGAAAAGACATATTTTATGGTTTGAGGGGTGTTCTCTTGCTCCCTTTTAGTTAAATTTACATAACGTGTAAGCAGAAGGTGTGGTGGCAACAGATGATGAATGGTAAAAAGAAACTTCCCCAAGGACAGCCGCAATAGACCAGCTCCAGGCTCAGGTCCACTTAGTCCTCTTTAACTGACCCAGCGCTCCCCCTTAACTCCGCCCACTCTGAGTAGTAGACTGTTAGGAGAGTGAAACTACAGATCCCAGGATGCAGTTGTCCCTCTCAACCTCTATGTAGCCCGCTCGCTCCCCTCATTGCATTCTGGGAAGTGTAGTTTCTTTCTAAGCACTATCTGCGTTCACTGTCTAGGAAACCAGGGCTTCTAGGCTTGAGAGATACGTCTTTCTACTGGCCCCGCCCTTTACATTGACCCTGCCCCAGGTTGCTTAGGAGATGAGAGAAGCCGAATCTTGGGCTGTGTCGGCACAGGCAACAGGATAGGTGCAGAGAGAAATCCTCTGAGATCTGTAACAGGAGGGCAGCCATGGAGAGCTGTGACAGCTCCTGCCAGGGTTGGTGTAGCGGTAGGCAACACTGGTTTGAACTCGGACCCATGGACTTGATGGAGCGCAAGGGCTCCCTAACCCTCCGCTCCCATCACAAGAAATACTCGAAGCCAGTGCTGGTGTATTCCTGGTGAGCGAGCTCTCTTGCAGTTCCTAGGTGCTGGGAGAGGGAGAAGAAGGGAAGGGATGGGGGAGGAGAGGAAAGGAGAGTAAGAGAGAGAGGACAAGGGAGGAGAGGATAAAATAAACAGAAAAGAATGAGAAAAGAGGAAAAGAAAAGCAGAGAAAGAGAGAAAAAGATCATACAAGAGAGAGAACTGGGAGAGAAGAAAGAGAAAGGAAAGGGAAACATCTTCAAAGGAGAGATGGTGAGGGTCAGAGTGAGAGTAGGGGCAGGGAGGATGAGATAGGAAAGCCCTCCAAGAGCAGCTCCCTAGCACACACGGAGACCTGCTGCAGCCAGACCCTGTCTGCCAGAGGTCATAGATCACCCACACAGTGTAGGTGGAGGGTGTCTGCAGAGGCCTGGAAATCATGTTCTGAGACAAGTGCTTACTTACAAAAGGCAGGGTCTGTTAGGAGACCAAGGGCACAGGAGGAGGAGATGTCTGTTCAGAGGATGGCTTCCAGGACTGCTGTTTCTTGGGGGCAGTGAGGCACAATGAATGATTTGAAAGAGGTCCTTAAAATATTCCCTAGGCTACTAGGACTATTCTGGCCAGAGACTGCAGACTGGCATCCCTCACTGGGTAAACCAACAGACATAGTTTATTTGACATGCACTGTGTTTACATTTTTCTTTTAAATTAATTGCCCACATTGAAAACCAGGAGATTTCACATGGAAATCTAGGATTGTGTCTTTTCTTGAAAGTCTGAAAGGCTTGGCAACAGAGGATTTTATTCTTTCTGACAACTATGAATGTACTGGAGCTGAACACTGGCTACTCCTTAAGATGAGTCTACTGCTTCTTTCTGCGGTAATTTCAGGTTCTTTACTGGCTTCAGGAAACATTTTATTTACTTCCTCTGCATTAGGCTTTGGGTTTGGAATTCACTTAGAGAGTCTCCTGTTTATTAAATATTACAGTGACTGATAGTGAAACCATGACATTTAATTGGCAGAACAGTGGGGCCTTTTAGGGTATTTAGAATTCTATCCTTTGGGTCAACTTTCCTGGCTGTACTATTGACAGTAATTGTTTTTGGACTATTTGGAATATTCTGGGAAAGAGGAAGATTTGAAGTGAAACCTCAAATCTTGTCTTCTTTATACTTTCACCTTTGAAAGAAGATGAATGATTTTGACTCTAGCCCTAAGGCTAAGTCCTCCTTGATCCCATTCATTCATGTAATGTATAATATATGAATCCTGTTGTTTCTGTCTTGCAAACTTTCTACAGCTTACTCACTTGCCCATGAACTCTCTCCCTTTTACTTCTCATCCCTAAAACCAACTCTCTGCCTATATTGAGCTCACTGTGAGAGGTTATATTAATTTAAAATAAAAATCTACATTGGGAAGCAGAAAATCCTCCTTTAACCTCATACAGGGCTTACCTCACAGCCCTCAAGCAAAACACTTAGCTCTTTCATGATTTTGTTGCTCCATAAGGATTTAGGTCATAATATAAATCACTGCCAGAAAGAGAAAGACCTTTTTCAAGTGGACAGTGCTTCTGCTCCCTTCTGTACTACCTTTGCTTTGAAAAGTTGCCTTGTGGACATCATAGACATCAATAGCAAAACCACAGAAGAATATAGATGAGAAGGAGATGAGGAACTTGGTAGGAGAGAAGGGTGGTGTAACACAAAGTCATTCTGGCCACTGCTGGAAATGTAGAGAGTTCTCATGCTGTTGGTTTTAGAAAGGTTTGGGGGCAGGAAGAAATAAATTCAACCCAGCAAACATTTTTGTGTCATGCACTTTGCTGTGTGTTGGAGACACAGAGATGGATAAAGTGGATTCAGTGAGATAATTTGTATAAATCATTTAATACCATGCCTTGCACATAGTAAGCAGTCAATAATATATGGTAACTAATATTTATTTAGGATAACATAATGGTTAAAAGCTTGAGCTTTAGGTTTGAATACCAACTCTGCAGCTTGTGATAAAACAAGTGACATGACTGTTCTAGGCCTCTGTTTCTGCAACTGTAAAATGGGGGTGATAGGATTCTTGTTAAGACTAAACAAGGTATTGTATGTGAAGTATCTTCTGACATATAGCCTGGCACATAGTAAGCACAGTACAGGTTATATACATGTATTAGGACATGGTCACTGACCTCAACTGATTTCATAGGCCAGTAAAGAAAAATGTCAGTAAATTCAGTATAATCTGATTTGTGCAAAATAGAGATAAGAGGCAAAAGTAACAGGAGGGGGAGGTTAGTGTGTATATGGTTTTCTGAGCAAGGTTTAGAAGGAAGAATAGGAGTTCCACAGGTATACAAAAGAGAACAGGCAAGTACAATGTAATAGTAAGAAGCAGCATCATAGGGAAATAGAGTTCTTTATAGTTGGTAAATACAGTTGATCTCATTATCTGTAAATTCTGTATTTGCAAATTCATCTACTTGCAAAAATTTATATGGAACCCCACATCAATATTTGCAGCACTTTCATAGTCATTTATGGACATGTGCAGAGAGGCAAAAAATTTGAATCGTCCCACACACATATTCTCAGTTGATGTCAGATACTCTGCCTTCTTGTTTCAGCTCCTCTTACTGTAAACAAGTATTCTTTTCATGGTCTATTTAGTGCCATGTTTTTTGCATTTTTTTACTTTTTGTTGGTGATATCATTGTTCAGATGGCCCCCAAACATAGTGCTGAAGTGCTGTCTAGTGTTCCTAAGTGCAAGAAGGCTATGATGTGCCTTATGGAGAAAGTATGTGCATTACATAAGCTTCATTCAGACATGAGTTACAGTGCTGTTGGCTGTGAATTCAGTGTTAGTGAGTCAACAAGATATATTAAACAAGATATCTTTAAACAGAAGCACGCATAAAACCGGGTCATGTATTAATTGGTTGTTGAAAGTGTGACCAGAGGCTCACAGGAACCTAATCTTGTATTTCCCCTAGGAGCAATGGTTCAGTATTTGCTAATTGTTTGTGACTTTATAGAACATAACAACCTTGAATAATGAGAATCAATTGTAAGATTTGAGAAGCACTTGCATTTCTCTGAGCTGGCTGTGCTACTGACATTCTTGTTTTCCTTCTGTATTCAACCAGTCACCAAGGTCTGTCCTAGAAAACTCCGTAAAGTTCAAATTGTGTAAACTTCCAAATGAATCAATGTCATTGACCATTTTGTTTTTATGCATTCTGGTCATAATTGTTTGCTTTCTATTGACTTATTTTATTATATATTAAAAATTTATTGAATTTTAACCTTTTATTAGTGGTTATTTAATCGATGAATGCCTACTATCTAAAATACACCATTTGGGTGGCCTCCCAACTGAGTATTTGATCAGCTACGGGACTGTGCCTATAGGTTTGCAAAATAGAATTTAACTGGGAGAAATTCTGAGGTACCTCTGCTCATACAGTAAACATTTGGATGATTCCTGTGTTACTCTTTATGTGGAATGTAATACCAGTCTGTTTGACTTCACTATACATATTAAAAACAGTTGTGTATAATAGACATGATAAAGTGAAATACCCAGAATGGTTGTTAGAGATATTTCTGGTCCATTATTGGATAAGAGGTTGCCTAGGAACCATGTCTTCCTTGTAGCTGGAGTGGTAGATAGAGAGCCATATTACCTGCATCACATCTTGATGCTTCTGAGTGAGAAAAGCCTTTTCTAGAAATTATCTCTCTCTATTCATTCCTACAGCATTTATGGAGCTATATCATCAGATGTCTCCATCGGAAATTATGAGTCAAGGGGAAATTTTTTCTTGGGATATTTTCCCACTCACTGGAATAATGCAATACTAAGAACCAGAACAACTAGATTTGCCCTTAATAAATTCTCTGGTGTAAGGCTAGTTCTTATTTATTTATTTATTCTCATCTCTTGTACCTTGGCCAAATTGACATCTGTTAGTAACTGATGAGCCAGAAAATTCGTTCGAGTTTCCATGAAACAGTTCACGCTCTGGTCTCCATGGTGACACTTAAGAGTTTTAAGGACTTAGCTTAATTTTATATATTTGTAATTTCAATTACTTCTCTCTCCTGTGTAAGCCCAAAATTAAAGAGCCTGGGCATTTTACTGTCCTCCCCCCACCCTGTCCGCATTATAGGAAGAAAACAGAAAGAGAAAGGGAAAAAGGAAGTAAAATTAAAATCCGGTGATAATTGTGGGGTAGGGAACTTGATAGTTTTAAAGATTTTTACAGAAAATCATTTGGGCTGGAGAAAGAAATTAAAGAGCTTTCTATGATGCTCTTCAGACTTATACCCTATTGTGCTCTTTGAACAGAGAGTTCATATGTATTCAAGGTACTCCACATTCAGAGGAGAATCCAGTTTCAAGGCACTAGGATATCATTAGTATACTTATTAGAAAACAGAGATGAATTTTCTAATTTGCTGTATGTTCGTCCTGTAAATACAGCAGTTTTCTCAGGGACTAACCTGGAAGTATTTAGCGTCCTTCACACCACTAAGGACCAAGCTAGAGTTACATAGATCTTCTCTAGCCAGCAATCCCATCTTCTCACATCTCCAATGCACACTCAGGATAAAAAGGCAAAGAAAATAAGAAAGCCCTTTAGTAACTACATGTTGCAGCCTGCCTCTGTTGAAATCCATACATGCTTCCCCTTCCAGCAAGCCTCCATCCTTCTACTTTAACAACTTAAGCCCTCAATCTAAAGCTCTTAACTCTTATTTTGTGCATTTTAAATGTTTGGTTATGTGGAAAGGAGAGAGAAGAGACTTTAAAGAAGCTTTTTTGGTCAGTAATGAGAAGTGAGAAGAGCAAGCCTTGGGGCAAGGGGTAAGAACCCCATGGGTGCTCAAATAATATTTATCAAAGAAATTAACAAATGAATGGAGAGAAAGGACACACACACAAACACAAAAGGCACTGCAGGCTGTGGCCTTCTTTTTTTATGCTTTAAGAAAACCCTGAGATAAGGACTACAGGATAATGCAAATCTGTAATAAAGCCAGAGCTGAATTTCACAGCCCTGATCCTTTTTTAAAAAAATTTTATTGAAGTATAGTTGATTTACAATGTTGTGTTAATTTCTGCTGTACAGCAAAATGACTCAGTTATACATATATATATATATATTCTTTTTCAAATTCTTTTCCATTATTATTTATTACAGGATATTGAATATAGTTCCCTGTGCTACACAGTAGGACCTTGTTGTTTATCCATCCTATATATAATAGTTTGCACCTGCTAATCCCAAACTCCCAATCCTTCCTTCTCCCAGTGTCCTCTCCCTTGGCAACCACAAGTCTGTACTCTATGAGTCCGTTTCTGTTTCGTAGAAATGTTCATTTGCGTCATATTTTAGAGTCCACGTATAAGAGATATCATATGGTATTTGTCTTTCTCTTTCTGACTTACTTGGCTTGGTATGATCATCTCTAGGTCCATCTATGTTTCTGCAAATGCACAACCCTGATCCTGATACAACAGGATGACATTGAAGAATGTTTGGTCACCTCTGTATAGGTGAATTTAGAGGGGTATAAATCATTAGGCTTCTGATTAGAATGGTAAAGAATTTAAAAATGGGAGCTAAACTCATGTTCTTCCTACATGCAGTACATGACTTACTAGAGACTGATGGGTACTTAGGAAATTTTGAGTTAAATAGGGACAAATGGTATTCACACTTTAAAGAGACATCTTAATTTCTTAACTCATACTTTAAAAAATGTAAATTATAGTACTGTGTGACCATTTAAGATGATGTGATAGTAGAACAAAGACATGGAAATATAATTACTATCTGGTCGGTAGCAGAATTAGAAATTTGCATTCAAGTCAGATGCATATATAAAATTTGTTTTCTAAAACTGATCCTCATGGTTTTTCAACTGTTGGTTACCAGAGAAAAATTCAAACATGCCAATTGAAGGGTTTCTCTGTGTCTTTGAGTTTAAACAGTTTGTTTTGGGTTAAAATAGTCTCTTTCAGAACAGTGCCCACTCTTCTGAGTCCTACCTCATCCACCCTCTCCTTTTCCTAGTGGTGTGTGTGTGCATAAGGGACTGAAGTTATATGACATTTGGGGGATGGGGGAGTGAGGCTCCCAGATCTGCATATGGGTCCTTGTTCTTGTTCACCTTATCCTTTATCCAACTTCTGTGCCTGCTGCTGGTGAACTTTTGACTAATCCACTTGGTTTGTTAAAGACCTGAGGTCCTGCTTTCAGACTCATTTCCATTTGGGCTCTCCTTAGGACTATAGATCCTTAAGTCATGCTCATCCTCTCCTGGCCCCTGACTTAGGCTGGTGGTAACCACTGTGATAGGGGCACCTCATCCCTGAACATGGTGGCCCTGTAGCTGGCCCACTGACACTCAATTCAGCTTTCATCAAATGCCCCGCAGAGAGGGTGTGTGTATGCTGTGGTTTGCCCAGTAGAGTTTACTCCCATTGGCCTGAGATTTATTAAAAGCCCTTCTCTCATTTTTTAAAGTGATCTCCTTTACAAAATAAATGATAGGGTCACCCTCCTTATGCCATGTTTGGGAGCTTCTGGATCTTGTTGTTAATAGAAGTTTGAGAAATTTAGACATTTTACTTCTTAGCAGGTCCTGACTTTCAAGAAAAACATCTCACTCAGGACTAAAAAAATTTTATTGTTAGTCAGAAGTTAATCACCAGCACTTTATTTTTCTTCATATTCCTGGCAAAACAGTCCTATATCTTCCCAAGGCAAATGTAGATGCCTCTGATTTATTAGAACAAAGGTTAAAGAGTTAAGCAAAGAAAAGTGCAAAGATTAATATTTGAAAATATAATCTCACTTTAAGTAAGTAAAAAAAGGAGCAGCATGTTATGAATTCTTTTGATAAAAATATATGTCTGTATGTATTGAAAAGAGACTGAAAGGATATTTACCATGTAACACAAAATATTTATTACTGGATGGTGGATTTATGGACTATTTGTCATTTTCTTTTTTCCTCTTTGCCACTTTTACATTTTCCATAATGAATGTGTATTATTTCAAGTAAAATTACTTGAAAACTTTGATATCACTTTCTACAGCTTTTCCCCTGAAGCAAACATTCTCTAAATGATCAGGATTTAAACAGAATACTTCATCTCTTTCAGAGTCTGAGTCATTCTTCATGGTTTATTATGAGTCTTTTTAAAATATCTTTTTAATTGCTAGTTTATGTTGGGTAAAAAGGATGATGCTATTCACATTCATTTGGTTTAACCACACTTTCATTCTTGTCTGTGTTCTATAATGGTAGATCCTATGCCATGGTTATTTTTAATCTAGTGCTACATTCTTATTCCTCAACATACACACATATCCACAAATGCTTTTGAATGTAGTGGTTTTGCGGGGGGGAGCACCTTATTTTCTATTTTTCAGGATGATGCAGGACATTCTACATCCTTTTGTCATGACTGTATTTTTCTTTCAATGCTATTCTCTTTAATGAAATCCCAACCAAATTCATTTCTGAAAACCAGTGGTTATAAAATTGTGCCTTGACCTTTTCGTGAGGTTTTGCTCAATTTAACTGGTGGCCAAAATAAAACAGCTTTACTTGCAAGATAACCCTTGCTCTGCAAGGCAGAGTATTGTAGGACAGGCATTTCCTCATGTGGGTGCACTTGGATTAGGAAAGATCATTGCTGTATACAAGTACCTCTACCTGAGCCAACTCCCTACGTGTCCTTGAGACCATCTCTCTCCTGGGCAGCAGGAGTCACCAGAGGCTTTTCATAATGCTACTGTAGTCTTCCTCACAGATAGTCACAAGTGCTTTTTCATCAGCTTTCTTTCTCTTACTGATGATCCTTTTCTAGGTAAGGATGTAAGGAGTGAAGGAGGAGGTAAGAAGAATGTGGGGCTTAGTGACATTTTGATAAGGAGAGTTTCAGTCTATGGACACAGGATACCCAGGCTCAGGGCTCAAGGTTTTCAATAGCACTAGAATTAGCACTGTTAGATAAACTTCTCTTAGTTGGCCTTGGAAGCCACCCCATTGGTACTATTTTCTGTGTGTGCTGATCAGGCTTCTTTTGATTGCAGTTGACAGATACTTGGCTTGCACTAGCCTAAGGAAGCAAGAAAATGAATTAGTTCATGATATTCATGGAATGGTTGATCACTAGATAAGAAGGAGGGCACGGGTGCAGCTCGACCTCAGGAACAACAGGCATAAGGGATGCTAGTGCATCTGGGTCTTGCTTCATTTCTTCTCTCTCTTATTGTGTTTGCCTCATCTTATCATTGAAGACTATAGGAAACATGGCTGCTGTGGTTCAGGAATTTATAACTTACATCTTCATCCACCAAAAATGTTGTTTTTAAGGTATTTTCAGTTCTGAATTTAAAAATTCCAGGTCAGATGTCCATTTCTGGGCCAAGTATTTGTTTGGGGTCATCTGACTGGGCAAGGTTTGGTGGAAAATGACAGCTTTCCAATAGCCATGGGGCAAAATGGACATATCCAGGAGAAAGAAGGAGGGCTAGGCTGATAATCCTGTAGATATCTACTATATCCCATCCTATCCTATAGATATCTGTTATATCCTATAAAGAGCTACTACAGTGTAGAATGAATTCCAATTTCCAAATACCCATTTTATAGCAAAAGTTTAAAATATAACCCTTTAATATATCGATGATTTCCTACATTAGCTGTTATTTTAACTTTAAACTCCCCACCCATGCAGTTTTTAAAAATTGACCTTAGCTGTAACAGGCAGAAAACAGAAATATTGTGTAGAGATTTGGTGAACATATTTTTGTGATGCTTTGTAAAAGTTCTGAATAAATTTGAATATTGTATTACTGTTTTTGATAGACACATCTTTTATTATTGTGTCTAATGTTTAATTTTGAAATACAATTGCATTTTAATTGTTATTAGTCACACGGTGTGTTTTCTTTATTTTGATCAAACTAAGTTTTGATGCATTAACAAAGGTAATTATTTGGCAGAAAAATTATATTATGTTTCTTTGTTGAGATGTTAGATCCCCAATCAGATTGTCCCAGGTTCAGTCAAATGGAAGAATTAATATAATGTCATTTATTTGTTGCAAAGAATTTAGCCTCTTTTTATAGAAAGTGGTAGGAAGAATATTTTGAAATTAAAATGTATGAATGATTTATCACAATTTTTTAAACACTTGGGAAAACACTGAGATGCTCAGCCAGGAGCCAGAAGCATTAAATGAGCTTTTGAAAACAAACAAACAAATAAAAACAAACAAAAAACCCCCAAAAAACCAAAAAACAAAAAATGTTCTTCTTTCTAAATAAAGAGTTCTCTTATGAGTGGCATCTACTGGGTTTGGGATTTGACAGTGAACAAGACATCTTCCCTGTCCTTAGGAGGTCAAGATTACTGTGAGACGGGAGTTGAGGAGGCTTGCTGGGCAATTACTATGCACTGTGATACGTGCTAGGATTGGGGTAAGCAGAGCTCTCTGGGGACATCCAAGAGGAGCACACAGACTATTAGACCAGGAAAAGTTTTCTAGAGGAGGTTGTCCTAGCTCCTAGGATTCACATGAAGAACTAAAGATGGCACATTAGTTAGTTTTCAACTGAGGGCATTACTGTTCCTTCCCCCAGTGTTTGAAAATATGTGTGCATTTTTGAGTGCACAATGACTGATAACTAGTGATGTCAAGTGTGTGATTGCAAGAATTGTGACTCCTATTCCTGGGGTGGCCACAGCATCTTAATAGCATTTATCCATCTATCTATATGATGCCCAAGTTACATATCCATAAACCTACATATGGGTAGGGACAACAGATATATGTTAGCTAGTTTGCTTATGGCCATTCATAGCAAGGGTGTGATCAGCAAAGTCTCTGAAAGATCTTCACAGAAAAGGAATTCCCTACTTGTATAAGAATCCTGAGCTTTCAGAGCTCATTGGCACCTGCTCTCATTGTAGGGGTGCATGCCAACAAAGCAACCAAATTTTCATTGCAGGCAATCTAGAGGTTAAGATATTGTGGGCTTCTACCTAGACCTTAAAATAATAAGTATGTGTGTTGTATGAATTAGAAGAATTTCATCTAGATAAATTACATTTTACTTACGGGAATTTTTTGGTATTTTAAAACAATCCTGTAATAAATATAAATAGTAGGGAAAGACCACTTCAGGTTGGTTTACACTTATGTCAAAGTGAGTATAGTGAATGTAATGTGATTTATTATAGGTGTTATTGACGCCACCAATGCCTGTGTACCTCTGACAAGGGAGCAGCTCAAGGCAGTTCAAATGTCCTGTTAGACATTCAGGCACAGATAAGAAATTTCCTCCCACAGTAAAACCATCTGGGCCTAGTACTGTTTCAGGCAGTAGCTCTTTTTTCCTTTGACAGCTTCTCTATTTCTTCTTTGGAAATTGTGTGTTTAGACCTTTTGTCTCTACTGAGAACAATTGTAAATTATTTTATTTTAGAAAGTTATGTGTGCTGTCTAGTTTTCCAAATATATTTGGATATATCGAGTTATGGAAAGTAGTCTTTAATGATTTAAAATGTTTTCTTCTTTTGATGGTTATATCCTATTTTCATTAAGATATGGTTTACATTCTATACTATCACCCTTTTAAAGTGTATAATTCAAAGGCTTTTAGTATATTCATGGAGTTGTACATCCATCAACACAATTGATTTTAGAACAGTTTTATTAACCTTAAAAGAAAGAAATCCTCCTCCCTTTGCCCTCGAGCCCTAGACAACCACTAATCTACTTCCTGTCTCTACAGATTGGCCTATTCTGGACATTTCATATGAATGGAGTCATATAATATATGTTCCTATGTATGGAATATTATTCTGTTTGTATCTCCCCCTGCCCTTTTCCTTGATTTTTTAGATAGGAGTTTGTCTATTTTGCTTACTTATTCGTTTATTCTGTTTTCTAACTTATTTAATTTTGCTTTTATTTTGAATTATTCTATCATTCTGATTTCTTTTGGCTTACTTGTGCTTTTTAATATTTTTGAATTAGATATTTCACTTATTTATTTTCATTGTTTCTGTTCTATTGACTTAAAACTTGAATTTTTCTCTGGGTTCTACTTTAGCTATATCCTATGATTCTTATAAGTGGTATTTCTATTTATTGGTATTTTTGAGAAATTCAACAATTTGTATTGATCTTTGATTAAAGAGTTGTTTGATAAAGTGCTTACATATTTCCAGATTGAAGAAGGATCTCTTTTTAAATGTGTTATGAATTTCTAGTTTTATTGTATTACCATTTATATCTTTCAAACATATTGAAATATTTTTTCTTAATTTTTATGAAAGTTCCACGTGCACTTGAAGTTGTGTTCTTTAGGCAGTTCACCAAATATTGGTTTTACTCTTTCCACATGCAGACCAATTATGTTTACCCATTTACCCAAGGAAAATGACCCAAATTCTATCTAGTCATAGGTCAGAAGTCCAAGATCTCCATATGTTATGCTACTGTTTTTCTACCAAGTCTAGTGTGGCTCTACTTGGTTCAAAAATCTATAAAGCAGAAAATTTTTCTGCTTGATCTCCATATAACCAATATAAAGTGGCGGGACAGAGACAAGATAACTGTAATAAGCACTCCGATTCAGAAAGAGGAAGGATGGAAAGGGCAGTCATTTGTCTATGGTCCTTCTTAAATCCTGTCAGGCAGACATTGTTAGGGAGTCCTACATTGGTGTCAGAAATGTTCTTTGCTTAGACTCTGATTCTGTTTTCTGGCAGCATACTTTTCCCATTGTTCTTTATGGCCCTTGGCTCTGCCCTGTGTATCATCTTTTCTTTTCCAATATTCTCTTTGACCACACCTGCAATGAATGTTGTAGAATATGCCCTTCTATGGGTTGTTTTGCTTTTTCAGTTCACCTTTTGTTCCCAGAAGTTTGGGGGCCAAAAAGTTATTTTAAGTATTGAACAGTTAAAGGATTTTTAAATGCACACTGCTGGCTTACTTGGAAGTACAATTCTTTAAAGCTTAGTAAGTTTCTTACATGTTTGAATCCAGTTAGTTCCAGCTGCTGGTAACCTCATTCTCAATTCTTTCTAGACAAAGTCCTCAGACTTGCTATATTTCTTTACTTTTTATCCTTGTAATACCTTGACTGTCACTTTGATACTATTGTAGTTACAGAAATCAGAAACCCTGGGAATTTTTTTTTGACTCTCTCCTTAAGCATATGCTTGCTCCAATGCAACTTAACTCACTGGGAGGGTCTAACAATAGGATGAACTTTGCTGCCAGGCAGAGCTTTAGTGGAACTTTGTCTTGAAAAAGTCTTTTTCAGTTTTCTCTCTTACTGTTTGAGATCTAAAAGTTGTTGGCCCTTTTAATATTTCAAGGCTCAAAATTTCTGGAATCTCTCATTTCCTTCTATCTTGTAAACTAGACAATTTCCTGAATTTATCTCTCTCTCTTTTTAAAATACTTTGGCAAAACCAATTATCAATAGCTATCTGCATGTAGAACTAACAGCTGTCTTCCAGTCTCTTTCCCAGTCTCACTAGGTACCTGGTTTGACTTTTAACCTACTGAGGCTATCAAATATTTGACCTCTCCAGCCTCTGATACCATCTTCCTATTGTCTTTGCCTGGTCTTTAGCCAGTGCCATGTATTTTAGATTTTTGCTATAATAGCACCTACCCCACTTCTGGTACTTATTTTTGTGTTAGAATAGGCTAGGCTTAATCTATGTTAACAAACAGCTCCAAAAATCCCAGTGGCCTAACACATAAAAATTTACTTCCTGCTCACACAGAGTCTGCTTTAGGTTTTTGGTGGAGGGTAGGCACTCCTCCTCATAGATACTCGGACTCAGGTTGATTGAGGCTCCACCATCTAGAAAGTCATCAATTGCTCTGGCAGGGGAAAAAAAGAGTTGAGAATTACGTAAGAGCTTTCACTGTCTTAGCCCAGAAATGGCATTTCTGCTCATTTTTATTTTATTGGCCAGAGCTAGTCACATGGCCTCACTAAATGCAAGGGAGCTGGGAATTTAACCTCTTATATTCCCAGTAAAAAGGAGAAATTGTATTGGCAAGCATATCTATCACGTATGGAAGACTTCCTTGTAAAACTCCCCTCCTAGGTTAGCTCCAGGGCTAGACTTCAGTCCCTCTAGCCCCTGAAGCTATTGCCCCTGTGCAATATTAGCAAATATCCCAAGGGCATCAGCAGATTTGGTGTTTTAAAGTTCTGTTTACCCCTTCGGTTACAGGCTTTCATCCAAAAATTGGCCTCGAAATTCCCCACTGGATTTTCAGCTCTTAAATACTTTTAATGTGTCAAAATGTAAATATATATATATATTCTAGCATTTTCCATTGTTTTCAGTGAAAGAGTTTATCTGCATAACTATGGGAATGTAGTTTGGCTGGTGCTCTGAGAGCTTCTAATTCTGGGCAGTCTCACTACTGAGATTTCTTCCTATATCCTCTTTCTTGTCTCTGCTTCTTCCACTTGTCTTCAGCTGGATTTTGGCTGCTTAAAGTAACTCTTGCACATGATGTAATCTAGGGATTATACAATAATTTCGCTAAAAATTAGTTTTCTTTTAATTTTTCCATTTCCTTTGCTGCTTTTGAATGATTTCTAGGAAGAAATGGAAAAAGTGCTCATTTGTGTAGCTATGTTCATAATGGAAGACTGTTTTAACTATGGATACTATTTATGAAGAAAGGCTTTTTCATTTGTTTCTAATGTGAATGAAATGAATTGCTTTGAAACTACAGAACCTTGTATTATCTACTCAGTATGCATTGCTCATGGATTCATGGAAATGTGCATTAAAATGGTCCTTAAGCTCACATAATATAATCATTTGATGTTATTCTAGAGTAATTAATTCAAATTATCTAAGCTGGTAATATTAAGGCTATAGGGATAGGAGTTTATGCAGGTAATCAGGCATTTGTTTCTTGTTTTGCAGGGGCCAAATTAGTCTCCATGCCATTCATGCCAATATACTGTCAAGGTGTTCTTTGGATAACAGTAATTACTGTTATATAATACACTTTAAAAACTCGGTCTCTTTTTAGTCCTACTGTTCCACCACCCAGAGTGTCTATGGCCAGCCAATGTAAGCTGTTTCTGGAGCAGAGATCAAAGGAACCATAAGAAGTTTCCTAGGATCTTAAGATAATTGAGATCCAGTAATCAAAACATAGGGTAACAGAATGTCCCAATCCTGATTTGACCAGGACAATCCTAGTTTCACCACTCCCAGTGTACCTAGTACCTAATTCCCCTCTCACAGTGTCCCAGGTGGGATAATCAATTATAGTGTCACCCCATTTAATACATGTTCTTCCAGCTGTTTTCAAAGTCATGTGTTTGGCAGTTAATCATACTGACAACATTTATTTAACGTTTCAACTGTTAAGATAGACAGGCTCCCATGCTGTATTCCTTTTGTTTACTCCCAATATTCTCCATAGGGCTTCCTGTTTTTGAAGAGTTTCTTATGAAAAAAAATTCATAATAATGATGGGTCTTATTTACATGCCATTCAATATATGTTGAGTGAAGAAAATAACTTCACTTACCTGTCTCAGTCAAATATTTTTCTTTTGAGTGCAGTTTAGGTTTCAAGTTGTGTGGTTTCATAGTTGTAGATGCACAAATTGCATACAGCATGAGACACATTGAAAAACAGTGTCCCTCTTCATAAGTCTGAAATGTCACCATTTCTCCCAAGGATGTAAGATTTTCTTTATGACTCTTGCAAATACATCCAAAAGGCTTCATTTGTCAGTTTGATAAATGTGCTGCCAAATAGCACTATCTTGGCATATAAATCATTTGCCTGTGAAATTTTTAAAGAGGATTGTCAAATATTTCTTTGTAGTCTTTGATTCTATTGGTTTTAATGCTTCTAATGTGTCAGGAAATATAGCTGACTCTCTGGGGTAATTTTCTCTTAAAGTCCTAGATAGCAGACGATTATAAAACCTAATGGAAAAGGTATCTTTCTCTTCTCATTTGGCTTAGATTTACATCAGAAAATAACAATAGCTGACAGAGTAGTTGTGAACTACATTAATAATTCTAAAATTTAAAATTAATATATTCTGCCATCTGGAGTCTTAACTAAACATAATTTTTTTTTTTTTTTTTGCGGTATGCGTGCTTCTCACTGTTGTGGCCTCTCCCGTTGCGGAGCACAGGCTCCGGACGCGCAGGCTCAGCGGCCATGGCATGG
>NW_006770293.1:160867-218955 GCF_000442215.2 Lipotes vexillifer
AAAAAAGTTACCTTCTTTTTTTTATTTACCCTCCTTTTTTTTTTTTTTTTTTTTTTTTTTTTTGTGGTACGCGGGCCTCTCACTGCTGTGGCCTCTCCCGTTGTGGAGCACAGGCTCCGGACACGCAGGCCCAGTGGCCATGGCTCACGGGCCCAGCCGCTCCGCGGCATGTGGGAATCTTCCCGGACCGGGGCACGAACCCGTTTCCCCTGCATCGACAGGCGGACTCTCAACCACTGCGCCACCAGGGAAGCCCAACTAAACATAATTTTAACATCTTTGAAATTCACAAAGAAAATGTGTCTCTTGTCAAGTAACCAGAAACCAGAATTCAGCTCGATTTTCATTGTTCACATGTCAGATATTGCTCGGATCCACACCCCCTTTGCAATCAGTGTCATGCATATGTATTCTGAGAGTTTTCCCATTCAGCAAGCAGATTTATAATTCCTCTAGAGACAAGTTTTGTTGCAAAGAACTAGCATCTCTATATGCATAATCACTCCTTTTTTATGTGTGCTTTTGTAGAGTACGCTGGGATGCTCTTTATTTTTATGGACACATTTGAAAGCCTTTGCTTTCAGCATTTATATTAAGGTGACAGTAACAAAATGTAAGAAATTCAATCAATCAATCATTTAAGATTTAATGAGCATTTACAACGTGTTAGTCTGGCACTGAGATCACAAAGATGAGTAAAAATGATCCCTGTGTCTAAACGTTCTTAGTCTAATGAAAAGGAAGATTCATTAATGGACAATTATTTTAAAATGTGAAAGGTGGAGAAGTGATAAAGATAATGGTTTCTTTGCAAACCCCCACTTTGCTTCCCCCACTTAGTCATGGCTCAACAGAAACTGTAGAGAGTAGCTTGGTCTCCTCTCCTGCAAGGATAATCCTGTGGTCTAATGCCACCTGTCCTCCTCTGGGAACTGGACCATGATGGCTTGGGGCAGCCTGAGGGGAGCTGCAGATTCCTACCTGAGTATGCTCTGGAGTTGTTTGTTTAGTCCTGCAACTCACTTAAGGATTTATATGTGTTCAGTCAAGGGGAACTTACAGATTTGATTTGATGTGAAATCATCCAACTCTTATGGTAGGAAACTCAAGCTCCCAAAGGACCCCAGATACAGATCCAGAAGGTGCTTTTCACAAGGCTTTACTTGGGACTATGTTAGGCTGGAGGAGACAGGAAATTCAGGATCTAGAGTGTTCAGGTGATTGTAGGATGGTTGGTGGGGTGTTGTCTAGAATGGGACCTGCTCATGCTATCTTTGCCCTACTAGATTCTATTGACCTTAATCCTCTCTGAATCAGCCCAAGTGGCATTTTTGACAGCAGGGTCATGGTTCCAAGCTCCTTTTTATACAGTTGACAGGTCTGATCCTGTCCTGTCAGCCTTTGCCCCATTTGTAATTCTATTCATATTCATAGTATTTCTCCCACAGTAGGGTTGAGAAAGCAAATTTCCTTTCTTGTAATTAAGGATGTCTTACCGTAAAGATTTCTCGTATAAAGAAATAGCCACAGCATTTAGCTTAGGGCTTGATAGATCAAAGTCCTCAGCAGAAGCAAGGCTGATTGTCAAGGAAGATTCTGGCCCTGCTGGTAGGAGGCCCTGGAGGCTCTCCTCCCAGCAAGAATGTCAGCCTGTGTCTGCACACCTGACATCAAAAACACAACTCTCCCTTCAGTTAGTAGCACAGAATACCTACATTCAAGCTGCTTTAGCCTTGAACTGACTGCTGCTGTCAAATTCACGTCTGGGGAAAATTAATATCTGCAGATCCAGTCTGTAGACTAGACCAGTGCTGGTCAATAATGACCTTTTTTAACTAATCCAAAGTGATGTACAAACTGTAAAGACAGCGTAGCAATATAGCAAGGTTTTCATATAGCTAAATTTATTCAGCTTAAAAGACTCTAAGGTTGTTTTTACTTATCTTTGGTGTTAAAAGTCTCCTTACTAAAGGTGATAGATGGTTATTTTATTTTTAATGTTCCTGTCAAGACAAAATGTTGGCAATTTTAGGTTGGTTTTACAAATTTGAGTGTAAAGTTTTGGTACTCCATGAAATGCTAAGGTTTGGGGACCACTGATCTAAGAATCTGGTACACAGTCATTCTCTAGAGCTTTCTCAAACTTGGTACTTTTGACATTTTGGATCAGATATTTCTTTGTTGCGGTGGGCTGTCCTGTGCACTGTAGGATGTTTAGCAGCATTGCTGGCCTCCACCCACTAGATGCCAGCAACAACCCACCCACCCAGATGCAACAACTAAAAATGTCTCCAGACACTGACAAACTCTCAGGGTGGATTGTAATGGTATATAGGTGGGGTCTGTGATCAATAAGTTTGAAAGTTACTGTTCTAGAGACATTGTAAATTTTATATCATTATATTCATTATTTTCCCATAAAGAATTTTTATTGCAGTAAATGAGAAGTCATGGCAACCATAAATAAATGCAGGTAGCAAGGCAAACAAGGCTATATAAAGTATATAAAATAACACCTTGATTATTTTTATTCTTATGTATATATATATATATATATTTGTCTTACAAAGATGCTATAAAACTTAATTGGTATTGACAAAGTATTTAAGAATACCCAACAAAGCATATTTTACATAGACACAATATTATTACACATAATAATTGCATTTTTATGTCACTTTTCACTTGAGACTCTCAATCAATTGATTTGTCCTCAGTGTATGATTCTCAGTTCATCTCGGGGAAACTGAGGCACAAGCCAATGTTCAACTGACATAATAAAGTCAGGGAATAATTAGGCCTCCTGTTTCCTTTATAATACACTAATCATTTTTACTGTTATTATATGTAGCAAATACATATTTAGGATATAGTAAATATATATTTTATATTTTACCATTTTTTATATATTTTATAATTTTTTAAACATGTATGTTTATTTTTGCTAGGCTGGCAGCCTCTGGGAAGTAGGGACAGGTCTTCAGCTGTGTATCTCTCAGAGCCTGCAGGCTGTGGGCACATCATTTGTGGGCAGCTAGCAGGCATTAGGGAATGCCAACTGCATTAGCTCAGTCCTCCAAAGTTTCATTATAGACTCATGTTTTAATGCTGGGCTTTTGGCTGTTATCTGAGATTGCGGTAAGAAAAGGAACATAACTGCATTTTTTGTAATAATCTAGTTATAATACAACTTAAAATACACGATGGGATAATCAGGCTGCATTCTGACTTTCATGGACACTAATTATCTTTGCCTCCAATTCCTCCAATAAAAAAAAGTTTTAAATGATAGTTTATGACTGCTTTGGTATAAAGATGGATATAATTCAAACTGGATTATATTCTTTTTTTTTCTGATTTAAAAATGATTAACACACTCTCCTGGGCCCCTAAAAGTATCACAAGCCCTGGGCACTGTGCCTGCAGTGCCTAAAAAAGAGATGGGCGAGTAGCATGGACATATATACACTACCAAATGTAAAATAGGTAGCTAGTGGGAAGCAGCCGCATAGCACAGGGAGCTCAGCTCGGTGCTTTGTGACCACCTAGAGGGGTGGGATAGGGAGGGTGGGAGGGAGACTCAAGAGGGAGGAGATATGGGGATATATGTATATGAACAGCTGATTCACTTTGTTATACAGGAGAAACTAACGTACCACTGTAAAGCAATTATACTCCAATAAAGATGTTTTAAAAAAATAAATAAAAAGAGGTGGGCCCTGGAAATAATACATTGAAATGTTAACTGGTGCTTTGCCCCTTCGTTCCTATGCTCCTAGGGAGGTATTCTGGTTTTATTACCTCAGGGAAGAATGACCCAGCAGGCAGCAAAAGAGCCAAATTCTTGGCTTTGGAGTTCAAAAGCTTAGGATTTAGGATTACACCATAGATTTGGAAGAACAGATGAAGAGCTGGGCTGCCCTCTCCCACAGTAGATGAAGAGTTCATGGACTGAAGATGGAGGAGGCCAGAGAAGTTGAGAACATGTGGATTTGTCTGGTATTTAAGAATACCCAACAAAGCATATTTTAGATAGACACAATATTATTACACATATGTCTTATTTTAGAATTTATTTTAGAATTTATTCCGAAAATAGCTACTTCAGTTGTGGGCCACCTCACCTCCTTTTTCCTTTCCTATCCCCAAATCCCTCCTTTATTATTATCCAACCACCCTTGCAGTCAAGACGTTCAGAATATTTTTTTCCTCTTTCATCTACATGTTTTAAGAACTGTTTTTCCTTTAGACCCTCTTTCGGAGCAGGAAGCACTGTTATAAATCCATATGAGTAAATATTTTGCTCTCGTTTTGAAAAACAATTGTAATTAAAATTCATGGTAGAAAAATTTCTAAAGTGGTAAGTTGCCTTTCTAATATACTACATGTCTTATTTTAGAATTTATTTCAGTAACTAATCTACATTATTAAATAAGATTCACTTCATTGGGGTCACTGAATAATTACTGTGGTGGATAAGTATTGTTTTCGTGATACTATTAGTTTTATCACATGTGCTAAATTGTTTTGAGGAAGTAGCCTCAGCATTACTTGAAAAGAGATGGGAAATACATGTCCCAAATCCAGTAAATTTATTATTAGAACAAGGTCGCAAATATAGTAAATTTTCATTGCATAATTTTTACAACATTCAAATGCAATACCTGATAAATAAGCTTTATCCCTTAACAGATTCTAATTTTTTTCTTAAGGCACCGTGACAGAGAAACTTATCCCAAAGATTATGATATAGAGGGTCCTGAAGAAGTAAAAAAACTGTGTAATTCAACATATTGGCGACTTGGAACCAACGAACCCCCAGTAAGTGGTAGCTACTACTACTTACGGAATCTTCCGTAATCTTCCTCTTAGTAAAACATGAAAAAGTAGAGGGAGGAGCACTTTGACAGTGCTCCTCTTAGCTGTGTTAGTAACTTAGGCAGGTGACCTAGCCACTGTGTGCTTCAGTGACCTTACCTGTAAAATGGGTGCACTTCATAAGGTTATTGGAAAATTAAATAAAATAAAGCAATAAAGTGCTTAACTCAATGCCTGGCACAAAGAAAGTACTTAAGAAATTATTCTTATTGTTATGATGCTGTTGCTGCAGCTGCAACATCTTGCTAGATGTCTCCTCTAACCTTCACCATCACCCTGTGAAGTAGGTATTATTATCTCTATTTTACAGCTGGGGAGAATCTCCTAGAGGTTAAGTGATTTACTCAAAGTCACCCAGCCAGGGAGTGGAAGAGTGAGAATCTGAACCCATTTCTTTGGGTTTCAGATCTTTTGTACTCGTCTTAAGGGGATGGAATTGTGAGTAATTTAAACATGCTGTTATTATTCTCATAACATTTGTACAACTAAGTTACAAAAGGAGTATCCATTGCATAGGTACTTCCTATTTGAATTGCTGTGGGTGGGTTACTCCTTGGCTATTTAGGTGTCTGCTCAATCAGTGTGCAGGAACTCAACTCCCTAAAGACTCCCAAATTGTGTCCTACAATGTCAAGAGTTTGGGGACTAGTTGAAGATTCAATTCAACCTCATAGGATGGCCTTGGGGCCTGAAGAGCTGGTAATTTGACAAGGATGGATGTGAATGTGTTGAGAAGACTGTGTTTGTATATCATATTCTGCCCCCAAAAGGCTGGGCTACTTTGAAAAAGGGTAAGCCTAGGAAGATCCATAATTCTACTTTGGGAATGGTTCTAGAAAGTTCTCTGTTCTCCAGGGTGACGGGAATGAATTAGCTTAGCAGAGTCCATGCTGTTTCCTCCCTTCCTGTTATAGTTTACCATAGAGAACAATAAGGATAGCCTGAAAAATGGGAATTTATTATAAAGATACAGCTGCCTGGATATGGAACAAGGACACTTATAGGAACCAAGGTGGCTCTAAAGCAAGACATTCTCTCTCTCTCTCTCTCTCTCTTTTCTCTCTATCTGACACACACACAGTCTCTCTTGGCAACTCTGTTTCTCTCTGCTCTGTTCTCCTCTTGTCCCACAGCTTAAATCTCAGGGGCCTTCTGATGGTTTCCTCAGTTTCAACCCTGCCCTCTTGCCTTTGCACCAGGCTGCCTAATTGGTCATTAGCCAGCACATGGATGGAGCTCTAGAGGCCAATGCCCAACTCAGAAAATAACCACCCTGCCCTGCTCTCCCAAACCCAGCTTACCCTTGTTTTCTTGAGCATGGTGAGGACAAGAACAAGTTGGGCAAGTCAGGCATTGCCTGGCATGCACTTAGCATCTTTGACCCTTAAAAACATTTATTTTTGATAAGTGAAAATCTTCTTGGTCTCTGGATTGTGGGAGGAAGTGAGATGAAGTGAAATATGAGGTGTAGGAACCTCAAATATTCATTCCTTATATTCCATGCATTGTAGCAGTTAAGCCTTAGTTTAACAGAGGATGTATAAATAATATTTACCTTCTTTATGACTTGTTCGTAGTCATTGAAACCTTGTCCTTCCTCTACCAGGTTTACAGTGTGTATTAGATAGGAATGTTACTGAATCAAACTTGGGTCCGCTTCCCAACATGCAGCAAAGCCAAAATTCAGTTTGAAAATAGAGACAGGATTTTGAGAAAGGTGTGCTGTAAGTCTCATCTGCAAACCCCCTTGGGTTCCTGGTGAAGTTATAGATAAGAGGCTCTGGTGATCTGTCTGAAGCAGCAGAGCAGAAAGAAAGGAACTAGCTACATATACATCAGTGGTGGGGCAGGGATAAGTGAGTATTCAGGCCCAGATGTGGCTTTGGAGGATTAGATATGGGCCATGTAAAAGAGAAAGATGACAGGGAGCCATTTTAGAGCCTGCTCAAGAGCACTTCATGTAGGGATGGAAGAGGGATCGACTGTATTCCTATGGGCTAAGACAGGACACTTAAGTGCAGAAATTGGCATCCTGCATCACAGAACATACCATTGAATGTTCCCAGAAAGGCTCTCAGCTTCTATTAGAACACCCTAAGAAAGTCAGCTTTGAATGTCCTTCAGTGCCAGACAGGGTCAGACACAGACATGCCCAGAGGAAACCAAAACAAGATTACATGTCCACTTTTCCTGCATTTGCTTCGCTCCTTCCTCCCGTCCCCTCACCCTCATCTTAAACGCCCAAGGAGCCAGAAGGAGTTAGTGTATAAGGAAGAAGTCCAAGGGGGACAATTGGGAAGAAGCCAACTGAAGCAGACCAGACTAAAACATGCCCAAGGTGGAGGAATGAGAATCTTTCATTTTAAATGAAGTTTTGGCTAGTACGTGGGACTGGGCATTTTACTTACCTCAAAAAGGCTCTTCTTGAGACAGAAGTAGCAAGAAGGTTTTTATCAATATATTATCTGAGAGTGACCAGAAAAGTCCTGGAGCCTGTCCTATATTTCGTCAAAGAGCATATAAAAGAATAAGCCCCTCCAAGTAACTATGAATGGGCAGCGATGGAAGAAGAATAAATTTGTTTTCTAATTGTACCTACTTACCAGTCCCACTTGTTCAATGAGCCAGTTGCCCATTTGTGTGTAAAATAGAAGTCTGTTCACACCTCTCTATCCCTTTCCTTTACTTTAGTTTTCTTCATGACACTTCAATGACTGGACATACTTAAGACCTTTTAGTTGTTAATTGTCTGTCTCCCCCTACTAGAATACAAGCTTCATGAGAGAAGGGACTTTGGTCTGTTTTGTTCTCTGCTGTATCTCCCGTTCCCAGAATGGTGTCTGACACATAGTTGGTGCTCAATAAATATTTGTGGAAGGAAGAAAGGAAAGAAGACTATATTTAACAAACATGTATTGAGGTCCTGTTATTTTGTTAAGTGCTGGGATAAGAAATGTATGCCAAGTTACCATGCTGAGTGCTGGGGTAAGAAACATAATTCAAAGCAAGGTCGCTGTACATCAGGAATTCACAGGCTTATGTGGTTAATGGGTGCCTACAACCACAGTGGCAGTGTGCATGATGGATGATATGATATGAGAAATGTGCATGTGCATGATGGATGATATGATATGAGAAATAAGGATGCTATAAGGGGCACCTGAACTGAAATGGATTGATGGGAGGGTCAAGGCTGACTTCCTAGGGAATTCCCTGGCGGTCCAGAGGTTAGGACTCTGTGCTTTCACTGCCGAGGACCTGGGTTCACTCCCTGGTTGAGGAACTAAGATCCCACAAGCTGAGCGGTGGCACAGCCAAAAAAAAAAAAAAAAAAGATGACTTCCTAGTGGAGGTGACCACCGTGAAGCTCCTGAGGTGAATGCTTAAAGGAACCATCTGTTGGTGGAATCTGGAAACATACTACCTAAGTTTCAGTAGTGGCATAATCGAATTCCTACCCCAGTGGCCTCTCCGGCTTCAGGAGGCTGAGTGGGGCCATGGATTCACAGCAGAGCAGTAATTTAATTCAAGCCACTGGAGTTTCTCTGATTGTCTTATTAGTCCAAGTGATTATGTGAAATAGTGTTTTAAATTCCAGTATTTTGTTTTGGTATTTTATTTGGACTTTATTGAGGTACTACTTAGCTATAACAGAGTGAGTCCCATGCAAATAAATGATCAAGAGTACTTCTATCATTGTTTCTTCATTTGTTAAGTTCCTCATCCAGGGACCCTCACGGCACTACCAAAGGCCCTGTCACAATGACTTACGTAAGACCACTTCTGAGGAAGTGCTGCATGTTGAATCCCATAAACTCAGAAGGACTAAATACAGAGCAGATTTGATGCTGTGTCATAGAAGGTGAGAAATTTTAAATATAAAGGAACAAAGAGGAACCTGAGAAATTTCATTAAACAGATTTTTCTTATACAGCTAATGGATCGATGCCAAGGCATTTTTGGAACTAACAGGACAACACTGATGAGCAAATTAGGCTAGTATTAGTTTTAACAGCACCACAGTCACTTTGGACTTAAAAATGACAAATAAATGAAAAAAGTGTGCTAAAAGTGTACAAATGTGTGCTAACATTCATTTTATGAATAGATGAATACCTAAGTAGGTCTCAAATATGAGCTGTTCTAGTGGATGAAAATACAACATTTAAAAATTAGTGACCCTAGCAGGACAGGAATATAGACACAGATGTAGAAAATGGACGTGAGGACACGGGGAGGGGGAAGGGTAAGCTGGGACAAAGTGAGAGAGTGGCATTGACATATATACACTACCAAATGTAAAATAGATAGCTAGTGGGAAGCAGCCCAATAGCACAGGGAGATCAGCTTGGTGCTTTGTGACCACCTAGAGGGATGGGAGGGAGGGAGGGAGACGCAAGAGGGAAGAGATATGGGAACATATGTATATGTATAACTGATTCACTTTGTTATAAAGCAGCAACTAACACACCATTGTAAAGCAATTATACTCCAATAGAGATGTTAAAAAAATAAAAAAAGAAAAATAGATAGCTAGTGGGAAGCAGCCACATAGCACAGGGAGATCAGCTCGGTGCTTTGTGACCACCTAGGAGGGTGGGATAGGGAGGGTGGGAGGGAGACACAAGAGGGAGGGGATATGGGGATATATGTATATGTATAGCTGATTCACTTTGTTATAAAGCAGAAACTAACACACCATTGTAAAGCAATTATATTCCAATAAAGATGTTAAAAAATAATAAGAAAAATTAAAAAAATAAAAGTCAGTGACCCTAAAAGGGATATAATTATAATGGATCTGAGAAATTCAATTATCATTTATTTAATTGGTTCAGGTATGTTTTTCTTTGATTAACATAGTAGAATAGTATTTTGAGCACTACAATCTTACAGATGCTTCTAGCATTCAGATCCAAGTACCTGAAAGAGGCATATGGATTAAATTGTTGTAAATGGAGTAATTTTAAATGTCAGTGCAGGAGAACCACTTACACCAGGGAAAAGGAAGATATTTAGGGAGAGTGGGCTGTTGAGTCAGGGCTCCCTCTTGCTTCCTATCTCCATAATCTCTGAGTTTGGAGTTGATGCCACAGGTTCCAGCATTCTTTCCTGGATCTACTATGGATTGTCTATTCCAATATCAGCATAATTGCATCTGCCTTTCCTGTTTTGGGAATTCTGTATAAATTTTGGCCAACTTGAGTGTACTTTCCTTATGCTGTAACTATGGGCTTATTAATTCTATCAAGTATCTTCTTTGTCATTTCTAGGGATTTGGAACATGAATGAAATGAGACATCTGTTATTTTGATCCCATTACCCTCCTTTGCAACTCTTTTTCTATATCAATAATCATGCCGTAATTTAACTTTAAGAGAAACTAGATTTTAATATTTCATGTATATCAATTTGCTTAAGCAGGTATAACTGTTAGGTTGAACAAATGGCACTCAAAAGGTGCAATCACACACACACACACACACACATACATTCTTTGCCTCTGTTGTCTATTCACCCTACTTTGTGGAATTAGTTCTTTCTCTACCCCTGGATAAGATCTTGTGCAATTTCCATAATTTTTATGGTCACTCTCAGATAATTAAAAGTCTTTTGGTCACATTTCAATAATTAAAATATCTCATCAAAATGATGAATGAGGGCTTCCCTGGTGGCGCAGTGGTTGGGAGTCTGCCTGCCGATGCAGGGAGACACGGGTTCGGGATCCCGGTCCGGGGGGACCCCACGTGCCGCGGAGCGGCTGGGCCCGTGAGCCATGGCCGCTGAGCCTGCGCGTCTGGAGCCTGTGCTCCGCAGCGGGAGAGGCCACAACAGTGAGAGGCCCGCATACTGCAAAAAAAAAAAAAAATGATGAATTTTATTTAAGGTTAAAGATTTTCTTCTCCTCCAGCTAGAGTCTGCTCCAGGCCAGGGAAGTCTGCAGAGGAATGTATGTGTAGAAGGAGGGTTAGCTGATTTTCTATTTCTTCGCTTAGTCTGCTCCGTCCTTCCCTCAGACAACTAGACAAATAAAAGGCCCTCTTGTGATTATTCTACTAATATTAATTACTTAACTGAGACTGCTTCTGTGACAAGCAGTGGTTTTGTTATCTGAAAGTGACCAGAAGAAAATATGGCACTTGTCCATAATTTATCTCTTCTAGGTGCAGGGAAAGAACCATCCCATAAAGGCTAACTTGAACCGGCAGTGAAGAAAAATAATGAAATTATTTTTTGCACCCCATAAGTCTCAGTTGTTCAAAATAATGATGGGAAGGGGGACTTTCTGCTTCTCTGGGATCCTTTAAATAATCTGTATGTGGTACTACTGTGTTCACTTAGACATGAAAGTAGAGCCACGAAAACAGAAAACAGGACAAAACTGCTGAGAAATAAGAATAGCCTTTTGGATGATTTTTAAAGGTAAAGACTTCTAACCAAGTATCTGTATTACTTTTTGATGATGACTTTTTTGGCAGTGGTAGGGGGAGTGCTGTTTAACAGGATAAAATAAGACTCTTCCTCAATTATGACTGAAGATCTAAGATAAAAGATGCCAACTTCTCCATTTCATAATGAGAACATGCAGAGCATTTGGGCGGTAACTGGTTTTGAAACTCTTGATCTCTCATCCATGTTGAAGGTTAAAAAAAAAAGGAAAAAAGAAAGAAAATGTTGAAATTGAAGAGACCTGGATGAGAGTATTTGGAATTTGGGGGAGTCATTTGGAGGGGTGTACATGCTGAGTCCCATCCCTCTTGTCCCCACTGGGCGGGGGTGGAAGCATGTCCTGCTCATCAAGCTATAGTGTGGGGCCTGAACATTATCAGACAAGCAATTTGATAAATGTTCCCCTGAAGTCGGGGGACTAGGTGGATTGGGATCTGACTTGTTCCTGAAGCAGCCTGTGGCATCAGAGGGGAGACTTGACTTAAGAATTACCTGCACTTCCGTCAATATGGGTCAGAGGAGCATGCTTTCAGGGAACCCTATAGGGAAGCCAAAAAAGAAATGTCAATTGGGCATCATTTGAAATGAACCTTGCCAAGAGAGATTCTGCTAGGGGGTAAGTCATCCTCAGCACAAAGAGGCTGGTTACACTCAAATGTGGAAATTGAGGGGAAGCCCGAAGTGACTTGCTCTTTTCCTGTACCTGTTACCCAGGTTATATGTCTACTGGGTTTTCTTTTTTTTTTAAATAAATTTATTTATTTATTTATTTATTTATGGCTGCATTGGTTCTTCATTGCTGCACGTGGGCTTTCTCTAGTTGCGTTGAGTGGGGGCTACTCTTCGTTGTGCTGCATGGGCTTCTCATTGTAGTGGCTTCTCTTGTTGTGGAGCACGAGCTCTAGGTGCACGGGCTTCGGTAGTTGTGGTGCACGGGCTTAGTTGCTCCGCGGCCTGTGGAATCTTCCCAGACCAGGGCTCGAACCCATGTGCCCTGCATTGGCAGGCAGATTCCTAACCACTGTGTCACCAGGGAAGTCCCTGGGTTTTCTTAACTGTAGCACATATAGGAAGAGCTCATCTTGGAAGATTAGAAATTGGGACTTAAAAAAATTGATAATCAGGAAAATGGGGAATAAGAATGATATCATGGAGTGAACGTCCTGTACACACATTAGATATTTTTTATATTACCATTTGACTCAAGCTAGATTTTATTATGCAAATTAAAAGGAAATTTTAGTGATTAGCCTGTGAGTTGGTGCTGTGTTAATTTAGCTATCTCACATATCAAATTGCCAATCTCCAGTTTGTGATATATATATAAAGCCCCAAAGACTTTTAAACATATGGAAGTGCTTTTATAAATTATCCACCCTATGTCAGGTTATGAACATTTCTAGAGCAAAGTGATTTTTTACATTAAGATGGTGTAGGATTAGGTTTGCCTATGTGCAACAGAAACCAAAAATCAACAGTGGCTGTTCACATAAGGTTTTATTCTTTTATGTAAAAAGTTTAGAGGATAGCAGGCCAGGACTGGTATGAAATTTCCATAAATTGTCAGAGACCTACTGCTTCTAGCTTCTTGCTCTGCCATCCCTTGTGTAGGGCCCAATATGGCTGCTGGAAACCTGTCATTATGTCCACATTCCATGCAGCAAGAAGAGAAACAGAAGCAGGACCTTTCCTGGAGGTTTTATATATTTATTCCATTTATGGCCTGTTGTCCAGAACCAGTCACTGGTCATATCTATGTATAAGGGAGACTAGAAAATGTAGTCTGAAACCTCACGGGCCCAGCTAAAACTTGGGTGTTCTATTATTGATGAAGATGGGAAGTCTAATATTGGGGGATAACATTTACCTCTGATACCGGAAACACAGAGGTTAAGAGTGGGCTCTGGTCTTGTTTATGGTTTCCTTTGCTGTGCAAAAGCTTTTAAGTTTCATTAGATCCCAGTTGTTTATTTTTGTTTTTATTTCTATTTCTCTAGGAGGTGGGTCAAAAAGGATCTTGCTGTGATTTATGTCATAGAGTGTTCTGCCTATGTTTTCCTCTAAGAGTTTGATAGTGTCTGGCCTTACATTTAGCTCTTTAATCCATTTTGAGTTTATTTTTGTGTATGGTGTTAGGGAGTGTTCTAATTTCATACTTTTACATGTACCTGTCCAGTTTTCCCAGCACCACTTATTGAAGAGGCTGTCTTTTCTCCACTCTATATTCTTGCCTCCTTTATCAAAGATAAGGTGACCATATGTGCGTGGGTTTACTCTGGGCTTTCTATCCTGTTCCATTGATCTATCTTTCTGTTTTTGTGCCAGTACCATACTGTCTTGATTACTGTAGCTTTGCAGTATAGTCTGAAGTCAGGGAGCCTGATTCCTTCAGCTCTATTATTCGTTCTCAAGGTTGCTTTGGCTATTCGGGGTCTTTTGTGTTTTCATACAAATTGGAATCTAAGGAAAAAAATAAAGGTCATGAAGAACCTAGGGGTAAGACGGGAATAAAGACACAGACCTACTAGAGCATGGACTTGAGGATATGGGGAGCGGGAAGGGTAAGCTGGGACGAAGTGAGAGAGTGGCATGGACATATATATACTACCAAACGTAAAATAGATAGCTAGTGGGAAGCAACCACAAAGCACAGTGAGATCAGCTTGGTTGTTTGTGACCGCCTGGAGGGGTGGGATGTGGAGGGTGGGAAGGAGGGAGAAGCAAGAGGGAAGAGATATGGGGACATATGTACATGTATAACTGATTCACTTTGTTATAAAGCAGAAACTAACACACCATTGTAAAGCAATTATACTCAAATAAAGATGTTAAAAAACAACAAAAAAAAGAGTGGGCTCTGGAGTCAGATGGCTTCTTACTGATTCTTGGCTCCACCACTTACTAGGTTGTAACTTTGGTCAAGAATTTACAGTTTTCCATGTCTGTTTCCTTGGGTGTAAAGTGGGAATAGAGTTTTCATGAGCATTTAATGTGAAGACATTTGGAATGGTGTCTGGCCATGTGCTCTTGTTATTACCATTATCCCCATCATTTATTGCAACTCAGCTAAGCTACAGCCAGGATAGCCTCTGGGTTTTATTTAATACTCTAGCCCTAGAACTTAGTAGGATGCCTGGCACTTCACGGATATGGATGGATGAATGAATAAATGAGTCAGACTGCATGTTTTGAATTGTGGAACGTCTACTTTTCTCTCTGGTTTAGCTGGGCATTACTTTATCCCTTTCAACCTCAGTTTTCCCTTCCTTAAAATGAAGATAAACTATGCCAAAGGTCCTTCCTTTCTCCCTCCATATCCACTCTCCACCCTTCTCAACACTGCTCTGTGCCAAGCAGGCTGACCTTTATGGATTGCATCAGTGAGCTCTTTTGCCCTCTGCCCTCCTGTGAATTGCCAGGAATTGGCCTTTGGAAGGCACTGACAGTTAATCAGCAGTGGGAGGAGAGTTGGCTTGGACATTTATTCCTGTGATTTCCTCCCTGCAGGGCCATGGTTTGGCAGTGGCTGTATGCTATGGATTGGACGTTTGCATCCCTCCCAAATTCAAATGTTGAAATTCTAACTCCTAGTGTGATAGACTTAGGAGATGGGGCATTTGGGAGGTGATTAATTCATGAGGGTGGAGTGCTCATGAATGAGATTAATGCCCTTATAAAAGAAACACCAGAGAGCTCCTTCCCCACTTCTGCCATTGTGAGGACACTGTGAAAAGATGGCTGTCTATCAGCTAGGAAGTAGGCACTCACCAGTCACTGCTAGTGCCTTGATCTTGGCTTTCCCAGCCTTCAGAACTGTGAGAAATAAATTTCTGTTGTTCATAAGCCACTTAGTCTGTGATATTTGTAACATAGCCTGAACAGACTAAAACACTGTGTCTGTTCTGAAAGCCTCAACTACCAAGTGACCCTCTCTTTACAGCTGTAGATCATTCTGGGTTCCATAACTGCCCTACCCTATGCCTCCCCAATAATGCTGTCTTCAGGGTGCTTCATCATTGTTTGTTTATTTTCTGAATTCTGGCCACACTTTTATGAATAGATTCTTTATTAAACTCTCTTCATTCCCCATTTGATCTTTCTTTTCCTTCTGCCGTGATGATTGATATACAACACTCAGGGTTGCTTTAAGTATTTAGGGGAATAACATATATAAAGTGCTTAATATGGTGTTTGATACAGAATAAGCAGTCAATAAACTTAAGCACCACTAGTGCTATTATCTATTTCCTTTTCATACTCATTATTTCAGTTTGGCAATATCTTTGTTTCATGTAATTTTCAATGGTGTTGATTGATTTACTGAAATATTTTACTGTCAAAAATGATGAGATTCACAGAAAGAGAGACAAAATGAAAAGGCAGAGGACTATGTACCAGATGAATTAACAAGATAAAACCCCAGAAAATCAACTAAATGAAGTGGAGATAGGCAACCTTCCAGCAAAAGAATTCAGAATAATGATAGTGAAGATGATCCAGGACCTCAGAAAAAGAATGGAGGCAAAGATCGAGAAGATGCAAGAAATGTTTAACAAAGACCTAGAAGAATTAAAGAACAAACAAACAGAGATGAAAAATACGATAACTGAAATGAAAAATACACTAGAAACAATCAATAGCAGAATAACTGAGGCAGAAGAATGAATAAGTGACCTGGAAGACAGAATGATGGAAATCACTGCCAAGGAACAGAATAAAGGAAAAAGAATGAAAAGAAATAAGGACAGCCTAAGAGACCTCTGGGACAACATTAAACACACTAACATTCACATTAAAGGGGTCCCAAAAGGAGGAGAGAGAGAGAAAGGATGCAAGAAAATATTTGAAGAGATTATAGTCAAAAACTTCCCTAACATGGGAAAGGAAATAGCCACCTAGTCCAGCAATCACAGAGAGTCCCAAGCAGGATAAACCCAAGGAGAAACATGCTGAGACACATAGTAATCAAACTGACAAAAGTTAAAGACAAAAATTATTAAAAGCAACAAGGGAAAAATGAAAAATAATATACAAGGGAACTCCCATAAGGTTAACAGCTGATTTCTCAGCAGAAACCCTATAGGCCAGAAGTGAGTGGCGCGATATATTTAAAGTGATGAAAGGGAAGAACCTACAACCAAGATTACTCTACCCGGCAAGGATCTCATTCAGTTTCGATATAGAAATCAAAAGTTTTACAGACAAGCAAAAGCTAAGAGAATTCAACACCACCAAACCAGCTCTACAGCAAATGCTAAAGGAACTTCTTTAAGTGGGAAACAAAAGAGAATAAGAGGACCTACAAAAACAAACCCAAAACAATTAAGAAAATGGTAACAGGAGCATACATATGGATAATTACCTTAAAAGTGAATGGATTAAATGCTCCAACCAGAAGACACAGGCTGACTGAAACAAGACCCTTATATATGCTGTCTATAGGAGACCCACTTCAGACAGAGGGACACATACAGACTGAGTGTGAGGGGATGGAAAAGATATTCCATGCAAATGGAAATCAAAAGAAAGCTGGAGTAGCAATACTCATATCAGATGAAACAGACTTTAAAATAAAGAATGTTACAAGAGACAAGGAAGGACACTACATAATGGGATCAATCCAAGAAGATGTAACAATTATAAATATATATACACCCAACATAGGAGCACCTCAATACATAAGGCAAATACTAACAGCTATAAAAGAGGAAATCGACAGTAACACAATAATAGTGGGGGACTTTAACACCTCACTTACACCAATGCACAAATCATCCAGACAGAAAATAAGGAAACAGAAGCTTTAAATGACACAATAATCTAGATAGATTTAATTGATATTTATAGGACATTCCATCCTAAAACAGCAGATTACACTTTCCTCTCAAGTGCACATGGAACATTCTCCAAGATTGATCACATCTTGGGTCACAAATCAAGCCTCAGTAAATATAAGAAAATTGAAATCATATCAAGCATCTTTTCTGACCACAACACTGTGAGATTAGAAATCAATTACAGGGAAATAAAACATAAAAAACACAAACACATGGAGGCTAAACAGTATGTTACTAAACAACCAAGAGATGACTGAAGAAATCAAAGAGGAAATCAAGAAATACCTAGAGACAAATGACAATGAAAACATGACGATCCAAAACCTATGGGATGCAGCAAAAGCAGTTCTAAGAGGGAATTTTATAGCAATACAATCTTACCTCAAGAAATAACTCAAATAAACCATCTAACCTTACACCTAAAGGAAATAGAGAAAGAAGAACAAACAAAACCCAAAGTTAGTAGAAGGAAAGAAATCATAAGGATCGGAGCAGAAATAAATGAAATAGAAAACAATAGCAAAGATCAATAAAACTAAAAGCTGGTTCCTTGAGAAGATAAACGAAATTGATAAACCTTTAGCCAGACTCATCAAGAAAATGGGGGAGAGGACTCAAATCAATAAAATTAGAAATGAAAAAGGGGAAGTTACAATGGACATCACAGAAATACAAAGCATTGTAAAAGACTACTACAAGCAACTCTATGCCAATAAACTGGACAACCTGGAAGAAATGGAAAAATTCTTAGAAAAGTATAACCTTCCAAGACTGAACCAGGAAGAAATAGAAAATATGAACAGACCAATCACAAGTAATGAAATTGAAACTGTGATTAAAAATCTTCCAAGAAACAAAAGTCCAGGACAAGATGGCTTCACAGGTGAATTCTATCAAACATTTAGAGAAGAACTAACACCCATCCTTCTCAGTCTCTTTCAAAAAGTTGCAGAGGAAGGAACACTCCCAAACTCATTCTACAAGGCTACCATCACCCTGATACCAAAGCCAGACAAAGATACTACAAAAAGAGAAAATTACAGACCAATATCATTAATGAGTATAGATGCAAAAGTCCTCAACAAAATACTAGCAAACAGAATCCAACAACACATTAAAAGGATCATACACCATGATCAAGTGGGATTTATCCCAGGGATGCAAGGATTCTTCAATATATGCAAATCAATCAATGTAATACACCATATTAACAAATTGAAGACCAGAAAACATATCATCATCTCAATAGAGGCAGAAAAAGCTTTTGACAAAATTCAACACCCATTTATGACAAAAACTCTCCAGAAAATAGGCATAGAGGGAACCTACCTCAACATAATAAAGGCCATATGTGACAAAACCACAGCTAACATCATTCTCAATGGTGAAAAACTGAACTAAGTTCCTGTAAGATCAGGAACAAGACAAGGATGTCCACTCTCATCACTCTTACTCAACATAGTTTTGGAAGTCCTAGCCATGGCAATCAGAGAAGAAAAAGAAATAAAAGGAATACAAATTTGAAAAGAAGAAGTAAAACTGTCACTGTTTGCAGATGACATAATACTATACGTAGAAAATCCTAAAGATGCAAACAGAAAACTACTAGAACTAATCAATGAATTAGGTAAAGTTGCGGGATACAAAATTAATGCACAGAAATCTCTTGTGTTCCTATACGCTAACAAAAGATCAGAAAGAGAAATTAAGGAAACAGTCCCATTCACCATTGCAGCAAAAAGAATATAATACCTAGGAATAAAGCTATCTATGGAGGTAAAAGACCTGTACTCAGAAAACTATAAGACATGGATAAAAAAATCAAAGATGACACAATCAGATGGAGAAATATACCATGTTTTTGGATTGGAAGAATCAATATTGTGAAAATGACTATACTACCCGAAGCAATCTACAGATTCAATGCAATCCCTATCAAATTACCAATGGCATTTTTTACAGAACTAGAACAAAAAAATCTTAAAATTTGTATGGAGACACAAAAGACCCTGAATAGCCAAAGCAATCTTGAGGGAAGAAAACAGAGCCGGAGGAATCAGACTCCCTGACTTCAGACTATACTACAAAGCTACAGTAGTCCAGACAATATGGTACTGGCACAAAAACAGAAATATAGATCAATGGAACAGCATAGAAAGCCCAGAGATAAACCCACGCACCTGTGGTCAACTGATCTATGGCAAAGGAGGCAAGGATACACAATGGAGAAAAGAAAATCTCTTCAGTAAGTGGTGCTGGGAAAACTGGTCAGCTACATGTAAATGAATGAAATTAGAACACTCCCTAACACCATACACAAAAATAAACTCAAAATGGATGAAAGACCTGAATGTTAGACCAGACACCATAAAACTCTTAGAATCTATGGAAAACATAGAACACTCTTTGACATAAAACATAGCGAGATCTTTTTTGACCCACCTCCTAGAGTAATGGAAATAAAAACAAAAAGAAACAAGTGGGACCTAATGAAACTTCAAAGCTTTTGCACAGCAAAGGAAACTATAAATAAGATCAAAAGACAACCCTCAGAATGGGAGAAAATATTTGCAAATGAATCAATGAACAAAGAATTAATCTCCAAAATATATAAACAGCTCATGCAGCCCAATATTTAGAAAACAAACAATCCAATCCAAAAATGGGCCAAAGGCCTAAATAGACATTTCTCCAAAGAAGACATACAGATGGCCAAGAGGCACATGAAAAGATGCTCAGCGTCACTAATTATTAGAGAAATGCAAATCAAAACTACAATGAGGTATCACCTCACACCGGTTAGAATGGGCATTATAAGAAAACCTACAAACAACAAATGCTGGAGTGGTTGTGGAGAAAAAGCAACCCTCTTGCACTGTTGGTGGGAATGTAAATTGGTACAGCCACTATGGAGAACAGTATGGATGTTCCTTAAAAAACTAAAAATAGAATTACCATATGACCCAGCAATCCCACTACTGGGCATATACCCAGAGAAAACCATAGTTCAAAAAGACACATGCTCCCCAATGTTCATTGCAGCACTATAGACAATAGCCAGGTCATGGAAGGAAACTAAATGCCCATCGATAGATGAATGGATAAAGAAGATTTGGTACATATATACAATGGAATATTACTCAGCCATAAAAAGGAACGAAATTGTGTCATTTGTAGAGACGTGGATGGACCTAGAGATTGTCATACAGAGTGAAGTAAGTCACAAAGAGAAAAACAAATATTGTATATTTATGCATATATGTGGAATCTAGAAAAATGGTACAGGTGAATCGGTTTTCAGGGCAGAAATAGAGACACAGATGTAGAGAACAAACGGATGGACACCAAGGATGGAAAGCGGGGGTGGTCGTGGTGGCAGTGGGATGAATTGGGAGATTGGGATTGACATATATACACTAATATGCATAAAATAGATAACTAGTAAGAACCTGCTGTATAAAAGTAAATAAACCAATAAAATTTTAAAAAATGATGAGAGCATATCTAAGGTTAATTTTGGGGTTAACCTTATACCTTAAAACAAAATGATACCTAGTAATTTTTTCCCTAAAAGATAATGTCTTATTTTTCGTTAAAGTATAAAATATGAAGCCCAATACAGTGTCCCCTGCCATTGACTTGTGAACTTTGGAATCTATGAGGAAGAGTAGTTGAGCTAAGAGTATAGGAGTCAGAGCTAGGAAATTAGGCTTGGAGGCTGGTGATTTAGAAGGTTGAGGTCTTAGGGGGCAGTGGTCACAGAAGCCTAGGAGGAGACCAGGGAGCCAGGATCAGAGACTACAGTTAAAATTTCTCTGTGTAGGGTGGGTTCTTAGTTTTACAGAGCCTATTTATACTTAACAAAAATGGACCAAAGGAATTTGACTCTAGCTATGATACTCTTGCAGCTGAAGTCTCCAAATTTCTAAACAGTAGTTCTCTTTTCTGAACAAATCTAGTGGAATTAATGTGATCTTGGGCTTCATTGGATGTCTTAGGGAAGCTAGTCTTCAGATTTGGAGAAAGTAGTTGGTTTCTCGGTGGTGATGAGTTCTGAATCTCTGCTGTGAACCTCCACATTTGTGATCTTCTAGAGTTTTGTATGGGAAGAATATTGAATCCTCAGCATCCATTTTTTTTCTGAGATCCTCTAGATATTACCATGATGCTTCTGCAATTGACTTTAGTATACCCTGTAATTATCAGGTTTTTCTCGTAGCGATAATTGCTTGATAATTCTTTGAATTATCCTCTGTGATAGAGAATGGATAACGATGATGGTGATGGTATCTGAAGTCCTATGTGATTTACAAAGTGATTGGTACATTTTCTTACTTAGAGAAGTTAAAATATACTAATCTTGAGAAGGAAATAGAAAGCAAATTAGCATTAGTATGTAGTTGAATGCGGTACTTTCCATTTCATGGAAACACCAACCTGATTTTTATTTTCCAACAAAACATAGTAAAGAATTGCCACTTTCACATATTTATGATGTAATCGTTGACTGCTTTGGAACATTTCTTATTTTTTAATGTTAATGGAGTCAACAATTAAAATCAGAATGTACTTCAGAAATATATTTTAGTAACTGAGCATTTGTGGCAATTCATTTATTTTCCTTGTATGTGGCTTTTATTTTTCCAGATTTGGATATCAGAAACACATGAGAAAATGCCACAAGTTTGTTTAAACACAGAATTGGCTGAAATAAAGAGCAAGGCTTTATTGAATGAGGAAACTATGAGCTCTGGAATTATTGAAAGGTATGCTTCATACTGTCCTTTGCTTAGAACAGGCACATTCAGGAAAGGGTTTATATAAGTAGTGAAGAGGTATAGTGGCCCCAGGTGCATATTACAGGACCACATCAAGCACAATCAACACATCTCAAGCTTCCATGCTTTCTGTTCATGCTGTTCCCTCTGGAATTCCTTTCCCTTGTTTGTTTGCCAATCAGCACTACGCATTCTAGGTCCCTCTAAAATGTCATTTCCCGTTTACACATTGTTTTCTGGTCCTGGTTCTGACGACTTAGGTTTGAACCCCATCTCCACAATTTACTTGTGAAAATTATGCGGTATCTATAATCCTCAGTTCATAAAATGGGAATTATGAAAGTATCTACTTTATAAGGTTGTTTTAAGTTTAGATGAAAAGTATGAAATGTGCATAAAAATACTGCCTGACATGCAGTAAGAATTAGGTAAGCTGTCATTAATCAGAATTAATTGCTCTCATATTCTTGCTCTCTGAGCATTTTGTTTATGTTCTACATAGCAGTTGGACTTACATTCAAGTTATTTATATGAAAGTGTTTCCTCTGAGATTGTTCCTTGAGGGTAGGAACTGTTTCTTAGTCACATCTGTAATCCTGCAGCCTGGCATAGTGCCTTTCCATGGAAATGTGTGACATAGACTTCATCTTGTATTGTAGTTATTGGACAAAATGCTGAAATTTCTTTCCATTTACTTGTTGGGACATTTTATTTTGCAAAGTGCATTAAAGTTGCAAACATGGAAATCCTTTAAAAATTATAATAAAAATTCAGCTCCGAAATTAATTTTATATAGCTCTGAAAGTTTATAAATATCAACTTGACATGTTTTCTAAAAATTGTTATCTTGTTTCCAGGGACACTGGGTTGCCTGCCACAGGTTTTGGAGCTCTCTTTCCTAGCCACCCATCAGATTGGTACGAAATGTTCAAAATGTTCATAGTCCCTAAACTGCTGCAGATTGCACAAAATGTTTCTTAATGGTTCAGGAGGTTTGTTTGCAGGGGTGAAGGGGTGAGGGGTGAACCAAGGTCAACAAAGTGCCCTTTATGTGCCATCTTACAGACTTCTTTCCTTTTTTAAAAAAAATGGTGTTTATTTTTTTCCAACTTATTAATACCAACAAACCTGTTAGAAGAAAAATAGATTATCATTTAAAAACAACTGTAAACATGTGTATTTGTGTGTGTGTACCAAAAAATCAGCATTAGACTTCTTTCATTTAACAAAAGATTTTTCCCATCAATATGTAAGCAATAATAATAATAATATAGTAGTCAATACTCATTATTTGTAGATTCTATATTTACAAATTCTCTTACTTGCTAAAATTTATTTGTAACCCTCAAATCAATACTAAGGGTGCTGTTGCAATCATTAATGGATATACATAAAGTGGCAAAAAATTTGAGCCACCCAATGCACACGTTCTCAGCTGAGGTGGAACAAGGCAAGACTCTGCCTTCTTGGTCCAACTCTCATACTGTACGCAAGTGTCCTTTTCATGGTCATGTATGTTTTTTTGCATTTTTTTGTGTTTTTTGTTGGTGATTTTGCTGTTTGAAATGGCTTCCAAGTGTAGTGCTAAAGTGCTATCTAGTGTTTCTAAGAGCAAGAAGGCTGTGATGTGCCTTATGAAGAAAATAGGTGTGTTATATAAGCTTCATTCAGGCATGAGTTACAGTGTGGTTGGCCATATTCAACATTAATGAGGCAACTATATAATGAATAAAATGTCTCAAACAGAAACACACATAAAACCAAGGTATGTATTGTTTGGTTGATGAAAATGTTGTGACCAGAGGCTTGAAGGAACCTAGCTCTGTATTTCCTATAGAGCTAGGAAGGGGTTCAGGATTTGCTAATTCAGTGTTCACAGTTCCTTTATAGAATATTACTGTGAATAATGAGAATTGAGTGTATAGCAAGAAACTACTATTCTTTACTGATACATAAATTTCTTTTGGGGGCAGCATGACTTGTTACTACAGAAAAGAAATTTCCACTCATCTTTCTAAAGAAGACAAACTTTCATAATTTCTGTAATGATAAATAGATAAGTGATGAAATATAGGTACTTACAAGCATGAAAAAATTCTAAGTGTTAGATTGTATATTATGAAGATATGAGTACATATTATCACTGGAAATTTAGATGTTTTTGCTTCCTTTGAGAGCTGTCTGGCATTAGAGTTAACCTGTTCTGCAGAGTCTGCCTAGGGTGGGGGTGGAGAGTACCCTAAATAATAATGCCCCACCCCATTTCATAGTCATCTGTTACAATTTTGGCCAGGTGTTTTAAACTGCGGGTTCTAATCTTCATTACTCCTGCAAGGCTGGCCTGGTCTGTGTCCCCTACAGCCTGCTGTAGCATCTCTAAGTAGGCTGGAAGATCCACAGGGAGTATTCCCAGAGTGATAGTTGAGGAGGCGGGCTTCTGGCTTCTATCAAGGTGATGAACTAAAAACATCCTACTGGCTCCATTTCTTGCACTGAAATCTAGAAATTCCAATAAAGACATGGGTAGACAGAATGAATCCAGAGGCAGACTTTGACAGCTATATCAAAACTCTGAGAAAATCTTTGGAAAATGATGGGCTAGAGCAGAAGATTGCTGAGGGATGGGTTGAAGGGAGAAGAGAGAAGGCAGGGTTGAGGTCTCTACATGGAGACTTGGGCCAACCCAGGGTGAGAGCTGTAATCTCAGTGGGCCAGGCTTGGATAGGAGCTGAACAAGGCTTATCTATTGAGTTTGCAACTTGGATTATATGCTCCAAGTTGGATTTTTCTGCATTGATTTTGACTGCTGTTTTCAGCCAAGGACAGAAAATGAGACACCCAGGGCTTTACATAATAGAAATTTTGATGCCAGCAACCTGCCTCCCTGCAGCTCTGACCTCAGCATTGAGATCTATAATGACAGTACAGATAGCCAGGAGGACCCTGAGTTGTCTCCCCCAACTCCAATTAGGGAAAGCAATCTCAGATATAGAGGAACTAGGCAGTATATCTTAAGGAGAAAGAAATGCCAGGGAAAATAAGTGCAGTTAAGCCCAGAGAAGTGCAGTAGAGGCACTCAACTCATATCTCCTATGCATACACTGAAGACACCAGCTAAGCCTCCCTTTTCAGTGGACCACTTATGTAGTCATCAAAAGCAGAGGCACACATTAAAAAAAAAAAAAAGCAGAGGCAACTGATCGTCTTAGTAATAATACAGATGAATTCCAGGTCTTAAAAAAATATCATGACACATGTAAAGAACAAAAGCATCATGAAGAATGAAAAGATATAGGCAACCTATACCTGATGAAGTAGACCTGATGGAACAAATGTAACAGGAATTTAAAACCAATGGAACCGAAATTTAAAGCTTTATTACCTAGAGAAATAAAGACAGTTACAAAATAAGGCAAAATAATAAAAATCAGGTTGACATTAACTTCCCAACAGCAACACTGGATGCAAGAGCATAATATTAAAATATTGAAGGAAAAGAATTTTGAACCCAGAATTATTTAAATGTGAGAGTCAAATAAAGATATCTTCAGGCATATGAGGACTGGTTTCAGACTTACTATCCTGCCACAAATAGCTACAGGACTGAGCAAAACATATTAGGCAACTGTTGTCAAGGGTTGGATAGCAACCAGCATGGTTCTGTGCTCCTGAAGATGAGATGTGAGCATCACTTATGCACTGAAGTCACTTTTCCTGGCTGCAGTGCAGCAGGGTGAGCCCATGAGTAGAGCAGTGTTATTGTTGATCTGGGAGGCGGGAATAGGAATTTAGAGCTTCTGATGTAAATGGAATTTGTACGATACAGTATTGGACAGAAGGAAGTTGTGTTTGGAGATAGGAACAGTAGTCTGCATGGGATTTCCCTCAGGTTCTTAGTCAAGGGCTGGGCTCTGCATGCACTATCAAAATAGTACATATTCCTGCTTTTAAAAAATCAAATAGAACTGTCTATAGTGTATTCTAAAATTTCACAATGGTACTCCCTCCTGCATGGTAGTATTGTGTAGTGGGCTTTAGGGCTCCATTACCTGCTTTCAAATCCTGGCCCTGCCACTTACTAGCTGTGTGAACTTGGGCTAATTGCCTAACCATTTTGTATCTCATTTTTCTTCATCTGTAAAATGGGGATGATAATTATAAAGCCACCATGTTATAGGGTTGTTGTGACAATTAAGCAAGTTAATACATGTAAAACAGTTAAAATAGTAATTTGTGCATACGTGGTAAATGCTACGTAGATCAGCTGGGCTAGACACTTGGCAAACCCTTTTCATCTAGAAACACATATCTATCAGTTCAGGAAAATATTCTTTTTTTTTTTTTTTTGTGGTACGTGGGCCTCTCACTGTTGTGGCCTCTCCCATTGTGGAGCACAGGCTCCGGATGCACAGGCTCAGCAGCCATGGCTCACGGGCCCAGCTGCTCCGCGGCATGTGGAATCTTCCCAGACCGGGGCAGGAACCCGTGTCCCCTGCATCGGCAGGCGGACTCTCAACCACTGCGCCACCAGGGAAGCCCTCAGGAAAATATCCTTGATTTATTTCATTGATGATTTATACCCTCCATTTTCTTTGTTCTCACTTTTTGGAAATCCTTTATGTGGATGTTGGTTTGCCTGGCCTGGTTCTCTAATTTTCTCATCTTCTCTCTATTTTATATTTATCTTTATTGTCTACTTTACTCTCTGTGTCTTCAACCCTACTATTGAGTTCTCTTTTTGTTTTCTGAATCCTTCTGTTTTTATAGAATCCTTTTTTGTTGTTTGTTTCATGACTGAACTATCTTCTCTTATCTGTATGGGGATGTTAATAATAGTTCGTTTTCCTTAATTTTTTTCTTCATGCATCGTATCTATTTCCTCCACGATACTTTTTATTAGTTTGCCTTTTATTTGTTTGCTTGGTCTCTATCTTCCATACTAGAAGCTTTCCTCAGATGTTTGGTAATTAATTCTTGGTTCTCTGTGCATGATTAAGAGATGAGGGTCAGAACCTGCGTGTGAAGCTTGTTGATTTAGAGCTTCACTGGAGGAATCTAGGTGGGCCATTTTTTTTTGTAGAAGCCCTGGTATCAGTATTTTTAGTCTTTCCTCAGGGACTGGTCACATTCCCCAGAGGAAGTTCCCCAGATTGCCCATTTGAATGACGAAGGGCTGGTGCCTGTGTTATTGAAGTGAGTAAGGCAATTGGCTAGGACATCAATATTAATCCTTCATCGTGTATGGTCACCGAACTGTGTTGTTGGTCAAGAACTTTCTCTTTTACCCTTCCTAGTGAATAAATTTCTAGTTTCCTGCTGGAGTAGGAGAGGGGCCGTTATCCAGCAGTAGGGTGTGGAGGAGGAGCCCGGAGCTCATGTGCTCCTCAAACAGCTCTTCCCCAATCCTCCTTTGCTGATTGAGGATTTATTCAGCTTTCTGCTAAGTCAGAGACCACTCATCCATCTCTTGAGTTTCCAAAATTTATTTCTCTTGTTCCTTTTATGTTCTCCTTGTTCTTGTGGGTTTATTTTTACTTTTTTGAGTAGCTTTATATCCTTGATTTATTTCATTGATGATTTATACCCTCCATTTTCTTTGTTCTCACTTTTTGGAAATCCTTTATGTGGATGTTGGTTTGCCTGGCCTGGTTCTCTAATTTTCTCATCTTCTCTCTATTTTATATTTATCTTTATTGTCTACTTTACTCTCTGTGTCTTCAACCCTACTATTGAGTTCTCTTTTTGTTTTCTGAATCCTTCTGTTTTTATAGAATCCTTTTTTGTTGTTTGTTTCATGACTGAACTATCTTCTCTTATCTGTATGGGGATGTTAATAATAGTTCGTTTTCCTTAATTTTTTTCTTCATGCATCGTATCTATTTCCTCCACGATACTTTTTATTAGTTTGCCTTTTATTTGTTTGCTTGGTCTCTATCTTCCATACTAGAAGCTTTCCTCAGATGTTTGGTAATTAATTCTTGGTTCTCTGTGCATGATTAAGAGATGAGGGTCAGAACCTGCGTGTGAAGCTTGTTGATTTAGAGCTTCACTGGAGGAATCTAGGTGGGCCATTTTTTTTTGTAGAAGCCCTGGTATCAGTATTTTTAGTCTTTCCTCAGGGACTGGTCACATTCCCCAGAGGAAGTTCCCCAGATTGCCCATTTGAATGACGAAGGGCTGGTGCCTGTGTTATTGAAGTGAGTAAGGCAATTGGCTAGGACATCAATATTAATCCTTCATCGTGTATGGTCACCGAACTGTGTTGTTGGTCAAGAACTTTCTCTTTTACCCTTCCTAGTGAATAAATTTCTAGTTTCCTGCTGGAGTAGGAGAGGGGCCGTTATCCAGCAGTAGGGTGTGGAGGAGGAGCCCGGAGCTCATGTGCTCCTCAAACAGCTCTTCCCCAATCCTCCTTTGCTGATTGAGGATTTATTCAGCTTTCTGCTAAGTCAGAGACCACTCATCCATCTCTTGAGTTTCCAAAATTTATTTCTCTTGTTCCTTTTATGTTCTCCTTGTTCTTGTGGGTTTATTTTTACTTTTTTGAGTAGCTTTGATTTTAGTGGAGCTTTTTGAGGAAGCAAGAATCGATGTGTACATTCAGTCTTAACCCTGAAGTCATTCAGTCTCATCTGAAATGTCACCTCCTCCAGAGGACCTTCCCTTCCTACTGCCACCCCCAGCCTATCTGGTAGGTCCCTTATGGGTGTTCATAGCACCATGTACTTCTTTTATCCTTAAACTATTCATTTAGGTTGTTATTACTTATATTCTTATTTGTCTTTCTTTCTGAATTCAATGCTCTGAAGCACAAGGCTGTCGCAACTCTCCCCCAGCCTTAACAGAGAGCCTGACCTGCAGCAGATATAATTAATTTCTTGAATGAACCAGTTAGTTATTTCTGATGTTGAACAGCAAATTATAATGGAAAAGAGGTATGACTAATTCCTATTTTACTTGATTTAGGACTTTAAGGCCTGAAGAGCCAAAGTTGTTCTCAATTCTATTCTGGTAAATACATTAAATGACATGGTCTTTTAGAAAATCAGCCCTTATTAGTTTGAATTGCTAGAATTACTTGTTTGTTTTACTTGATTCACAAGTATTAGAAAGGAAATAAATACATGAGCACCATCAACCATCCTCCACTAGTTCCATATGTAATTCTTTCTTTCAGTTAATGTACACTGATTATAGGATGTTCCATACCATAGAATGCTGTGGTGTTTTATTTTTTATTTATTTTTATTTTTTAAAAATAAATCTATTTTATTTATTTTTGGCTGCGTTGGGTCTTCATTGCTGCGTGCGGGCTTTCTCTAGTTGCAGTGAGTGGGGGCTACTCTTCATTGCGGTGTGCAGGCTTCTCATTGTGGTGGCTTCTCTCTGTTGCGGAGCACGGGCTCTAGGCGCGCGGGTTCAGTATTTGTGGTGCATGGGCTTAGTTGCTCTGTGGCATATGGGATTTTCTTGGACCAGGGCTCGAACCCGTGTCCCCTGCATTGGCAGGTGGATTCTTAACCACTGCGCCACCAGGGAAGCCCACTGTGGTGTTTTAGAATCTGCTGTCTTGAATATTAAATATTCTTTTGCTTCTTGCCAACTGTACAGCTGTAGGAGTTAAATGTCAACTTTACAAGGCAATGAATAAAAATGAGTTTGCTCAATGGACCAAAATAATGTGCTTCAACTTATAAAAGAAAAGCTGTAATCATAATGTAAATGTAAACTTCAGGTTACCTCAGTGGAAAAAATCAGAATACAGGTATAGCTTTGTTATTAAGGAGACATTAGTCAGATGCATTTATCTTAATTTTAGATAACATCCATTATGTAGTGATGGCATTTGACAGACTGTTTCTTTTCTCACAACTCAAGCAATAGCCCACCTACTTTATTTTGAACCAATGTGATGGAGACGCAACACTGTTCTTCCTTAAATTGGCAGCAAACATCTCAGTGGAACATATTGAAAATCAGAACAACTAGAATGTTTGACACCACTGGACTTATCACTCCTCACCTAAACTAGAGAAAAGGGCTTGGTGGATAATTCCTTCCACATATGTCACAGATGGAGATAAATTTTAAACAATTCCAATATATGGAACAGTCAGGTTGAGACCAAAATTAATATTGATGACTTACACTTTAAAAATGAGATCAGTATGCTTTGAGGCTAGATTGAGCTCATCCAGAACTAGAGTTATTGCTTCTCTTGACAGTCGATCACATCAGTGAGTTACCAAGAAATTGGCGTGGGCCAGTGATGGAAGGGGTGAAAGTCAAGGAGGCTCAAAGACCTCTTAGACATTAACAGTGCTCTTATGGTCTCAAATGGATACAGTTGCATGTTTAGGGGTCTCTAACATACATTACTTTTACTACATGGATAGAGACTTTAAAGTTGTAGAAAAGTAGTGAGGCACATTGCCTTTAAGGCACATAGGAAAAGTGGATGGGAACATGAAGATGTAAGTTAATTTAAGAGTCTTTCTTTGCCCTCCTACCTTGTTCTCAAGAATCCTCAAGGAACGTTCACATAATTTGGAAGTACTCTTTATGAGGCATGGAAAACTCACTCACTAATTATCAGAAGCCTCCTCAATGTCTGATTATCTAATACAAAATCACATGATTCATCTGTAGAACCAGACAGTTGTAGCTGATTTATTCTAAGAAGTAAGGTTTTCCACATTTATAATATCTCGACTGTGTTTGTGACCATTTAACAAACAAAAAACCAGAAAGCAAAATGATAGAACAACACAACAACAACAAAAACTATATAAAGCAAATCCAATTTTCAAAGAGATATAGTATAAATATAATTTTAAGATCTTATTTCTCAGAAGCCCTTATTTAAATATACATATATAACTGTATGTGGTCCTGGGATAATGGTTCACAGGAGAAGTTCTTTTTTTTTTTTTGCAGTAAAAAGCCAATTCTAGCATAGAATATTTGCTGGGTAAGAAGCAGGTCCATGGGCTCCTGGGTCAGTTTGAGGTCAGCCCAGAAGTACTGACCACCTACTAGAAGATAGAGAAGAAGCAAGGTAGACCTCTCACAAGGTCAGCTCTAAGTAATGGGTCCTGTCATTTTTGCCAAATTTCATTGCCTTCTGGTGGTAGTGATTAGTGTTTATTGTTGAAATTTTATGATAAATGTGTCTAGTTTCCAGAATCATCCAAACATTTATGTGATCCACATGACGGGAGAAGAAAGAAATTAGTAGTGTTTTAGATCACTTGGTAGCTTTTTGGACATAGTGTGGTTTTTAAGAAAGGGTGTAGGAAAATAGGAGACCTGGATTCTACTTTGGGACCTATACTAAACCTGCTATGTGACTTTGTGCTGGCTAATAACCCTCTCTGGGCTCCAGTTGTTTCCGTCTGGAAAATGAGAGGATTGAACCAATTAATCTGTAAAGTCCTTTCCTGCTCTAAAATTTTATGGTTCTAAAGGAGAAAGTCATCTGTAGTCACATAAATGGACAAGTTAGATGCGGCCAAAAAGTAGTTCAGGGGCTTCCCTGGTGGCGCAGTGGTTGAGAGTCTGCCTGCGAATGCAGAGGACGCGGGTTTGTGCCCCGGTCCGGGAAGATCCCACATGCCGCGGAGCGGCTAGGCCCGTGAGCCATGGCCGCTGAGCCTACGCGTCCGGAGCCTGTGCTCTGCAACAGGAGAGGCCACAACAGTGAGAGGCCCACGTACCGCAAAAAAAAAAGTAGTTCAGACGGTTAAGTTTTCATTGTTGGCAGAGAGCACTTATCCATATGTGTGTAGAGTGATTGCCTCACAGCAGCAGTAGCAAGCTTAGGCCACAGTTTAAACTCTCTCAATTTACTCCTCTCACTGGGGCATTTAACATTTGTAAAACCTTTAGCCCTCTTCAGAGGAAAGGGACTGAATATGAATAGCAGGAGGGTTTTTTTTGTTTTTTGTTTTTTCTCAAAGTGCAAGGCATTTACTTTCTTTTCTACCCAGGAGCTTGTGTTGTGGCTTGTCTCTTGGTAAAATACCACCCAGTTGTTGGACATTTGTCCATAAGAAAAAGAGTTTAGAAATTGCCCTGTGGTGATGGTGATGAGGATAACAACAAAGAAAATGTGGACAGGAGAATGGTGTGGTGAAGACTATGGAATGAGAATGAGACAGACCTGAATTCAATTTTTTTTTTTTTTAATTTATTTATTTTTGGCTGTGTTGGGTCTTCGTTGCTGTGCGTGGGCTTTCTCTAGTTGTGGTGAGTGGGGGCTACTCTTCGCAGTGGTGCGGGGGCTTCCCTTGTTGTGGAGCACGGGCTCTAGGTGCGCGGGCTCAGTAGTTGTGGTGTGTGAGCGCTAGAGTGCAGGCTCAGTAGTTGTGGTGCACGGGCTTAGTTGCTCCATGGCATGTGGGATCTTCCTGGACCAGGGATCGAACCCATGTCCCCTGCATTGGCAGGGGGATTCTAAACCACTGCACCACCAGGGAAGTCCCTTGAATTCAATTCTTGATACCCTTTCTTTTTTAAAAAAATTTATTTTATTGAAGTATAGTTGATTTACAATGTTGTGTTAATTTCTGTTGTACAGCAAAGTGATTCATATATATATATATATATATATATATATATATATATACACACACATATGTATATTCTTTTGCATATTCTTTTCCATTATGGTTTATCACAGAATATTGAATATAGTTCCCTGTGCTATACAGTAGAACCTTGTTTTTTAATCCATCCTATATATAATAGTTTGCATCTGCTAATCCCAAACTCCCAATCCATCCCTCCTCCTTGGCAAACCACAAATCTGTTCTCTATGTCTGCGAGTCTGTTTCTGTTTTGTAGATAAGTTCATTTGTGTCATATTTTAGATTCCGCATATAAGTGATATCACATAGTATTTGTCTTTCTCTTTCTGATTTACTTCACTTAGTATGATCATCTCTGTGTCCATCCATGTTGCTGCAAATGGTGTTATTTCATTCATTTTTATGGCTAATATTCCATTGTATATAGGTACCACATCTTTTTTATCCATTCATCTGTTGATGGATATTTAGGTTGTCTCCATGTCTTGGCTATTATGAATAGTGTTGCTATGAACATATGGGTGCATGTATCTTTTTGTTGATTCCCCTTCTTATTTGTTGTAGGACCTTTTATTTCTGTGTGTCCAGCTTTCTTCTTTTGAATAACATTCTCTCTCCCATTCAGTGCAGTCCAGTTAGTCTGTATGATAAATGGGCTGATTCTGTTCTCTACTCCCACCTCCCCACAAACCCAAGTGTTGGGCATATGACCCAGGCCAGGCCAATCAGAAAGCACTCTAGGATAGTAATCAGAGTTTTGAGCAAGGTGCCCTCTAGTGCTCCAGGTGACAAGTTACAGAGGGCATCTTGCTGCTAGTGGAGCATCTATCTGTAAATGAAGCTAAGCAGAGGTGTGGAAAAAGAGTTCCAATTATATTCTTTTTATGTGCGCTGGTATTTTCCCTTTTTTTTCCCTCGTCATCAAGCTTGAATAACTTATAATTTGAGTAATACTAATAATAGCAAATACTTATATGGTGTTTATTATGTGCCAGGCACCATTATAAGAGTTTTACGTGTGCTGACTTATTTACTCCCTATAAAAACTCTGTGAGTTGGTTCCATCATCATCTACATTCTATGGAGGGGGGAAAAAAGGTACAGAGAAATCAAGTAACATGTTCAAACTCTCACAGCTGGTAAGTAATAATGAGCCAGGATTTTAATTGAGACAGTCATACCTCAAAGTTCATGGACTTAGCTACTCTACTAAGCTGCTTCTCTGAATGATAGATCAACTAAGACTCTGAATATCACTTTCCTTTGTAAACCCAGAGCTGATAATTGCTACATTTAGCCTTGAGCACCAAGCTCTTGAAGGAAGTACTGGTGAAAGTGTGGTCACTTGTCTCCCGAGGTGGCCGCCAACAGTTCCTTCCCTCTCTGTACATGCATGCTACAGCTCCCTTGAAGAGGCAGAGGTTATTCTGAACTGGCCTTATGACTGGCTTTTATCAATAGAAGGTAGCAGAACTGACGTCCTCAGACTTCTGAGTGCAGACCTTAAAAGGACTGGTAGTTGTTGCTTTCTGATTCTTGGACTCTAGCTAACATGCTATAAGTAACCCAAGCCACGTGGTGGAGAACTAAGACACTGTATTTGACAGCTCCAACTGAGCTCCCAGACAGCAGACAAAACCAGCTGCCAGCCATGTGAGTGAACTATCTTGGATATTCCAGTCTAGTCAAATACCTGGATGACTGTAGCTCTAACTGACATCACGTGGAGCAGAAAAACCACCCAGCTGAGCCCATCATCTTACATAATAATCAGAGATAATAACATGGTTGTTACTTTAAGTCAGGAACATTTAAGCCACAGCAATAGGTAATTAAACTTCATGTCTCTAACTACCATGATTACATGGCTACTTCTACCGTTATTTGGCCTATTGGTATAGTTTTGTCATTGCTAATCCATCAGGCATGCAAGCAGTTCAAACTTTTGAAACTGATGAGCTAATAAAACAAATGAGTGGTAAAGGTTTTCAAAATATCAATGTCGTGTAATTTATATTTAATCCCATTTCCTTTTATCCCATGACCATTAATGATGAGCCTCTATTTCTAGTATTACTCTTTATAATATTGGAAGTTTATGTGGTTGTCATAAATTTATCATTATTTATAATTACTTAAAATAAGTCTTCAGTGGGTTCCAGTGGATAGTACTATGTTATGCATCTTTGAGCCACAGAGATGGTTTCACAGGACTAAGAACTTTCCAGAATTACGGAAATCTTTGCTGCTATCCATATTTAATTTGGTCCCATATTTGCTACTTACATAGTTAAATTATTACCCTAACATGTAAGAACAATATATTGTTTTCAAATGGCTTCCAAAAGTTATTAGGCCTGAAGAAATTATATTTGTGCCACATATCTGAGTTTATTCTTTCAACACAAACATTTAATGAGTGCCTATTATGTATTAGGAGTATAGAGACAAAAGACACCCCCATTCCTGAAGTAGCTCATTATCTCATATATGAAACAGAAAATTAACCAGTCAATACTCGTGTATTAGTAAGGAATATACTTGACTGAAAGTAACAGAAAACCTAACTAGTAGCAACTTGAATCATTAAGGAATTTGGTCATCTAGCATGAAATATAAGGGAGTTCAAGACTGATGTGGCACCTAAACAATGTCATCAAGGATACAGGGTCTTTTTGTCTTTCTTCTCTACCAGCTTTGCTAGGTAGCTTTCATCCCCATACTCTCAAGATGGTTACTATGTCTCCCAACAGCAATCTGTTCTAGAAAGGAAGATGTGGGAAAACAAAGAGATAAAGGAAACCCTCTTCAGGATCTTCATTTTACATCTATTGGATAGATTGTGACATGGCCACCCTTGGCTACAAGAGTCTTCTAATTAGAGAAAGACAAGGGAGAAGGGAGGTTGGAATAGGGGTTGAATAAGCCAACCTATACCCTACAACATGCTAGGGTAAACATAGTGATACCTGAGTTGAATCATAAAATAGAAGTTGGAGCTAGCCAGACCAACAGGAGAGAAGGGCATCCCGGGCAGAGGATATAGGCCATACAAAGGCAGGGAGGAGTGGGACCTATGATGGGCATACCTAGTTCACAGAGTACATGTTTGCACTGATGACAGCTAAAGTTGGAGAGAGATGCTGGGGACAAAGCAAGCAGGGCCTGAAAGCTATGTTAAGGAATTTGGACTTTATCTTGCAGGCAGGAGTGAAAGGTTTTCAAGTGTGGTGTAGGAATGATCAGATTTGTGTTCATAAAGCAGACAACAGATTGGTAGGCACCTGAGACTACAGTCGAAGACTGTTGAACTAATCAAGGCAAGACATAATAAGGGCCTGAGCTTTAGTGATAGTGGTGTGGAGGGAAAAAAGGGTTCAGATTTTAGATGTGTTAAAAGAGAGGAATAGACATTTACTGGATGATTGGTTAGTTATGAGGGTAAAGAAGACTCGAGGTAGAATACCAGGCTTCTGGCTTAGGCAACTGGGGGTTAGTGGGGCCATTCATTGAGGCAGCGAAGATGGGAGGAAGAGCAAATGTCAGATAGCAAGTGGATATTTGAGACTGGAGCATAAGAGAGGTCACTGACCCAGACCCAGCTGCTAATATAAATATCTTAACTAGTTCCTCTGCCTCCAGTCTTGTCCCTTTCAAACCGGTCTCCATCCAGCAGCTTGAATAATCCAATTAAAATGCAAAGTAAATCATGTTCTTCTACTGTTTACTTAATATCATTGCAGTATTGTTTTTTTCTTCTAGTGTTAATGAGCACATACTATGTGTCTGGCACTGAGCTAAGGGCTTTTGTACTTTATTTCATTTAATTCTCATTCTTTGAAATGGAGGCTGCACCTATTTCCATTACAAAGGGATTCGGAGAGGTAAAGTAACTTTCCAAAAGTTCCTTACCTAGTAAGCACCAGAGCTGGGCTTTAAATTCATGTCTGGTCTGTCTGACTGCAGAGGCTGTGTTGCTCTTAACCACTGTAGTACGCTGTCTTTCATGCTTAAGCGGATAGAGTGCTCCGTATCCTTCAAAGTACTTTCACATGCATTGTCCACTATCCCTTTCCTCCTAACATTCATTACAAGGTCATTTGGGTAAGTATTTTATTAATTGTATAGATGAGTAAATCAAAGCACAGAGGTAATAAAGGACTCCAACTCCTCATTAATTAATCCATCCCTTCTATAAATATATATGGAATGGATACTAATAAGGGAAATTAAGATGCAGAGGGTTTAAATTACTTGCTCAAGGCCCCATGACCACTTGGTTGTAAAGCAGAGACTAGAATCTCTGGGTTCAGAGTTCTGTGTTCTTGATGGGAGGGAAATACTGCTTCTAAACTGCTAGGGAACTAAGTCAGGGCTTGGCTTGGATCAGGAGTAAAAGCAGATTCAAATTATCCTCCACTTCATCTTTCCTCCCCACTTCTTTCCCACTGGCTTCTTCAAGGTTGGTTTCTGAAAAATAGTCCTGGCATTCAGCAGTTGTGGAAGAACTGTCAGATTTGGTCTTCGTGGCTTCCTCAGTAAATAGAAGGAGGAAATGACAGGGATATCCATTTTAGCTCAATATGAGATTTTTTTTTTAATGATGGTTGCTTGTCGAGAATGAGACAGAATTTCCCAGAGTGGCTGTAAGATCCCCCTTCCCTCGTACCACACAGAGTCAAGTAGAATTTGTGGCCCTCTGTGGCTGTACTCATTCTAAATAATGGATGCTGCTTCTACTGCTGCCAGCGATCGGATTAATTCCAAATCAATTCTCTGCTTCTTTGAGTTACTAACTTAGATGCAGATTTTTAGGTGGGACCATCTGATTTGTTGAATAGATGTCACATGCCGTTATTCTGGCTGCTGGGAAGCTGGGTAAGAAAATATCTACCCCTTCTCTTGACAAAACAGAAAAGAAGCAGTTAACGTTTAAAGTTCTTCCAGATTTAAGAAACCGTGATTCCAGGGTACATCATCTTGTCCTAGATTTTGGTACATCATCTTGTCATAGAATCACACATTACCACTGGTGTTATTGCAGCTCTAGGTATTCTAAATAATACCATGGCTTTAATGAAAACTTCAATATCAGACTCCTTTTCCTTTCTCATCTTACAAAACACCTTTAGTTGTTCTCAATGTTACAACTGTTAAAGGTTGAAGAGGGCATATGTGGCAAACTGTGGGTGGTGCTGGGTGAAAGCCAGCTGGCGAACTTCCAAGCGTCCTTTCATGGTGGCATTATCTTGGTGAATTTACCAGCATCTGGTCTTTAGTTTTACATTTCCAGAAAGACGATTTTATCTGTGCTTCAGAATTTATCTGACTCATGGAAACTGACTTGTGCTCATTAAACTCACAAGAAAAGCCAGAATTCTAATTAGTTAATTTATAATGTGAAATAAAATCTTCAAGCACACCAGTCATGTCAGCCTAATAAAAGCATTCTCTCTCAGTAAAAAAAAAAAAAAACTGTATAGAAAGCCAAACTGTAATCAAATGGTTGCCAGTTTGCTTGGAATCAGAGTGAAGGGAGTTAGTTATATGATTGCAATGATCAATGGCCTCAGACTTTGACTGCCTGATTGTAATAAGACTCTTTTGGTAGTAAGTGAGAGAAGGCACAATTAAAATTATCTTGGACCAAAAAGAGAGTTAATTAAGAACAGTATTGGAATACCTCATGGAACTCTGGGAAGGTCCATTGAAGAGCTGGGCTTCAGAGACCGTTGGAATCAGGACTAGAAAACATCCAGGAGGATTCTTTTTCTGTTGGCTTCATTTGCTCCCTCTGAGGGTGGGGACATTACATCCCATGGTTCTCATCACAGGAGAGTGACTGACCCTTTCCCATTGGTGTCTATTAAGAAATCCCATGGGAGATCTCTGACTGACATGGGCTGGAGGCTGACATTTGGACCTATCAGCTATGGATAGTGATAGAGTGGTAGAGGAGGGCCACATGGCATAGGCTTGCTCTTGTGGCTCCAGACGTGAATTAAACTCATTGTTGGCTACCATAAGTTGGATTGGAGCCCTGACACTGATATACTCCAGCTCTCTTCCTATAACCAGAGAGGTCTGTTTATGAGCCAGAGCACCTCTTCCCCAGGATATGCCTAGAACCAATGCCTCTCTTATCTTTCTCCCCTTTTGCTCTCCTGAGTTTCTCTGAAGGCTATTTCTCTTCTAATGGACTTGATCTTTCCTTCCTTATATTATTTATTTGGCTACAACTTTAAGCTGATATCTAAGAGGAAGATCCATGTTGGTTTTTCATATTTTTATTCTCAAAAGACAAATTTGATTAAATATATCACTTAAAGATTGTTACCCCCTTCTTCAAATTTATAAAAAAAAAAGGAAGGGGGAATCACAAAGAATTTATAAGTAACTGTAACTGACTGAAATTCATCATTCAGTGCTGTAAAATTTTCCATTTGGTCAAGCTACCTTGCCTTTTCAAAAAGATAATTGAATATTTTAATCTTCTGCCTCTATTTACTTTGAATTCTCATTGTGGTAAATCTATATCTCTTTATATTTTAATTTTATTTTTATTGCTTTATTCATTTAGTAAATATTTTTCAGTGCTACCTTGTATCAGACTCTCTGCTGGGAGGTGAAAATAAAGAGAGGGAGAAGAGCCTGAACATGGGGAATGGGTTTCTGCCTGTGAGAAACGCCTGATGAGTGAGTTGAGAAATGCCCGATGCTGGCTTGCAAGGTCAGCCTGCCTAAAGCAAACTCTGATATTTGCCTGATAATTATATCATTTGAGTCATAACTTTAGATGAGAATAAAGCAGGGAAACAAGTTCGTTGTCATCTATTCACACTTAAACATTTTAAGATGGAATATTTCCATATAAAATACTTTCAGAGGCTTCCCTCGTGGCGCAGTAGTTGAGAGTCCGCCTGCTGATTCTGGGGACGCGGGTTCGTGCCCCGGTCCGGGAAGATCCCATATGCCGCGGAGGGGCTGGGCCCGAGAGCCATGGCCGCTGAGCCTGCGCGTCCGGAGCCTGTGACCCGCAATGGGAGAGGCCACAACAGTGAGAGGCCCACGTACCGCAAAAAAAGAAAAAAGAAAAACACACACACACACACACACACACACACAAATACTTTCAAACACCCATCTACTCATTATCTAGTTATAATGTAATTTAATATTTTTACCATATTTGCTTCATAAGTTTTTGGAGAAATGATTTATCTAGCCATCCATATATCCACTCTATTGATGGACATTAATTTCCAGAATTTCACTATTACAAATAAGGCTTCATTGAGTGTCTGTATACTTGTCTCCTTGAATATATATGCAAGGGTTTCTTTATGCTCAGAAATAGAATTGCTGGGTATTACGATATGTGCACCTTCAATTTTTCAAAATATTGCCACCAATAGTGTATGAATATGTTTATTGTTTCATATCCTTATCAACATTGTGGAAAATTTTTCCTTTTTAACAGTCTAATGGATATAAAATGGTACATCATTGTTGTTTTACTTTGCATTTCACTAATTACTGAATTTAAGATTGAATTTTAAGCCTGAATTTATTTTCAAATAATAATTAGCCATTCTAATTTCTTCTACTGTGAATTGGCTAATTATTTAAAAAATCCATTTTTATGGGATTTTGTCTTTTATTGATTTATAAGAATTTTTTATTCTCAGTATTAATCTTGTTTTGGTTAATTTTGTAATATCTTCTTCTAGTCTATACCTTCTCTTGTAACTCTGTTTATTCTGTCTTTTGAGCAATAGGACTTTTAAATTATAATTTAATCAAGACCTATATATAAAATGTCAGACAGTAAACCTTTTAGAAATTATATATGTATATACATATACATATGTAACATACATTGAGTCATCCATCATAAATAAAGGAGTTATTTTATGTCCTTTAAAAATTTTAATAAATTTTCTCCATAAATGTCAATCTTACATTAGTTGTATTCCTACTGGAAGCTTAGAGATTTTATTGCAGTTATAAGTGGGATTTTACCACTTTAATTACACTTTCTAATTTCTTGTTGCTTGTGTATTGCTATGATATTTTTGTATATTGATCTTGTATCCAACAACCTTCCTGGAACTTGCCTCCTTTTATGATTTGTAGATTCTCATGGGTATTCTAACATATAACATTATCATCTGTTGGAAAATGAAAATATTGTTCTTCCATTGCAGTTTTCGTCTTTTCTTCTTTTTCTTATTTTACGGTATTTGCTAGAATATCTAGTACATCGTTGAATAGAAATGCTGATGGACTTCTGTGACTATTTGGGAAAATGTTTCTGGGGAGGATTTTCATCAGCCTAGTTTTGATTTTCATTTACTGTTTTCTTCTCATAGTAATGTTGCCCTTTGCTGTTTAAGTATGTTGAATTTTCTTGGACTAGCAGCAATCAGGTAATTGTACAGAGGGGGAATGAGAAGGTTGGACAGTTTCCTCAATATCTTGGTTCAAGAGTGCCCTCTTCTATTGAATCAGTGAAGTGAACTTTTTTTTTTTTGCAGTATGCGGGCCTCTCACCGTTGTGGCCTCTCCTGTCACGGAGCACAGGCTCAGCGGCCATGGCTCACGGGCCCAGCCGCTCCGCGGCATAAGGGATCTTCCCGGCCCGGGGCACGAACCCGCGTCCCCTGCATCGGTAGGCGGACTCTCAACCACCGCGCCACCAGGGAAGCCCAGTGAAGTGAACTTTATTTCATTAATGACATCTTTTTTGGAAGAGTGGTGGTTCTAGGACCCTTAATTTCTGGGCTTGATTTCTTATTTTTCTTTACCTTGTTAGTCTCCAGAGTAGTGCCTTCCCAAGACTGCTGTTATAGTCTTGCATACTTTCCAGGTCTTTTTCTTGGAAAGTCAATGTTCAAATCCTCTAGTCTTAGACTTGTTCTCAGTATTTTCCCATTAGGGAAGGATGCCTTCTTTTTTTATTTTTTCCCATTTTATTTTATTTATTTATTTATTTATTTATTAACACCTTTATTGGAGTATAATTACTTTACAATGGTGTGTTAGTTTCTGCTTTACAACAAAGTGAATCAGCTATACGTATACATACATCCCCATATCTCCTCCCTCTTGTGTCTCCCACCCACCCTCCCTCTCCCACCCCTCTAGGTGGTCACAAAGCACCAAGCTAATCTCCCTATGCTATTCAACTGCTTCCCACTAGCTATCTATTTTACGTTTGGTAGTATATATAAGTCCATGCCACTCTCTTACTTTCTCCCAGCTTACCCATCCCCTTACTTGTGTCCTCAAGTCCATTCTCAACATCTGCCTCTTTATTCCTGTCCTGCCCCTACGTTCTTCAGAACTATGTGTTTTTGTTTTTCTTTAGATTCCATACATATATGTTAGCATACAGTATTTGTTTTTCTCTTTCTGACTTAGTTCACTCTGTATGACAGACTCTAGTTCCATCAACCTCACTACAAATAACTCAATTTCGTTTCTTTTTATGGCTGAGTAATATTCCATTGTATCTATGTGTCACATCTTCTTTATCCATTCATCTGTCGATGGAAACTTAGGTTGCTTCCATGTCTTGGCTGTTGTAAATAGAGCTGCAATGAACATTGTGGTACATGACTCTTTTTGAATTATGGTTTTCTCAGGGTATATGCCCAGTAGTGGGATTGCTGGGTCATATGGTAGTTCCATTTTTAGTTTTTAAGGAACCTCCATACTGTTCTCCATAGTGGCTGTATCAATTTACATCCCCACCAACAGTGCAAGACCATTCCATTTTCTCCACACCCTCTCCAGCATATATTGTTTGTAGATTTTTTGATGATGGCCATTCTGACTGGTGTGAGGTGATACCTCATTGTGGTTTTGATTTGCAGTTCTCTAATGATTAGTGTTGTTGAGCATCTTTTCATGTACCTCATGGCCATCTGTATGTCTTCCTTAGAGAAATGTCTATTTAGGTCTTCTGCCCATTTTTGGATTGGGTTGTTTGTTTTTTTGATATTGAGCTGCATGAGCGGCTTGTAATTTTGGAGATTAATCTTTTGTCAGTTGCTTTGTTTGCAAATATTTTCTCCCATCTGAGAGTTGTCTTTTCACCTTGTTTATGGTTTCCTTTGCTGTGCAAAAGCTTTTAAGTTTCATTAGGTCCCATTTGTTTATTTTTGTTTTTATTTCCATTTCTCTAGGAGGTGGGTCAAAAAGGATGTGGCTGTGATTTATGTCATAGAGTGTTCTGCCTATGTTTTCCTCTAAGAGTTTTGTAGTGTCTGGCCTTACATTTAGGTCTTTAATCTATTTTGAGTTTATTTTTGTGTATGGTGTTAGGGAGTGTTCTAATTTCATTCTTTTACATGTAGCTGTCCAGTTTTCTCAGTTCTTTCTCTGCTTCTTATTGAAGCAGCCGTCTTTTCTCCATTGTATATTCTTGCCTCCTTTATGAAAAATAATGTGACCATATGTGTGTGGGTTTATCTCTGGGCTTTCTATTCTGTTCCATTGATCTATATTTCTGTTTTTGTGCCAGTACCATACTGTCTTGATTACTGTAGCTTTGTAGTATAGTCAGAAGTCCAGGAGACTGATTCTTCCAGCTCTGTTTTTCTTTTTCAAGATTGCTTTGGCGGGCTTCTCTGGTGGCACAGTGGTTGAGAGTCTGCCTGCTGATGCAGGGGACATGGGTTTGTGCCCCTGTCCAGGAAGGTCCCACATGCTGCAGAGCGGCTGGACCTGTGAGTCATGGCCACTGAGCCTGTGCATCCGGAGCCTGTGCTCCGCAACAGGAGAGGCCACAACAGTGAGAGGCCCGCATACTGCAGAAAAAAAAAAAAAAAAAGATTGCTTTGGCTATTCAGGATCTTTTGTGTTTCTATACAAATTGTGAAATATTTTGTTCTAGTTCTGTGAAAACTGCCAGTGGTAGTTTGATAGGGATTGCATTGAGCCTGTAGATTACTTTGGGTAGTAGAATCATTTTCACAATGTTGATTCTTCCAATCCAAGAACATGGTATATCTCTCCATATGTTTGTATTATCTTTAATTTCTTTCATCAGTGTCTCACGGTTTTCTGCATACAGGTCTTTTATCTCCTTAGGTAGGTTTATTCCTAGGTATTTTATTCTTTTTGTTGCAATTGTAAATGGGAGTGTTTCCTTAATTTCTCTTTCAGATTTTTCATCATTAGTGTATAGGAATGCAAGAGATTTCTGTGCATTAATTTTGTATCCTGCTACTTTACGAAATTCACTGATTAGCTCTAGTAGTTTTCTGGTAGCATCTTTAGGATTCTCTATGTATAGTATCATGTCATCTGCAAACAGTGACAGCTTTACTTCTTCTGTTCCGATTTGGATTCCTTTTATTTCTTTTTCTTCTCTGATTGCTGTGGCTAAAACTTCCAAAACTATGTTGAATAATAGTGGTGAGAGTGGGCAGCCTTGTCTTGTTCCTGATCTTAGTGGAAATGGTTTCAGGTTTTCACCATTGAGAACGATGTTGGCTGTTGGTTTGTCATATAGGGCCTCTCTTATGTTGAGGTAAGTTCCCTCTATGCCTACTTTCTGGAGAGTTTTTAACATAAATGAGTGTTGAATTTTGTCAGAAGCTTTTTCTGCATCTATTGAGATGATCATATGGTCTTTCTCCTTCAATTTGTCAATATGGTATATCACATTGGTTGATTTGCGTATACTGAAGAATCCTTGCATTCCTGGGATAAACCCCACTTGATCATGGTGTATGATCCTTTTAATGTGCTGTTGGATTCTGTTTCCTAGTATTTTGTTGAGGATTTTTGCATCTGTGTTCATCAGTGATATTGGTCTGTAGTTTTCTTTTTTTGTGATATCTTTGTCTGGTTTTGGTATCAGGGAAATGGTGGCCTCATAGAATGAGTGTTCCTCCCTCTGCTATATTTTGGAAGAGTTTGAGAAGGATTGGTGTTAGCTCTTCTCTAAATGATAGAATTCACCAGTGAATCCATCTGGTCCTGGGCTTTTGTTTTCAATCACAGTTTCAGTTTCAGTGCTTATGATTGGTCTGTTCATGTTTTCTATTTCTTCCTGGTTCAGTCTCTGGAGGTTGTGATTTTCTAAGAATTTGTCCATTTCTTCCAGGTTGTCCATTTTATTGGCATAGAGTTGCTTGTAGTAATCTCTCATGATCCTTTGTATTTCTGCAGTGTCAGTTGTTGCTTCTCCTTTTTCATTTCTAATTCTATTGATTTGAGTGTTCTCCCATTTTTTCTTGATGAGTCTGCCTAGTGGTTTATCAATTTTGTTTATCTTCTCAAAGAAATAGCTTTTAGTGTTATTGATCTTTGCTATTGTTTCCTTCATTTCTTTTTCATTTATTTCTGATCTGATCTTTATGATTTCTTTCCTTCTGCCAACTTTGGGGTTTTTTTGTTCTTCTTTCTGTACTTGCTTTAGGTGTAAGGTTAGGTTGTTTATTTGAGATGTTTCTTGTTTCTTGAGGTAGGATTGTATTGCTATAAACTTCCCTCTTAGGACTGCTTTTGCTGCATCCCATAGGTTTTGGGCTGTTGTGTTTTCACTGTCGTTTGTTTCTATGTATTTTTTGATTTCCTCTTTGATTTCTTTAGTGATCTCTTGGTTACTTATTAGCATATTGTTTAGCATCCATGTGTTTGTATTTTTTACAGTATATTTTTCCTGTAATTTATATCTAGTCCTAGCATTGTGGTTGGAAAAGACACTTGATGCAGTTTCAATTTTCTTAAATTTACCAAGGCTTGATTTGTGATACAAGATATGATCTATCCTGGGGAATGTTCCATGAGCACTTGAGAAGAAAGTTTATTCTGTTGTTTTTGGATGGAATGTCCCGTAAATATCAATTAAGTCCATCTTGCTTAATGTATCATTTAAAGCTTGTGTTTCCTTATTTATTTTCATTTTGGATGATCTGTACATTGGTGAAAGTGGGGTGTTAAATCTCCTACTATGATTGTGTTACTGTCGATTTCCCCTTTTATGGCTGTTAGCATTTGCCTTAAGTATTGAGGTGCTCCTATATTCGGTGCATAAATCTTTACAATTGTTATATCTTCTTCTTGGATTGATCCCTTGATCATTATGTAGTGTCCTTCTTTGTCTCTTGTAATAGTCTTTATTTTAAAGTCTATTTTGTCTCGTATGAGAATTCCTACTCCAACTTTCTTTTGATTTCCATTTGCATGGAATATCTTTTTCTGTCCCCTCACTTTCAGTCTGTTTGTGCCCCTAGGTCTGAAGTGGATCTCTTGTAGACAGCATATATATGGGTCTTGTTTTTGTATCCATTCTGCCAGTCTATGTCTTTTGATCGGAGCATTTAATCCATTTACATTTAAGATATTTATCGATATGTGTGTTCCTATTACCATTTTTTAAATTGTTTTGGGTTTGTTATTGTAGGTCTTTTCCTTCTCTTGTGTTTCCTGCCTAGAGAAGTTCCTTTAGCATTTGTTGTAAAACTGGTTTGGTGGTGCTGAATTCTCTTAGCTTTTGCTTGTCTGTAAATGTTTTAATTTCTTTGTCAAATCTGAATGAGATCTTTGCTGAATAGAGTGATCTTGGTTGTAGGTTTTTCTCTTTCATTACTTTAAATATGTCCTGCCACTCCCTTCTGGCTTGCAGAGTTTCCGCTGAATGATCAGTTGTTAACCTTATGGGGATTCCTTTGTATGTTATTTGTTGCTTTTCCCTTGCTGCTTTTAATATTTTTTGTTAGTGTTTAATTTTTCATAGTTTGATTAATATGTGTCTTGGCATGTTTCTTCTTGGATTTATCCTATATGGGACTCTCTGTGCTTCCCAGACTTGATTGACTATTTCCTGTCCCATATTAGGGTCATTTTCAACTATAATCTCTTAAAATATTTTCTCAGTCCCTTTCTTTTTCTCCTCTTCTTCTGGGACCCCTATAATTCGAATGTTGGTGCGTTTAATGTTGTCCCAGAGATCTCTGAGACTGTCCTCAATTCTTTTCATACTTTTTTCTTTATTCTGCTCTGCAGTAGTTATTTATGCTATTTTATCTTCCAGGTCACTTATCCGTTCTTCTGCCTCAGTTATTCTGGTATTGATTCCTTCTAGAGAATTTTTAATTTCATTTATTGTGTTGTTCATCATTGTTTGTTTCCTCTTTAGTTTTTCTAGGTCCTTGTTAAACGTTTCTTGTATTTTCTCCATTCTATTTCCAAGATTTTGGATCATCTTTACTATCATTACTCTGAATTAATTTTCAGGTAGACTGCCTATTTCCTCTTCATTTGTTTGGTCTGGTGGGTTTTTACCTTGCTTGTTCATCTGCTGTGTATTTCTCTGTCTTCTCATTTTGCTTAACTTACTGTGTTTGGGGTCTCCTTTCTGCAGGCGGTAGGTTCATATTTCCCGTTGTTTTTGATGTCTGCCCCCAGTGGTTAAGGTTGCTTCAGTGGGTTTTGTAAGGTTCCTGGTGGAGGGGACTGGTACCTGTGTTCTGGTGGATGAGGCTGAATCTTGTCTCTCTGGTGGGCAGGACCACACTTGGTGTTGTGTTTTGGGGTATCTGTGAGCTTATGATTTAAGGTAGCCTCTCTGCTAATGGGTGGTGTTGTGTTCCTATCTTGCTAGTTGTTTGTCATAGGGTGTCCAGCACTATAGCTTACTGGGAATTGAATGGAGCTGGGTCTTAGCGTTGAGATGGAGATCTCTGAGAGAGCTTTCGCTGTTTGATATTATGCGGGGCCGGGAGGTCTCTGGTGGACCAATGTCCTGAACTCGGCTCTCACACCTCAGAGGCTCAGGCCTGACACTCGGCTGGAGCACCAAGAACCCATCAGCCACATGGCTCAGAAGAAAAGGGAGGGGAAAAAAAAGAAAAAAAGAAAGAAAAAATAAAATAAAATAATTAAATTAAAAAATAGGGCTTCCCTGGTGGCGCAGTGGTTGAGAGTCCGCCTGCCGATGCAGGGGACACGGGTTCGTGCCCCGGTCCGGGAAGATCCCACATGCCATGGAGCGGCTGCGCCCATGAGCCATGGCCACTGAGCCTGCGCGTCTGGAGCCTGTGCTCCCCAACGGGAGAGGCCCCAACAGTGAGAGGCCCGTGTACCACTAAAAAAGAAAATAAAAATAAATAAATAAACAAAAGAAATTATTAAAAATTAAAAAAATTAAAAAGTAATAAAGAAACAGAAAGAAAGAGAGAGCAACCAAACCAAAAAACAAATCCACCAATGGTAACAAGCATTAAAAACTATACTATAAAAAAAACAAAAAAACCCCGGACAGACAGAACTCTAGGACAAATGGTAAAAGCAAAGCTACACAGACAAAATCACACAAAGAAGCATACACATACACACTCACAAAAGGAGAAAAAGGAAAAATATATATGTATATTTAAAAAAAAAAGGAAGAAAGCAACAGAATCAATAAACAAATCCACCAATGATAGGAAGCTCTAAATACTAAACTAAGATAAACATAAAACCAGAAACAACTTAGAAGCAGAAAGCAAACCCCAAGTTTACAGTTGCTCCCAAAGTCCACTGCCTCAATTTTGGGATGATTTGTTGTCTATTCTGCTATTCCAGAGGTGCAGGGTACATCAAACTGGTTGTGGAGATTTAATCCGCTGCTCCTGAGGCTGCTGGGAGAAATTTCCCTTTCTCCTCTTTGTTCGCACAGCTCTGGGGGTTCAGCTTTGGATTCGGCCTCGCCTCTGCATGTAGGTCACCTGAGGGCATCTGTTCTTCGCTCAGACAGGACGGGGTTAAAGAGGCAGCTGATTCGGGGGCTCTGGCTCACTCAGGCCAGGGGGTGGGAGGGGTACGGAATGTGGGACGAGTCTGCGGGGGAAGAGGCCAGCGTGACGTTGCACCAGCCTGAGGTTCACCGTGTGTTCTCCCGGGGAAGTTGTCCCTGGATCACGGGACCTTGGCAGTGGCAGGCTGCACAGGCTCCCGGGAGGGGAGGTGTGGATAGTGACCTGTGCTCACACACAGGCTTCTTAGTGGCAACAGCAGCCTTAGCGTCTCGTGCCCGTCTCTGGGGTCTGCGCTGATAGCCGTGGCTCGCGCTTGTCTCTGGAGCTCGTTTAGGTGGTGCTCTGAATCCCCTCTCCTCACACACCCCAAAACAATGGTCTCTTGCCTCTTAGGCAGTTCCAGAGTTTCTCCCGGACTCCCTCCCAGCTAGCTGTGACGCACTAGCCCCCTTCAGGCTGTGTTCACGCCGACAACCCCAGTACTGTCTCTGGGGCCTGACCTCCGAAGCCCGAGCCTCAGCTCCCAGCCCCTGCCTGCCCTGGCGGGTGAGCAGACAAGCCTCTCGGGCTGGTGAGTGCCGGTCGGCACCGATCCTCTGTGCGGGAGTCTCTCCGCTTTGCCCTCCGCGCCCCTGTGGCTGCGCTCTCCTCCGTGGCTCTGAAGTTTCCCTCCCACCACCCCCGTCTCTGACAGCGAAGGGGCTTCCTTGTGTGTTGAAGCTTTTCCTCCTTCACAGCTCCCTCTCAGAGGTGCAGGTCCCGTCCCTATTCTTTGTCTTTGTTTTTTCTTTTGCCCTACCCAGGTACATGGGGAGTTTCTTGCCTTTTGGGAAGTCTGAGGTCTTCTGCCAGCATTCAGTAGGTGCTCTGTAGGAGCAGTTCCACATGTAGATGTATTTTTGATGTATTTGTGGGGAGGAAGGTGATCTCCACGTCTTACTCTTCCACCGTCTTGGAACTCTCCCCCTGTAATAACTGTTAATAATCTATAAAAATACTGAATCACTATGCTGTATCTGAAACTAATATAATATTATAAATCAACTATACTTGAAAAGCAAAAATTAAAAAAAGCATACAACTTGATGTTCAATTTAAGTTCGAGAAAATACTTTCACTGATGGGTTTAGTCCCTTTCATTGTGATTGGCAAGATATTTAATTTTTTATGATTTTAGTTTGTTCTTCTGAGCAGAAAAGGTTTTTCTCTTTTAGTCTCCTCTCCTGCTTTTTATTAGACTGTTTTTTAAAAATAATATCCTATTTGCTGGTTTGAAAGTTACACTTCTAATTTTTGTTCTTTTAATTGCCAATACTCAGACTTTTAGAATCACCTAGAGTACTTGTTAAAACATGGATTGCTGGGCCCACCCCCAGAGTTTCTAATTCAGATCTGGGGTAGCCTCCAAGTATTTGCATTTCTTACAAGTCCCCAGATAATGCTAATGATGCCCCTCTGGAAATCACACCTTGAAAGACCGGCAGCAATTGGTGGTTACCAGCAGGTAAATATTAGCACCTGTACCCAGTAACCATTCCTAGTTGACTTCCTAATTATTTTTGAATTCTTTTACTTGTTGAGTTCTCTGCTTTCCCACCAGGTCAGCCATGCATTAAAATGTTTACATTTCATTGTACCCGATATTTTTAGGAGTGTAGTTCTCAGAGGAGTTTCTTTGACCATCTAATCCCATAATATTGCCAGGAACAGAAGCAGGGCTGTAATTTCTCATAGGAGAATAATTTTTTCTCCCATTCTGAATGCTGAACAGAGAGAAACTTTCTTGCAAGTTTCTGGTCTGATGGCCGGAGTTTCTTTGGTCTCTTTGATATGAGGTACAGCCTTTACAGACTCATGGCTGTAAGTAGCAGTTTAGCTCTGTGCCTTCTGTGAACCCAAGGCCATGTCTCCTGCCCTTGATAGGCAGTTCAAACTCCAGCTTTGAGTCTTGGGACATCAGCTTATGGCCTCCCGTTCTAATGAATATCCTCTTCATTTCTAGCACTGCGTGGTTTCCCTTGGCTGTGTTTGTAGACCTGGGGGAGGAGGATGTATTTCATTCACCCATTCCATGTGTGTCATGGAGTGGAGGTTGGGGAAGCTATGTAATCTCAGTCCACCTAGTTGTCTTCTATTATTTTTCAGTTGTCATCTAGCAGAGAACACGGGGCATAGGGTCAAAAAGGTTTGAGAAGCAGACAGTGAGTGGAAAAGAGAACCCTTTGTCTGGAATGCACCTGAGCTTAGGGACTTGGAGTTGGTAGCATATCATTAGTACTGGAGAATAGTAGGTGGTGCTGAATTGGAAGTAATTGAAGGAAGGCACCTTGCTGGTGTTAGTTAACACTATAAATGAGGCCTGGGAATTTTAAATATTTTAAATTTTTACTAGGGCCAATCTTCCTTGAAATGTTTTTATTGTGTATAAAACATATGCTACTAAAATTTTAAAATATTTTTCTTTTGGAGTCATTCTTTTCTTAAATACTGACTTACCCTTCTTAGGTGTGCATTGACAACATATGCTGAAGAATATGCTCCACCGTATGAATATCAGCCACTTGTGAGTATAAGAGGGCTGAAAAGCCATATTCTAAATATTTATGTACTTAATTTGATTCTTTACATCTAGTGTAAATAGTCATGCTTGAGAAGAAAGGAGAAATTGCTGAGATTTATGATGTTTTATATTTATTCAGAGATATTAGCTATTTGTGGGAGTTAATGGAATATTTTATGGTTATGATTTATTTTGGGAATAAGTTTATAGATTTCAGGGAGAAAATATTGCAGTGTCCAAAATATATTAGTTACTTTCTTCCTCATCTTATTTTATTGTCCCCCTCCCTAAATTCAATTTATCTGGAATAAGAACCTACCTTTCTATTCATTTGTATTGTATTAGCATATGAAAATAAGTGGTTTAATTTAGCTCTGGGAAATATGTATGTTGATAAAATACGTCCAGCTTACAACTTCCGTAAAATTGTACTTAAAAATTATACAACAATTATACAAAAGCAAAACAAGGCTGCTTCCTATTAGTCTTTTTTAGGAAGTCTTAACTGGTGCAATAGATAAGAGACTTAACTATTGAAAAAGAGGAGAAAAAAATCTTTATTTTCAGATTGTATGATTATCTTCTCAGGAGAACCAAGATGTTAAAATAGGTAACTAGAATGAATAAGACCATTTAGTAAGGTGATTACTAAATAAATGTATCAACTGTATCAAAGACAATATCTTTCCTTCATATTAGCAACAACTGCTTAGTAGGCTATAAAAGAAAAAACATGCAAACTACTATAACAACACAAATTTTAAATACTTTTATGAAGAAAATTCTAGATCAAATAAAGATCAATAAAGAATATGTGGTAGTTCGTCTCCAAAGATGGTGGACAGGCCACTTCCCCAGCCAGAGGTAAATGTTCCTCCACTTTTTGAATTTAGGCTGTCACATGACAGATTTGATCAATAGAACGTGGCAAAAGGAATCCTATGCCAAATCTAGGCTATCTTTAATAAGACTGCTTCCAACTCTTGGAGCCCTGAGCCACCATGTAAGAAATCTAGGCTACTCTGCTGGAGGGAGAGGCCATGAGAAGGAACACTGATGAGCTTGACTTATGAGCAGCAAAGCCATCTTGGACATCCACCCTAATAAGCTTGGACTGCAGCTCCAGCTGCCATCTGACTGCAAACCATGAGAGATTCCAAGAAAATAATAATAAATTGTTATTGAAGGCATTAAGGTTTTTTTTTTTTTTTTTTTAAATAAATATACACCGGGCTTCCCTGGTGGTGCAGTGGTTGGGAGTCCGCCTGCCAATGCAGGGGACAACGGTTCGTGCCCTGGTCTGGGAAGATCCCACATGCCGCGGAGCGGCTAGGCCCATGAGCCACGGCTGCTGAGCCTGTGCGTCCGGAGCCTGTGCTCCGCAACGGGAGAGGCCACAACAGTGAGAGGCCCGCATACCACAAAAAAAAATTAAAAATATAATAAATAAATAAATAAATAAATATACACCAAAGGTAACTAAGACAGAAATCTCAAATACAAGGGAATACTATCATTTGAGGGGACTGGAAAACTAAATTATAAGTTAAATTTATAAATTTAATATAATTACATTAAAAATTCCAATGGATTTTGTTTTCTATCAGAACTCTAAGATTCTGAAAATTATTTGAAAGTATAAACAGCTGAGAATAATCACAAGTTTTTTGAAACAGTGGCATAACCAACTTAGGGAAGTAAACTATTCATGATACTACTTTCGTTATGTTTAATCTTATTTATTTCTTCTCATTAAAAAATAGCATTCAAGCCATAAGAAAAGCAAATATGATGGCTTATGGATTAATATGCTTAATACATAAAGAACTCAGACCTATTGGCAGGAAAAATGTTAAAACCCTGGGGAAATGAGCAAAGGTCATATAAAGACAATTCACAATATAGGAAATTATTATTATTAACTAGCTAATAAATACAGGGAAAATCCCAATCTACAAATAATAGAATATGTGAATTAAAGCAATAATTTTTTTTGCTAATAAAATTGGCAATATTTTTTAAAATAATAATACTCAATTGAGTAAAGGTGGGGTGAGATGGGTACTTTTTTCTATTGCCAGGAATATTGTAAATTATTTTAATCTTTCTGTAAAGGAATTTGGCGATATGAATTGAGATACTATTTGATCTAATAATTCTCCTAAGGATTTCCCCAAAGAAGAATAATTCATACCAGGGATAAAATTTATATCCAGAGATACTCATCATTGAATTATTTATTACAGCAAAACTTGGAAATTACCTAATGTTTTAGTATTAGGTGTAGTGCTCTAGGGATTCAGAATGAGCCTCCCCAAAATTTGTCACTCCTGCATGAGGATTTTTTTGAGTTAAAGACATGAGACCCTGTGTGTTCAAGATAACCTACTGTTCCTCCCTTAACTACCTAGAAGAATTTAAACTGGGAATTTTTCCCAGAAAAAAAAAAAGTTATTACAGAGATAAATTTGAGCTAAGTAGCCCCATCTGTATGGTAGGGCAAATGTCTAATTGCCAAACATCTGCTTTTCTTATTGTCTTGTGAACCCTCCTTTTCTTGGAAGCTCCAGGCCCCTATCCCATTCCTTAGCTCAGGATGACATGTATACCTTATTTTACCTTTCTATCTTTGAACCTCTCATGTATGTAGGGACTCTGACCTTCTCATGTATGTGGAGTTCCTGTATGTATGAAATTAAATTAGACTTTTTCCTGTTAATCTGTCTCATGTCAGTTTAATTCTTAGACCAGTCAGAAGAACCTAGAACTGTAAAGGAAAGTTTTTTCTTCTCTGACAGTACTAATTAAATAGGTTATAATCACATGATGAGATATTTTATAGCCTTTAGAAAGTCCATGGATAGTTCTTACTGTCTTGATAAATCTTCTTATTTAAGGTCAAGAAAAACATTAAGATACAAAATTGTATGTGTATTTTATCCAAACTATGTAAAAGTATAGAGGAAAAAAGCCTGAAGAAACTGTCAAAATGCTAGTAAAGTAGAGTAGTGAATGGTGAAATTCTAAGTGATTTTCTTCATCTTTATACTTTTCAGCATTTTCCAATGTAGTAAGCATGGTGGTTTATAATCAGAAAAACCACAAGGAAACAAATATATTATTTTAAAATTCAATTCAGGCTCATTTCCTTATATACATGGGATTTGGCTCCATCTCCAAACAAAAGGAAGTTGTAAGACACGTAATTAAAAACTCACAAAATTCAAAGGACTGGTTTCCCCAAGAGCATAAATATAAAGAATGTGCGATGTATTCTCAGGGTGCATGAATCTTTAGCTATTGTGTTATATATTTGTGCTTTATTGTTTTTCAGCATTATTTCTAGTATTTCTCATGTTGCTTGTTTCCACATTAACAGCACAGCATGCAGCATGCGCTGGCAGTTGTTTGGCTTTATTTAGAGTTTTGTTCATTCACTTCTAAGTTCTTTATCAAAGGAATTGATTTTGAGGCATGTTTTTAGCCCTGCTTCTAGCACCCTATTAATGAATGCTTGCATTACATTGTTATAAAATACAAAAAATCTTTTAAATTGTAATGACAATGAATGGTTAAGTAACAGCAGAATAGTGACTGAACTCTGACTTAGAAGTTACTGTGCACATAAACAAATGTATGATTCATAAAGTACTGACAAAATAAGGAGAATATTTTTTATTTGCTAGAGACTTCACCATGTGGCCTTAGCATAAACATAGCTCACCATTCACTCAGGCTACCACCTTTGCAATTATGCAATTCCTGAAGAAATCTTAAAATATTTTGATTCGTATTATTTTAAATTTTGTGCATGAATTGAGACTTTATAAATTTTTATATTATGGTCTCTTACATTTGCTTAATTCATAATTGCATAAAGTGGGATAGCATCATAAGAAGTCTTAAGGAGAATGCAAATTATCTCCCCATAGCTCTAGATGTGAATGAATAAATACAGAATATTAGGAAGCTATGAAATCATTTTCAAGGAGAGAAATGAAAGAGAATTGCAAGCTACCTCTTCAGAACTCCACCTCTTAAAGCTGGGTACAGTAAGTCACCTACATACAAACAAGTTCTGTTCCAAGAGCGTGTTCATGGTCCAATTTGTTAAGTCCAACAAAGTTAGCCTAGGTACCCAACTAACATAATTGCCTATATAATACTGTACTGTAATAGGTTTATAATACTTTTCACACAAATAATACATAAAAAGCAAATGCAAAAAATAAAGAAAACATTTAAAATCTTACAGTACAGTACCTTGAAAAGTACAGTAGTACAGTACAACAGCTGGCATACAGGGGCTGGCATCCAGTGAACTGGCAAGAAGAGTTACTGACTGGAGGAGGGAGAGGAGGTGGGATATGGTGGAGGTAGGAGATGGTAGAGCTGGAGGATAGTCAGCAATAGGAGATGGAGGGCAAGCTGCAGTTTCACTCATGCCTGACATTGATGGCACAGGTTCTGACTCCTTGCTGGATTCAATTCTATCTTCCCTCTTGAAAAACGATCCAGTGATGTCTGGGTAGTAGCTGGTTTTTTCTCATCATAGATGACACGGTAACACTGGATTGCATTCTGAATAGCTGCTGCAAACTTCATGTACTGTTCTACGTTCGAGTCCTGTGCCTCAAAAACTAACAGTGCCTCTCCTCAAATAAAGAAAATCCCCTTGCCACTTCCTGTGTTGTGAATCTCTTCAGTTCTTCAGTTACTTCTTCTTCCTCTTGTCTCTCTTCGTCCTTTCTCTGGGCCTCCAATTTCATAAGGTCTTCATTAGTAAGCTCCTTGTGTTGCACAGCAACAGTGCTGGACAGTAAAGCACACAAAAGCACAACCACTTGTAGAGGGTGCACACACGTGACAATGTACACCAGGCACGTGAACTAATTTACATGAATGGACATGCAAACACACGTTCGTATCTTTGAAAGTTTGCAACTTGAAGGTTCGTATGTAGGGGACTTACTGAACTTATTATGACTCACCCAATTTCAATGAAAGATACCTTCTCTTAAAAGCTCCCCTATCATTCTCCCAAAGAACCAAAATAAAGGAAAAGTTACAGAGAAGTTACATCAGAAGATTGGTCTAAAGCTGGCTATTTGTAGGGTATGTGAGCCTTTGAGACAAAGGACAAGTGAGCTGAGGGTAATGGTAAGGAAACTAAGGATTAGTAAGGAAAATAATTAGTTCAGGCACAGACTAGCAAACTCAGGAAGTTGAAGGGTCCAGGGAATTAAAAAAAGAACAAGCACGGCAGTAGTGAAGGAGTGAGAGAGCTAGAAGAATTAGAAGTAGTGAGCAAAGGGAATGTACTGGAATTTTTTGATATTTCAGATGTAGAACAATTTTGGGGAATGACAGATCCCAAGATGTGGTCATGGGAATGAGTTTCTATAATGGAATCCAAGCCATTGACTTGAGAAGGGGAAAAAATGGTAAGCCAGAGTGTTGGCTAGATTCTAAATATGGGTGTTGGAAGTCAACCTACAATATATCAGGATAGAAAAGGTAGGGCCAAAGATTGAGTCAAGTGACCAGTCCCTCAGTGGGAGCACTTTGGAGGTACATGGCTCCTCTCAGCCCTGCAGCTGCCATTTGAGTACATCTGATTGATCATTTTGTGTGAAGTACCATTTTGTTTTCCTAAATATAGCTTCCTATTGAATTATCTTTCCAGACGTATAAGTAGCTTTAAAGCAAAAAGTGTTAAATATCCTAGTTGTTTCAGAGATAAAAAGCTGAGGAAGTTTTTAATAGAATTATGTTTTAAAGTTGGCATGCATTCCAAATTGATTACAAGGGATCCAAGCAGTGTTTCATAGTAGGTAAGAAAAGAGGCTGTATCTGTTTAAAATATTACCAACAGTGGTAGGATTGGCCTGTCCTATCACTGGGGTTCTATGCCCTGGTACAGATATAGCATTGTTAAAATATTGATATTTCTGTGCTATTTGGAAATTTGCTGTGGCCTTGAGTTTCTTCCATTGAAAGAAAAAAAATTAATATATTTTACAACTGCATTGCTATAAAGACAAATATAATCCAGGTTGGATTATATTCATCTTTTTTGGATTTAAAGGCTTTATTAAAGAGATATCTTTATTTTTATTTTATTATTATTTTTTTTTTTGCGGTACGTGGGCTTCTCACTGCTGTGGCCTCTCCCGTTGCGGAGCACAGGCTCCGGACACGCAGGCTCAGCGGCCATGGCTCACGGGCCCAGCCGCTCCACGGCATGTGGGATCTTCCCGGACCGGGGCACGAACCCGTGTCCCCTGCATCAGCAGGCGGACTCTCAACCACTGCGCCACCAGGAAAGCCCAAGAGATATATTTCTTAGGCTGTATCTCTCGTTGGCATTTTATAAAGATTACCTATCCTTTTTCCTTTTATACTTTTATACTGTTTTGTCTTCTTGCCTATTTATGACTATTTGTGACTATATTATGGTATTTTATGGCCATGTTATGTGACCACGTTATTGTTAAAAGCCTCCTGAAATTATTACCAATATACTAATGAGTGTTATTACACAAAACTAAATCATACAATGCTCATTTTTTTCTGAGAAGTACTTTTGGACTTTTGTACCCTATTTTAAGCAAAATTTTCTGTATAATAGCTGCCATTGTTTACTGTCCTAAGATGTTTATGGATATTAAATTACTGACATCATTTCCTGGCTCCAGTATGAGTTTCTATCACTTAATAGAGTTGGTTTTTCAAAATGCATTTGCATTTTTTGTTATGGTAAAATATACATAATATAAAATTTACCATTTTAACCCTTTTTTAGTGTACAATTTAGTGGCACCAAGTACATTCACATTATTGTTATATTCATTTTGAAAATTCTGATTCATAAAAAATGAAAACATTTTTGTGGGCCCTTTAAAATACTATGGGCCATAGGCAATGGGCTTTCTGTGCCTCATGGCTGAGTGGGCCCAGCCTAGACCTTCTGGTAGTTTAACACTTGCCTGACCAGGGGTATCCAGAACTTGCCTAATCTGACTGCCTGGTGTGTACTGATTTATAAATACTTTGAGTATTATCCCAGACCAAGTTATACCTTGGCTAGGAGTCAGGTGAGCATCATCAAAAGCCTTTTATTGTTCTTTTAGGCTCAGTCACATGAAAGAAACTCCCCAAAGGCTAGAATTGTCTTTAGTTTCCTGCTTCCTAGAAAGGGATGTCTAACAGTGGCTTTAAAAAGAAGATAAGGGAAA
>NW_006770293.1:219043-225745 GCF_000442215.2 Lipotes vexillifer
AAGAGTGACTTGCTGAAAACCACCAACACCTGGGTCAGAAAGTAAATCTAGAACAGGTTGGTGGGTCTATAGAAGTATCACCTGTCAATTAAATTAGCTTTCATTCCCACTTCTTTTTAAGGCCCTCTCTTTGTATCTTTTCTCCATTCTGTGTCCCCATGATCTTCCATAATTTCATTCCAGTATAGGCAGTCTTTTTCCTTTTTTCTTGTTCTTTTGTTGTTTTTGTTGTTCTGTTTTAAAAACATAATAGCACGAAAAGTTGTGCGATATAATTCTGGCCACAGGGAATAATCATGTGTAAGCCTTGTAGTCTAGATTAAAGTGTGGTTTTGCCAAACTTTTATTCAGAAAATTAAGGCTGAACTTTAATTAGGTAATGTTTCAGAGTTAATGATGTGTCTTCATGACTTTTATTTTAGTACTACTTTGCTTTGTACTGCATCTGAATATATCTACTATTTAATTTTCTCTTTTTTGTCCTGTTAAGGTTCTGAATCACTATTAACAAAAGAATCATGGCCATTTGCTGATTATGCTTGTTTATCTTATTATGTGCTATTGACTGAAATGAAATTAGAGTTTTAGATTCTTCTGCAAAAGAGGTGCTGGTGGGGGAGTGGAATTGGAGAAGAGGGAAGGGGGTCACATGATTGTACCTAGTATTTTTTGATTAATGTCAAGGTGTTCCAAAATACTGCTGCTAGTTAACCAGAGAAACAGCCCTCTATTACTTGGGTTCAGAAGGAGATGGTGGCCTTCCCCCGCCTAAATTCATGCTTCCACCTAAATTCCTCCACCTAAATTCAATGTGTGTTGCACATATGTGTGCTGACCTTATATGTATACATATAGGCATGATTTTGTAGTTTATAGGCAAACAATTCTGAATCTGAGTCTCATGGCATTCTGCCAGCACTAAGGGACTGCATTTCCTAGGCCCCAGCTTCAACTTCAGGATCTGCTGGCCACTGCTCATATAGCTCCACAGGGCTTCCCCAGAGATAGACAGATACATAGATAAGATAGAGAGATAGGTAAGATAGGTAGATAGTCTATCATATCTCGCTATGCTCTCTTTCTCTCTTTCTATCTGTCTCCTGTTGGTTCTGATTCTCTGGAGAACTCTCACTGATATAGACAGAAAGATCTTTATGAGTTCTCTGGCTCTCAAATTCTGTGATTTAATTTGATTTGATTCTCATTGATCCTTTCTCATCCTAATAGTTATTTATGACCAAGTAATCTTTTTGAGTAAGTACCTTGGCAGATGTTTAATTCAAGTCTACTTGAAAATTAAAAAATAAATATTTTAACTCCTGCTCACCTCATATATCACCAACAGCTGAGAAATTTGGGGTTTTGATTCTCAGGAAACTCAGATCCCCAAGTATTTTTTAGCATGTGTCCTTTTAGTGGAAAGAACCCTGTTTCCTCTGATAGTATACCTTCATCTTATGTTGCTTTCTGAAGTTAAGTAACCATGACCTCCTTTTGTTTCTGGGTCAAGTCATAAAAGCTCAGTTCTACTTCAGGGAACTTGGGATTCTGGGAGATTTTATTTTCCTCCTTTTGATTATCTTTAAATTTCTACAGTGAGCATATTTGACTTTTGTAAAGAAGAAAGAAAAAGAATTGAAAAATCAAGAACCCTGGGCCTCAAATTTATATCTAACCACACCACTATATAAAACAGTGGCAAGTGTCCTCATAGAATGTAGACTGAGGAATAAGACAGGTGATGTTTATTTTTTATATTAAAATGATAGGAACAATCAAAATTTGTGCATAAGAAAGAAAAACGTGTCAATAACTAAGGTTTAATAGTGTATTGCTTAGTTTTTGATGCTGGCCATTACTAAAGTTTGAATGATGTTAGTCTTTAAAAGTCAGCTTAGGGGCTTCACTGGTGGCGCAATGGTTAAGAATCTGCCTGCCAATGCAGGAGACATGGCTTCGAGCCCTGGCCCGCGCAGATCCCACATGCCACGGAGCAACTAAGCCTGTGCACCACAACTACTGACTCTGTGCTCTAGAGCCCGCGTGCCACAACAGGTGAGTCTGCACACCACAACTACTGAAGCCCGCATGCCGTGCTCTGCAATAAGAGAAGCCACTGCAATGAGAAGCCTGCACACTGCAATTAAGACCCAACACAGCCAAAAATAAATAAATTTATATATAAAAAAAGAACCAGGTTTCCTCGGAGACCCACTTAAGCACGTTTTTGGGTTTTCATTTACATACATGTAAAAATCTGTATGTTTAAAAAAAAAAGTCAGCTTATTTTGTGATGTGATTGTTCATGTAGATCTCCATATTTTTCTTTGTGTTGACCAGACTCATTAATGATATAGTTGTTTATACTTATATTCACAGCCTACAATTCCTTGCATTTCCCATAACTATTTTTTCTTTAGTTGAATACCTGTATTTCTTACAAATGCTTCTTCTTTGTAAAATTTTATCAAATAAAAAGAGATAGTGAAGGTTTCTTTAATAGGTAACAATAATATATCCAACTAATTACATATTCTTTATAGCTGCATTTGCCAATTACTCTTATCTGTAATTCAATCACTGGGAGAAAAAAAATCCAATAGGAATGAAATCATTTTAAAAGTAGTGAAGGGATCTGTCTAAGATGCCTATCCCATGTGATCCCCAGGGTTAGTAAAGTAATTTTGGCTGTATGGGAATTGTTCTTTTCTTCCCACATCACTCTGCATGTGTGCTTAGAAGACAACCTTACTAGGGGAAGGTGGGTCTTCAGTCAAGTGCACGTAAGTGGGGAAGAATTTTATACATAATGTATACTGAAAATTATCAAACAAAACATCACAGCGATCTACTTTAATATCTGTTTTCATTCCATCCAATGTGACATTCAAATAAATAAGCTTGTTGCCTCAATACCTTTTTAAGAGTAAATGGAGTACACCAAACGAGGATACTTATAGGCGTGCTAGGGAAGAATGATCTTTGCTGTATGAATGCCAGGTGGCTAATAGCTATCCATAATGGTGGACACAAGGTTAGTTTGCAGTGACTGATTTGGCCAGGAAACACAACCCATTATGTAGTTTTATGGATGAGCTATCTAGATGAAGGAATTGAGACTGTGCTTTCAAATTATCTTGTAATATTAAATTAGGCAGAGTTACTGATGTTCCAGAAGGCAGGCCTAAGATTGAAAATAACCTTGAAAAATAAAACTATGAAAAATAAAAGGTCCTAAATAAAAAGGATGAAATCAAATAAGAATAAGTGTAACCACAGAACAACCCCTTGGAAGATTGGGAAAAAATGGGTAAGGACTGGGTATATGGTTGTCTAAGAAACAGCAATGTCATCTTATTCTAAAAAAAGAAAGGTTTGGGAGATATTGATGCTTAGAGTCTATGAGAATGAGGGTGGGAAGGGGATAGGAATCTAAGAATTGGAATACCTATCACTTAAAGATACACTGATACATTTTCCTGATATAAGTGGTAAAACTGTGTTCTATTTGTCTTTCACAATGAGGGAAGGTCGACTGGGGACTCAAGAGGACCCTTCTGTCATATCCTAACCTGTCTTTCTATGATCTGTTAAAAAGAAGAAGGAAGAGAAAGAGAAGAAAAGGAAGAAGAAAGCTTTATTAACCTTAACGCAGATTTTCCCTAGAGTGATTGTCTTGCTGGGTCTTTAGTGGTTCCTGTTTCTACAGGGCCTGTTTGCCCTTAGCATTCTTTTCTCTGACAATTTTTTCCATCTTCTATCAGGATGTTTCATTCAACTTCCTCAACCCTTCTCTGAAACAGCACACTCAAAGGTGAAAAGAGATTGATTCTTAATGTTGGTTGTGTTTTGTCAGGTCTTGACCTCTATGATGCTTCTTTGGAAGTGAGCAGTTGTTGGCTACCACAGCATTCTTTGCCCTCCCTTTCCTCAGAATTCATGACATTGCAACACTCTCTCCATACCTTTTCTTCTCTGTCTTTCATGGCTTCTTTATGCACCCAGCCATGAATGTCCCAAAGATTTGGGTCCTAGAACCCTGCTCCTCTCATTTTACATAATCTCAGAATTCATCCACTCCCATGACTCTATAACCATCACTTTTTGGGGGTAACTTATTTTTATATAATTTCAAACTTACAGGAAAGTTACAAGACTAGCAAGAGGAGCTCCCATATAATCTTTACCTAGAGTCAGCAATTGTTTACCATTTGAGAATAGGCTGGAGACTTTGTGCCCCTTTACCTCTGAACAGTTCAATGTGTATTTCTTAATAACAAAGACACATAGCTATGGTTAAGTTTTCAACCTAGGGGAAAATTGATATAGTATAATTATTTAAGCCACAGTCCATATTCAAATATAATCCATGATCCCAGTAATGTTCTTTTTTTAAAAAATTAATTAATTAATTAATTAATTTTTGGCTGCATTGGGTCTTTATTTCTGTGCGAGGTCTTTCTCTAGTTGTGGTGAGCGGGGGGCCACTCTTCATCACGGTACGTGGGCCTCTCACTGTCCTGGCCTCTCTTGTTGCGGAGCACAGGCTCCGGATGCGCAGGCTCAGCGGCCATGGCTCACGGGCCCAGCTGCTCCGCGGCATGTGGGATCTTCCCAGACCAGGGCTCGAACCCATGTCCCCTGCATTGGCAGGCAAATTCTCAACCACTGCGCCACCAGGGAAGCCCCCCAGTAATGTTCTTTATAGCTCTTTCCCCAGCCAATGATCACTGCTGTGCACAGGGCACTGACTTCTCTCCAGGCCATCTGTCCCACAACACTGCCTTTAAAATAAACATTTTGTACTGATGTCATCTCTAATTAAAAATGTCTGAGAAGTGACTCATCATTTCCCTCCTTCAACAAGTCCTCTCCATCTCCATGTCTTTTTTATTCTTTTTAGTGGTGTTAAAACTCTCTCAGACATCTGGGTTTGAAGCTATGGAACATCTTTGGTTCTTTATCCCCAGTTAGGCTGGTAAGTCTAATGCTCTGATGCCCACCCATTCCACACTTCAGACAAATGCTTTCAGTTACCCTCATCTATCTGGAGGACTCAGAAAAAGTTTGCAGTGATTGTCCTATCTTAAGTAAACTTTGTCAGAACTCAGGGTCTGTGTGGCCCCAGAATAGTGGGTCGGCCAATAATGTGTGATAATTCACGAATCTCTTTCTATACACAGTTTCTAAATACTTCTTCCCACCCCCACTAAATAGTTGTTGAATAAACATTTAAATATTATGTTAGGGTGTTGAAACTATATAACGACTATCTGCAGCTCACATATGCAGAGGAAGTATGTCTAACTGATAACTGGCCCTCTTCCCGAGCCCATAACCAGTGGGAAAACACTAACTCTTCAATACTCTTAAAGCTTAGTCTGATTCCATAATTTAAATACTTCCTATAGGAGACAGTTAACCTTTCTTGAAAAAACTCTCGCTTTCTCAGAGATCCTGTCCCATCCCCTATGTGTAGAAAAGCAGATCTGAGACTGTTATCTGTTATAAGTCCTACTTATAAGGTTGGCCTTTGGTTGGCATCTAGAGATAAGAATTCCTGAATAAGAGTAGCTCACTGTGTCTAAACTGTTTGCACAAACAATGTGGTTTATGTTGAACACCTGTTTTCCTTCTGCGAGTCTGGAATTTTGGTATGTGCTAGGCAGAGGGTGCCTATGTGACCGGCCCCCAAGAAGAATCTTGGGCTTGGAGTCTCTGATAAGCTTCCCCAGTAGATAGCATTTCACAACACATGGCTGGGGGAATTAAATGCATCTTGTGTGACTCACTGAGGCAGGGCTCTTGGTCTCAGAATTTCGCACCTGGTTTTTTCTGGACTTTAGCCCATGTGCCTTTTCCCTCTGCTGACTTTGCTTTGAATCAACTTGCTGTAATCAATCATAGCCACAAGTACAATTATATATTGAGTTTTATGAGCCCTCCTGGCAAGTCACTGAATCTAGGGGTGGTCTTAGGAATCCCAACACACCCTACTTTTCTCCCTGTGGCAGATTGTTATTTTTCCAAAATGGTTGCAACATGTGCTGGCATCGCACATGCTCTTACAATGTGATTTTGACACTCTTCATATTGAGAGGCAGAGTCCATGTTACCTCCCCTAGAATTTGGGTGAATGTGACTATGATGGAAGTGATGCTATGCGATTTCCAGAGTAGTTGATTAAAAGTAACACAACTTCCTCCTGGTTCTCTTTTTGCCATCCTTATTCTCAGAACCCAGTCACCATGCTGTGAGGAACCCCATGCAGGCACAAGGAGTTGTTGTACACTTGTTCCATCAGCAGTCCTAGCTAAAGTCCCAGCAGATAGCCAGCATCAGCTACCAGTTGGAATGAGAAATGTTTCCAACCCCAGCACTTAAGTCACTCTCAGCTTTCAGGTCTTCCCAGCTGAGGCCTCAGACATCGTGAAGCAATAAGATGGCTTTGCTGTACCTTTCCAAATTCCTGACCCAAAGAATCTGGAAATGACTACTGTTTTACACTGCTGTGTATGGGTTGGCCAGTTATGCAGCAATAGCAACTGTATCTTTCCCTGAGATGGCATCCGGGTATATGGAAAGAGGGATGCAATTTAGCATCCTGATGCCAGAGGGGAAGAGCAGCATTTTCTGTGTGGTGGTCTCTGCCTGTTCTGGTCTCTGGGATGATATCTCAAGTCCAGCTTGTTGCTCTTTCCC
>NW_006770293.1:225758-233686 GCF_000442215.2 Lipotes vexillifer
TTTCCCTTGCCAGCATAAGTGGCTATAGTCTGTGACTGTTGTTAACTGTCAGTCTTGTTCTATTTCTCACTCTTTGTCTCTGGGCTTGGTTGGAGCCCTCATGGCATGTTTGAAATGTTTGAGATGGCATGTTTGAGATGACTCAACCTCATTTCCACTTCCATAGATACTGTGGACCCCACAGAAGCCTTCTGTGACTCCCATTCAGTACCTAGCTCCAATGCTCAGCTCTGCAGCTAACAGTTGAACTCCCTCTGCAGACTTACAACTACTTCAGGGTCTTGTTTATGCCACAGGATACAAACATGGTTCAGAATTGATGATTCTCAGAGCCTCCCTCTGCCTGACCATGCTGTTCCACCAGTTTGGGTTTGGCTGTGCCCCAGGCAAATGAAAGAACAGCCTGAGTGGTGGTCTGTTCCGAGTTCTCATGAGAGATGGGGGGCCAGGAGACCCCTTATACCTTTGTGCCATTATTCTCATTTATCCAGTGCACTTCCCTCCAGTGCACTTCCCTCCACATCAATGAGACTGTCTACGTCAATGAGACTCTGTCTGATTTAAGTCTACAGATGGGAAAATTGGGAAATGCATCGACTGTTTCTGCTTTCCTGCTTTACTTTTCCCTTATTTTCGTCTTCCCACAATGCCCCAGACTTCTTCCCTATCTTCCTACTCTCCATTCCAACTCTTGTTTAAGCCTTCATGGCAAAGGATATTTTCTCTACATGCTTGGAGAAATCTATGATCTGAGTCTTCCAGGTATGGTCATTGATATTCTAAAATCCTCAAGACTGAACTGGATAGCAAGGCTGTTGTCTTTCGGAAAAACCCTATTTTGCATTAGAAGGTGATATTACTTTGCTTTTTGGTTGCCATTTTTTTTCTAAAACAAATGTTGATCTCCCCTTGGGAAAATGGGTGGTTACACACACCGAAAAGGGAAAACTACTAATAATTTTGAATTGATTATGCCCTCCCTGTATACTTGGTTTGAGAGGTACACCAAATTACTCACTTGTCCAAAACTCCCACCATCTCAATTTAGCCTTGGGTATGAATTGCAGTCAATATAAAGGTCCTTTGAGGTAGGACCTTCTTGGTGAAGCTGCTTTTTTCTATTCTGTTTTGTGCCTTTTGTATTAAACTTTGGAAAACATACTCTGTTCTGCTTCCTTTTAATAATTATACCCTCCTGGTTCCTAATAGTTTTTTCTTATTTTTGAAAACCTTCTTTATTCACCTATTCCATGTTTGCATCCTTCTAATTCCTGAGTATATGCTTAGGCACAAATTTACTGCTTGCCTTGACTCCTACTGTTTTATATATGCCCAGCTGCTCCCTTGTTTTTGCTCCATTTCCTTGCTCTAACTCTCAGAACCTCGGTGTTTGAATATTGCAGATTATTCAGTATGTATTAGGATGCTTTTAGTAGGTTGTGCAAAACCCAACTCAAACCAGATCAGACAGTAAAAGTAATTTATTGGCTCATATTTATTTGAAAAGTCTGGCTTCAGGGAAGGATTGATATGGCAATGTCATCATACTTTTTACTGACTCTCAAACCTTCCTTTTATGGTGTTGGTTTCATGCTATACTGATAGTAGGCAGGCTGCCAACAGCAACCTGGGCTAGATGCTTCCTTACTTATGTCCAATAGTGGAAAAAGAATGTTTTTCCCCCAAACCCTTGAACAAAATCTCAGGCTTTAAGCTGTTTGGACAAACTCAAGTCACATGCCTCACACTGAACCAATCACTGTCTTTGAGAGTGGAGTGAGATTGTCCTTATTGTCTTAGGCCAATTAGATTCTACCCCTAGACCGGGAGGGAGGTTAATCTACTCAAACTGCATGGCTACTACACAATGAGAAATGGGAGAAGTGGATTCAGGGTGAGCTGGTGTCACCTCTTAAAGTTTGCATGAGATGAGCATGCTCATGTCTTCCCAACTCAATGTTCACTACTGACTTCACTTGGTAGCTTGAAGTCAACCATGGCAGGAGTATTTATGCCACAGAAATTGTCAAATATTACAAATCAGTTGTGTGGGCTTTTTTTTTGGTGGGGGGAGCTGGTTTACCAATACATCTCTGATAATGGGAGGCACTCAGTTTTATGTGTTAACAGGCAACAAACATTCTCTTAATTAGTTTTCCTAACTTCAGAATTGCACACCCCTACTTACCACTTTTTAAAAATAATGGCTTTACTGAGATTTTATTCACCTGCCATAAAATTCACCCTTTTAAAACATATAATTCAGTGATTTTTGGTGTATCTCCAGTGTCATACCATCATCACCACAGTCAATTTCAGTATATATTCATCACTCCCAAAAGAAACCCCATACCCACTGTGGTAGTTAGGTTTCTCTACAGAAACAAAACCAAAGCTGAAAACCCTGGAAAGCCAGTGATGTAATTCACTTCGAGTTTGAAGGCTTGAGAACCAGGAGTACCAAGGAGCAGGATAAGATTAACGTCTTAGCTTGAGCAATCAGGCAGGAAGGGGCCAATTCTTACTTTCTCTGCCTTTCTCTTCTATTCAGGCCCTCAACAGATTGGATGATGCCCACCCACATTGGGGAAGGCAAACTACTGAGTCCATCAATTTAAATGCTAATTTCATCTGGAAACACTTTCACAGACACAACCCACAAATAATGTTTAGCCACGTATCTTGGTGCCTCGTGATCCAGTCACACCCATTAATAGTCACTCCTCATTCCTTCCCTCCCACTATTCCCTGGCAAAACTACTTTCTGTCTCTGTGGACTTGCCCATTTTGGACATTTCATATAAGGAATCATACAATCTGTCTTTTGGCTTAGTTTCTTTCACCTCGCATAATGTTTTCAAGGTTCATCTATGCTATACAACTATCAGTATATATATCAGTTGTATGCTATACAACTATGATATACAACTATCAGTATTTTATTCCTTTTATTGCCAAATAATATTTCATCTTGTGAATAGACCACATTTTGTTTATACATCCATCAGTTAATGACATGTGAGTTGTTGAGATCCAGTTCTAATCATAGTTCTGGAATACGGTCCTTTTCACCTTCAGTCTTTAGCACCTTCTGCGGCTGGAATACTTTTCCTAAAACATCACGTTTATTCTTGTCACTCATCACATCAAAATATATTGTCCACTCTGTCTGGGAGATGCTAAAGGAAGGTGCTGACCTCGCATGTGAAGCTGTCCTCAGTTCCACTGCAAATGGGGTAGAAATCAGCAGATCCTGCTGCCTACTTAGAGGGCAGTTTGGCAAGCGATGCTCTAATCTCATTTAAAGGGCCTCTAGCTGACCAAAAACAAACAAACAAACCCCAAAGAAATAGACCCCCAACAACACAAAGCAAAAGCCCAAAACTATATAGAAAGTGATGTGGATATTATGTAGCTTTTGGATTTTATTGTTTATATATTTTATCTCTTAAATATTAAGAATTTCATGAGGGTGCTGGTGGGATAATGTGTCTTACAGGTAGATAGCTTGAAGCCCTGGCTGAATCAGTAGCATTCTTTAGATTCTCTCCTGAGAGTTTAAGCAAATGGTCTTATATGTGAAGTGGGAGTAATAATTCTTACTTCAGAGCCTGTTGTGGATTAAAAGTTATGAATACTCAACTACCGTGTTCAACCCATAATAGGCACTCAGTAAATAAATAGACACTATAATGATTATTATATGGTTAGAATTTTCATTTATTTTCAATAAAGCCAATCTAAGGTTAGAACTATTTTGGTGTTCTTTCATTGTTTTATAGTTTTGGTGATTTAATTTTAATATTGTCCTAGTGCTTTAAAATTAGTACCAGTTTGAAGCAGAAATTAGATAATCAGTGCAAGGGCTTTATGTTTCTTGTCTACCATTACCCTTGATATAATCTGAGAGAAACAATATTTCCTTTGGGAAATGGTCAATGATGGTGTCTTGTTTTATTACTATAGAAGCTTTTATGAAGTGGTCTAAGGATAAATACCTTAAATATTATACTGGGTTATACAGATATAAATTTATCATAGGAATGAATCTTCCAGCTTGGCATTTACTGGCAAGTATGACTTGATAGCAATTATTAAAAATATAACCCAAGATATTATTCTTTGGAATGATTATAACATATTAGTAAAAAAGATATTGAATGGTAGTTAAACTGTAATTGTTTTTGTCTTTTTGCAGATGGTCATACAACTTAAATGGTTCTTTATGCTGTATATTTATGGTTTAGAAAAATTCACATATATGATAATTTATAATTTTAATTTTATAAATAAAACAGCCATGAACTAGATTCTTCTTTCAGAATTAGAAGTACTTATAAATGCAATAGCCAAATACAAGAGGTGTTAGTAATTTGAGAGATTAAATTAATCAATTGTTTGAAAATTAACCTTTGACCATAATACAACTAACACATTAAAGATCAACTTTTGGAAACCACTCCTTTTTACATATTTTAGTCATTTAATATTATCTTTCTCCCTCCCCCCATAGGGTTATCCTTGTCAAGATGATGATTATTCAGTTGTCCACAGAAAATGCTGTTCTCAGTTCACAGATCTAAATGGTTCCAAAAGATTTGGCATCAACACCTGGCATGACGAGAGTGGGACTTATGCCAATTCATATGTAAAACGAAAACTCTACCCATTAACCAGTGGCCTTGTTCCCTTTTTAAAATACTGTATGGAATCAGATTCTATAACTAATGAAAGGTAATGGATGTAGCAGTTGATGATTTTCTATCCTAATAAATGCAGTGGAAATATTACGATAATAGATTCCTTTAACCCAAAATCTTATATTCTAGACCAGTATGTATATCTTTCTTTTTATAAGCTACTCTGGTATTTTCCAAAGTTTAGTATGTTTTTCACTGAAGATATATAACCCAATTCTAGATGGTACTTGGAGGAATTTTATTTTATGTTACTTTATTTTGTCTTATTTTATTGACTGGATTTATTTTAAATTTTATTAGGAAAAAATGCATAAAGCTAACACAATCAAGCTCATGATTGCTTAGGGTGTGTCTGATTTTAAAAAAGGAGATAACTTAAATTCCACTTTTGAGTGAATAAAAATTTAGGTGGTACTCAAATTCTACATGAAACTCAAATGGCTGAAGTTTGAGCAACACGGGCCCTATAATAATGTTGTGTGTGTGTGTGTGTGTGTGTGTGTGTGTGTGTGTGTGTGTGTGTTTGTGTGTGTGTTTATTGGGGAGGAGTGTGTCTGTTTATACACTTTAACATATCTATGGTGGCTAGCTGCTCTGTGGATTATCATTCAGCATAGTGTTTTTTCTTATACAATATAACACTTCTTATTTTATGAAGTAGCGGAGATGCAGACAGAATCGTAGTGAAACTTTAGGGGTTTAATGGAAAATCCAATCATCTAGTGTTAGATTTAGAATAAATCTTAACAGTTGTTTTGACTTGCACTCCCATTTTCCAGATGAGCAGAGACTCACAGAGGTTCAAGTAGCTTGCCTAGGGTTACATAAATAAATTCTAATTGATCTTTGAGGTACATTTGAACTTTTGTTTTTTCTGAGGATGGGTTTATTTATTTTGGCCTAGGTTAAATTTACTCTCATTGTTTTTCTTTAAAAAAGAAATTCACGAAATAGTATTTCATGATAAATGCTAATTTGATTAGCGAAATATGGGGAAAACTATAAGCCTTGTGAGTAGAGAAATGATAATAAAGAAAATATGGATATGCCAAGGAAGCATTCATCAGCAGAGTTTTACTATAATTTATAGCTGCTTTAAAGTGTGTCTGTACATATACACAAATATATATGTATAAATATGTATATTATATATAAATACGTAATGTTAATTCTTTTTTAAAAAAATTAATTTTATTATTTTTTTAACATCTTTATTGGAGTATAATTGCTTTACAATGGTGTGTTAGTTTCTGCTTTATAACAAAGTGAAGCAGTTATACATATACATATGTCCCCATATCTCTTCCCTCTTGCGTCTCCCTCCCTCCCGCCTTCCCTATTCTACCCCTCTAGGTGGTCACAAAGCACTTAGCTGATCTCCCTGTGCTATGCGGCTGCTTCCCACTAGCTATCTATTTTACATTTGGTAGTGTATATATGTACATGCCATCTTTATTGGAGTATAATTGCTTCACAATGGTGCATTAGTTTGTTAATTCTTTATATATTACCTATTCTAGGGGATACCTACCTAGGATTACCTTTCTTTCCACAGACTACAAATTCAAGTTTAATCACTCCGAACATTCATTAACATATCTAGGGTGGACAGATGTTTGAAGTATGCAAATCTGTGTGTCATGCTACTCATCATTTGATTTTTTTTTTTCCTTTTGGAAGGAGAAAAAGTCTTAATGGCCATATCATTACCTTTGAACAATGCCTTTTACTTAGAAAAAAATTCACCTACTTTAGCAGGAATTCTATATTGTCACAATGATTAACATTGCATTTTATATAAATGACCTGGGTCTGCCATGAGGGATCAATTTAGAAATCAGTTTTTGTTTGGTTAGAAGGAGAATGAAATTAGAGGGATTTTATTTAAACTAGTAGAATAAAATGATGCATTGAAAAAAATAGAGATTACCTATATCTTTCAGGTATGATTATTTTGTGTTGATTTGGATTTCTTTAGATAACTTCTTTAATGGTTCACCTCACCAGTATCAAAGACCATTTCAAACAATAAAAAGTGGAACTCAGATATGTTCATCGGAGAATGTCTTCCTTAGGAAATGACCACACTGACTTCTGATGGTTCCACATGTATACTTCATAGGATTCCACCTGAGACGCCAAAATAACACTGTATCTTGTGTGTTTATACAGTTAGCATTCTTATTTGGTCAATATTTTTCTTTTGGCCTTTATGTGTTATTATGTCAGAACTGTTGGTGTGAGCTCACTATGGCAGAATGCAGACTGCTGCTGGGAGAATGGGTAATTGGTTGGGCAAATCCCAAGTAGATGTATGGCAGTGGTGGTCCTTGATTAAATTTGGCCTGCAGATAAGTTTTATTTAGTCTTCAGAGTGTTTCTTTTTCATTAATCTTAAAATATTGAGCCAAATTTTATAGATTAGGACATCTTACTTTAAATTTTGAATTTTTATGTCCTTGGCACATTTGCAGATCTGGCAGCACTGGTCTGATTTTGATACAACAATCAGCAGGGATATGATAGGAGACCCTCTTTGGATGGGGGTGAGTTTATCATTTTGCTGTAATTCTCACCTGGTATACTTATTTATGGAGGCATTGTGACCCTTTACCTAAGGAGAGGTCAGACAAATATGAAATAACAAGTTGTAGAGGGAAGGGATTGGTAGAAAAATGGCAAAATTGGCAGCTTCTTGGTGACTGAGATTAGGACGATAAAGGCAGAAGCCACATCCTAATAGTAGAGACAGCAAATTTGGTTAAGTTCAAGTAGGCATCATGATCCTGGAGTATATGACGTAGAAAATAGAGATGGAGAGTGGGCCAAGCGCTTCACCTTAGAAATATAGAGTAATCTCAGATCCACTGGTTTATACTAGGAGTCCATTTGTGCTGAGGCAGGAAGTGAGGGTACCAGGCCCAACCCCTAGAATATGGAGCTGGCAGATGAAGACAAGAAGCAGGGCCCAGCCAGCTCACTGGTTTATTTACAGAGGAAAATCACCCCCTGGATTCCAGTGCTCCTTTTTCTAGAGGTACAGAGAAACTCCAGGTTCACCAAGACTCTAGGCAGAAATAGTGAAGTCCTTCCTATGGGACACAGAGTAGAGGTGGCAGGATGGCAGAGACAGAAGTGCCTGGCACTGCCACCATCAAGAATAGAGCAGCAGGGCTTCCCTGGTGGCGCAGTGGTTGAGAGTCCGCCTGCCGATGCAGGGGACGCGGG
>NW_006770293.1:233878-238878 GCF_000442215.2 Lipotes vexillifer
AACGGTGAGAGGCCCGCGTACCACAAAAAAAAAAAAAAAAAGAATAGAGCAGTAGTAGATTCTTTAAAGCTATGTTGACCAAAAGCTAACTTTATTTTAGAGTCAGCAACAGTGCAGTTTGCCAGTAGCTGAAAGCCCACTCCAAACAGCTATGGTAGGGCAAGCATGAGGCAAATATTGTAAATCAAAGTGGAAAACCCTAACAAAATCTCACAGTAAATCACTGTCCCAAATATTAAGATCATAAGCTTTATAAAAATATTTAACAGCTTTATTGAGATATGATTCACAAACCATAACGTTCACCCTTTTAAAGTATGTAATTCAATGATTTTTGGTAGATTCACAGAGGTGTGCTACCATCACCATAATCAATTTAGAACATTCTCACCACCCCCAAAATTAACCCCATATCCATTGACTGTCATTCCCCATTCCCTCCCAATCTCTCAGTTCTAAGCAACCACTAATCTACTTTCTGTCTCTATAGATTTGCCTTTTCTTGATATTTTATATAGGTGGAATCATACGATGCATGGTCTTTTGTGACTAGTTTCTTTCACTTAACATAATGTTTTCAAGGTTTCGTGTTAAATGAAGTATCGGTGCTTCATTCTTTTTTGGCTGAATAACATTCCATTTTACAGCTATACCACAGTTTATCCATTCATCAGTTGATGGACGTTGGGTTACTTCTACATTTTGGCTATTTTAAATAATGCTGCTGTGAATATTCATGTATGAGTTTTTGTGTGGACATATGTTTTCATTTCTCTTGGGCATATATGTAGAAATGCAACTGCTGGGTCATATGGTAACTCTATGTTTAACCTTCTGATGAACTGCCAAACTATTTTCTAGAGTATTTTATATTCCCACCAGCAATGCATGAGGGTTCCAATTTCTTAATATACTTGCCAACATCTGTTATTTTCCATTGTTTTGTTTATAGCCATCCTAGTGGGTGTGAAGTTGTGTCTAGTTGTGGTTTCGATTTGTATTTTCCTGATGGCTAGTGATGTTGAGCATCTTTCTATGTGCTTATTGGCCATTTGTGTATTTTCCTTGGAGAAATCTTTATTCAGATCCATTTTCCATTTTTAAATTGGGTTATTTAGCTTTTATGGTCATAACCTTTTGTAACATAATTTTTTAAAAAGTTGGAACACATAATCTGAAAAAAAAGATTTTCGTTTGGGCTTGAGGAGTAGTATTTTCCTTGGAGAAATCTTTATTCAGATCCATTTTCCATTTTTAAATTGGGTTATTTAGCTTTAATGATCATAACTTTTTGTAACATAATTTTCAAAAAAATTGGAACACATAATCTGAAAAAAAAGATTTTTGTTTGGGCTTGAGAAGTAGCTTAGAAGCTTTCATTTAGAATCAAATACTGGAATTTCTGTTCCAATGCCACAGAATATTTGAAAATGAATAGAACTTGTAAGATCTTGTAGGCAGGGACTGTCAAGTGAAAATTTATAATGCACGTATGTGGTTTAATCAATATTTTTGATAATGGTAGTGATAATGATGGTACAGTAAGTCAATAAAGTAATATTGAAATTATTTATAAAACTCTGGGGAAACGTGTTCTTTAATTTTTCATCACATAGTTCTACTTTTCATTTGTCAGGGTAATAACTAGGGCTTGCTCTCCAGGAATCAAACTCATCTCATTCTCTAACACTCTTCCCTAGTACTAGAATTTCCCCTCTAAGTGTGGATCTCAACCTGCTGTGCTTATAAACTCCTTTGATGATCTAATGAAATCCAGACCTTTTGCCCTGAAAAAGTTACAAATATTCCTGTTAAGAGAAGAACATTGGGAAACATTCTAACATCACTAAGTAATGAAGTTTTCCTTTCCTTTGGAAGTAGATTAACTAAATTGTGAATATTTAACAAGTTCATATTAGGTTTGTGTGTCCACTTCCAGAACACAAAGTTTACATGCGTATATGTATATATGTACACACACACACACACACACACACATACACACACATAATGTATTTATATTTGGCAACCATGAAAGAGAATGCATAATTTTATCAATTAGCTTTTGCTAACCACCTGAAAACATACTGACTTAACAAATGTTATTTCTTATTGTTCTGTGGTCCACTGGGTGGTTTCTGTGTTCTGGGGCTGGACAGTTCTAGGATGGCCTCTCCTGGTTGGTACTTGGTTCAAAGACAACTGGGATGTCAGGGATGCCCTGGCCATGAGTTGTTCATCATGTGGCATAACAGACTGGGTTTGTTCATTTGGTAGTAGTGGCAGGGATCCCAAGAGCAGCAAATGGGGATGCTTCTGTGCACAAGGACTTGTCAGACATCTGCCTGTGTCATGTTTACTAAAGCCTGTCTAGAGCAAGTCAAGAGGCCAGCCTGGAGTCTGTGTGGGTGGGCTCTACCAAAGAGTGTGGGTAGAAGGAGGGGATAATTTGTGTCCATTTTTACAGTCTACCACAGTCTTTACTGTTGCATGCTTCTTACGAAAAGTCCTTTGTACAGAAATTATGCCTCCTCCTGTCCAATACTTCTACTAGAGAATAGAGAGGGAGTTTTCCCCATTTGTGTTAAACTGATAACATAATTTGGTGCTTTTTTGTCACTTGAGACCCTTTGCTCATGTAGTTGTTGGTCTTCATGGAGCCTAGTTATGGGCTAGGATAACCCCTCTGGATCCATTCCTAAGACAAAGTGAACCCCTCCACTCAGGGGTCCTGGATAGCTGAAAATTGTGAAGAGTTCCTCCTTTGTCAGAGATCTAGAAATAGTGCAAATAGAGAATGAAGGAATAAGAAAAAAATAATATGTTGACTTCTCTCTATCTCTTGGTATCCTAGAACTGTCTCATTGCAGTTAAAGGATTAAGGCAGTTTCTAGCTCAGGGAGGCAGCCAGCCCTTAAATTTGGCACACTGTAGGACAGTACCACCCATCCAATGCTACATACCATTTTGGGAGGTTTGCTGATACCCTGAAGCCAACTCATCCAGGCTTAGAAGTTGGAGGAGGCAACAGTTACATAGGTGAGGAGACTAAACTGAGTTTCTTAAAAGTGGTTAGGGGCTAGAGTACAGAACGTACCGATTTAGAGTCAGTTACCAGAGCTGAGAACCACCATGTGCCAGCACTTTTAGTATACTACAACATTTCATCATCACAACAACTTCAATGGATATTGGATGCATGTGCGCGTATGTACATGTGTGTGTGTGTGTGTGCGTGTGTGTGTGTGTGTGTGTGTGTGATTATCATTAGTACTTCACTTTGGCACTTAAGCCTCCAATTGGTGAAGGGACCTGTTGGAATGCAAACCAAGATCGCGTGAAAATGAGCTCAGAACTCCATATCCTCACTGTTGAGGCAAGTATGATTCAACTCTTGGAAATTAAGGAGATACTATTCATTTAGCCTGTGACTTTCCAGTGTCCTGTGTTGTGGCCAGTTTGTCAAATGGCCACACAATCCATGGCCCATCTGATCCTCCTAATAGAAAGCTAGCTCTTTACTTCTTTAGCCCAACCACCTTCTGCCTGATGTTATGTGTATGTGAAATCCTTGTTTTTCCATGTAATTTATCAGCCATTGTTTTTATGAACCAGAAGATAAAGGATGCTATGGACTTAGAGGCTCAAAACATAGATTTGTGACCATTTGTGACTGTCTGAGAAACATTCCCCCCTCTAAAATATTCCCTAATTCTCCTTAAGTCTGGGATTGGTTGCTCCCCAGTCATTTGTGCTTTTTGTGTGTCTCTCTATTATGGAACTCACCTGCTTTTCTTACTACCATTTAACAGCTTTTGGAGAGCAGGCATCATGTCTACTCATTGGGATTCACTTGTGTCTAAAACACAGTGGGCACTCAGAAATGCTGAGGGAATTGGCATAAAGACATCTGTCATAATCATATGCTGGTATAGTGAGTGCATGGGTAATTGATAATAATTGCAATCCATATGATCAGAATGGTTTTAGCTAAAAAGACTCAGATAATTAACAGTTTTATATTACCAAGAGCTTCAGTGGTAATCTTGGGAAATGGGAGGAGTGGCAAAATTGGCCTAAGAACATTTTATGTCCTGTATGGCAAGACAGTTTGCCTGAGCATCCATTAATGTGACTGAAATCCTCCTTAAAGTAAAAAAAAAAATTTGCTCACAAACCAGAGCGCCAATTTGAACAAATAATGCTCATGTCCCAAAGATGGCGAAAGTTGAATGATGTAGCACAATAGGTGTGATGAAGGCAGCTGGTGAGACTGAGAGCTGAAAAGCTGGCATGGAAGAGGAGCTGAGAGGAAAGCTGTTTTGAAGAAATGCTGCACCGAAAGTAAATCAGTATGCACACTACCTTTCTCAGGTCCACAGTCATTGTACAGACTTGGTTATCTAAAGTGTAACAGACCATGGCAGCTGTAAACTTGGAGAATGACGGTCATGAATTGGATGTTTGAGGATAAATATTTAATGTGGTATAGTTTGCCTTTTTGTGTTTGTCTCAGCCCTCCTCACTCAAAATTCTTATTGTAGAAAATGAAATTGTTTCATAAGTACTCTGAAGGTCACTCGTGATGGCTTATTTTATATCTACTCATGCCTTCTGTTTGTGTTATGGGCTTGAGGAATATTTAATGAGTAAGTGACAGAATTTTGTCATTTTTTTTTGTTGTCTGTACACAAACTATCTTACTCTTATGTCACCTTCGTATCATATACTAGGAGTGGATGGCAGCTGTCCCAGTGAAGTAAAACGAGTAAACAAACCAAAAGGCTGAAATAAGTAACCAAAATATCAAAATGAATGACATTCAAATTTGACTTCTCCATGGTATACCTATTTACAGCACCATAGATGACCAAGAATTAACCATGGAAGTAGGTACTCTACAGAGCTGCAATTAAAAGAAAAAGACAAACAACATTGATGGTGGGTACCAATTCCCATCTTCCAGATAAAAATATTATTTTAAAATTTATATTCTCTTT
>NW_006770293.1:244182-269349 GCF_000442215.2 Lipotes vexillifer
TGTTGTTTTGCGGTACGCGGGCCTCTCACTGTTGTGGCCTCTCCTGTTGCGGAGCACAGGCTCCGGACGCGCAGGCTCAGGCCATGGCTCACGGGCCCAGCCGCTCCGCTGCATGTGGGATCCTCCCGGACCGGGGCACGAACCCGTGTCCCCTGCATCGGCAGGCAGACTCTCAACCACTGCGCCACCAGGGAAGCCCCCCTTAAAGCTCTCTTAAAAAATATTTTGTTTGGTATTAAAACATTTTTTTTTAATTTATTTATTTTTCGGCTGCATTGGGTCTCCGTTGCTGTGCCCGGGCTTTCTCTAGTTGCGGCGAGTGGGGGCTACTCTTTGTTGCGATGCACGGGCTTCTCATTGAGGTGGCTTCTCTTGTGGAGCACAGGCTCTAGGTGCACTGGCTTCGGTAGTTGTGGTGCACAGGCCCTAGAGCGCAGGCTCAGGGTGCATGGGCTTAGTTGCTTTGCGGCATGCGGGGTCTTCCCGGACAACGGATTGAACCTGTGTCCCCTGCACTGGCAGGCAGATTCTTAACCACTGCACCACCAGGGAAGTCCTACCTTAAAACTTAATATGTTGAATTCATGTAGTTGCCTAATAAATGTCCATTTATTTACTGAACATGAGAATGTAAGATTCTATAGGTTCTTAACCTAACCTTAAGAACTATCAGAAAAAAATTGCATTTAATTAAACTTAAGTCTATACAAATGGATAGAGTTGCCAGGTAAGAAAAGAGACTGAAAGGGATAATCTGAAGCAAATTTGGAAATATTTGGGAGAGGGGATATTCAAATTGTAATTGGAAAGTGAGGAGAGAAAAAATGGATTAAAAGTAGCATATTTTCAATATTGTACACTTTTGATTATTTAATTCACATTTTTATTAAAAAATTATACAAACTCTGAGTAGATATTTCAGATAGTATATTGATAAGATAATTGATATAACACTGGCAATTAAAGAGTTGATTGGGCTTTTTTTTTTTTAATGAGACCCAATAATTAGGCACAGGAAAGCCCTTAATCAATGCTTAAAAAACAAATTGCATAGTGTAAATAATGGCTTTTTAAAAACTGAAGTACATCAAACAAATATTTCTAAAAGGCTCCAGCAAATATAGGAATCTGAAAACACTTTTCTATTTAAGCCAGCTGAAGAAAAGAAAAGAACATAGGGAAATCATAAAGCAAAGAGCATTTCTTTTCAGAATGCCTCTTTCTCATAAGTAGTTTAAAGTCCAGTGGAGTATGCAAAAAGCTCTTTCATAAAGCAGGAAAATAGGGAAAAAAGCTGTTGGCATTTCTGATTTTATTGAATAACTGCAAAACAGTAGCTATGAAAGACAAGAAAAAACTCAAGGAAATGGGTAATTGAGAGGCACGATAAGACGGTTTAAAAAAAAGTAGATGAAGTAAGTGTGGAGGCAAATTTAATGCTTCTCACTTCAGAGAAATCAGGCAGAGAAAAGTATCTCAAGAGATTGCCAGACAGATGGCATGCTAAAGAACCTTCGATTTATCTGAAGATGAGCTTGCCTCAGTTGAAGTCCTGGAGTAGGGGAAAGGGTTTTTCTGAGTAGAGGATAAGTGGATCATCTCACCTTTCAATTGCTGCTGATGTGGAGTGAAGGTGATGATTATTCATGGGAAAATATGTGATGAAAATTTTAAATATTTCTAGACTTTTAGAACTAAGCAGTAGAAAATATTTCTAGAATTTTAGTTCTAAACAGAAGAACTAAACAGTAGAACAGTAGGGCATGTGAGCATAACGTCCAATTTATTAAGTGTATGTGGCACATAGTGACTTTCTTCCAAATTGTTCCATATGTAAGTGCGGAAATAAGAGTAACTTTGTAGTGGAGACTCCTGATAAACATTACCTCAGCCAGGTGATCAAGGTCAACATCAGCAGTGATAAGTAATGTTGACAGTAAATACCCTTGATACTATATGAAGAAAATGGCACTTGACCTCTGTGGTCTTCCTGTAAAATCCCCTAACTCCAGTTGAATCATGGGAAAAAATCAGATAAATCCCAATTAAGTGACACTGTATGAAATATCTGACCAGTATTCATCAGAATTGTCAAGGTCATCAAAAACAAGGAAATCTGAGAAACTGTAATAGCCAAGAGGAGCCTAAGGACACATGATTACTAAATGTAATGTGACATCATGCATGGGATCGTACAACAGAAGAAGAACATTACATAAAAACTAAGGAGAGCTGAATGAAGTAGGGACTTAATCATAATGCACCAACATTAGTTCTTTAATTGTGACAAATGTACCATTCTAATGCTAATAATAGGGAAAACTGAGTGAGAGATATATGAGAACTCTGTACTATCTTCACAACTTTTGTGTAAATCTAAAACTATTCTAAAATGAAAATTTTATTTAAACATTTTTTAAGAAGGATTTATGATGAATGCTGGCACCTGAAGATGTTGGCTGAGAAATTGTCACAAAGACGTGATATTTAATATTTGATAGCCAAGGCTTGTGATGTGAAACTTGTTTTTTCCATAAACTGATTTGCTTGGATGAAATGCCTTTTTTTTTTAAATGGCTAAAATACTTCTACATGCATTCAGCAAAACTAGTTCCAAAAAAGAAATCTGGTAGGCAAAAAAAAAAAAAAAAAAGGGGAAAGTACAGAAAAGGGTCCACAGATGAAAAAAAAGCACTCTGTAATTTTATTTATAAAAAGTTCAACATATAATTAAGGGAAAATTAATCTAGAACGTTAGAAGTTGAAATGGTGATTATTTTGGGGGATACGACTAGGAGGGGCATTAGGGCTGCTTCAGGGAGCATAATGCTCCTTTTCTTGATTTGTGTGGTAGTTACCACACTATATTCACTTTGTGAAAATTCACTGGGCTGTAAGCTTTTGTATGCTTATTTTCGATATGTATATTATACTTCAATTTAAAACTTTATTGAAGTAAACAGCTGAACTTGAGAAGTTTGCCAACTTGCTTTTCAACATTTAAAAAAATGTGGACTATAAATGGTTTCTGAATAGTAAACACATTTCAAAGCAGAAGACCTAGTAGTGCTGTGTTGTTAGAAATGTATGTTGTCCATATACTTACTCATTCAACAAATATTTATTAAACACCTAGGACTGGCTTGTATCTAAAACCATAGATTATATGGGAAATAAATCTATAAATAGACAGTAATATGATAATTGCTATAATGGATATGTGTGCAAATGTAATGGAATTCTAGAGATGTTCTTTGGTCTGTTAGGGGAAAGTCAGAGAAGGCTACTCAATAAAGAGGGACACGTGAGTTGAAACATGATGAAAGAGCACACATTTGCCTAAAAGAGAGTGAGTATTGTTAACATTGAACAAGGTGAGATGAGGAGAGAATTCTAGACAGAGGTAACAGCTAGAGAAAAGTCACAGAGGCAGGATGAATTTTGGAAAATTCGTTGATTGGGAGAGTGGCAGGAAGTGATGGAAGCTAAGTGTTATTGACTAAGTGTTTATGTCCTCCCTGATATTTATAAGTTGGAGCTCTGACCTGCAGTGTGGTGGTATTATAAGGTGGGGTGTTTGGGAGGTAATTAGGTTTAGATGAGGTCATGAGGATGGGGTTCTTATTTGGGGATTAGTGCCCTTATAAGAAGAGACCAGAGCTTGCCCCCCACCACCCGCTTCTCTCCCCACCTTGTGAGGACACAGTTAGAAGATGGCTGTCTGCAAGCCAGGAAGAGAGACTTCATCAGACACTGAATTTGCCTGCATCCTAATCTTTGACTTCCAGCCTCCAGAACTGTGAGAAATAAATGTTCATTGTTTAAGCCACCTGGTCTATGGTATTTTGTTATGGTAGTCAACACTGACTAAGACACTGAGGCAGTAGAGGAAGACAGGAGCCGGATCATAAAAAGCCATATATATCATGGAGAAGAAAAGACTTTATCCAGGAGATTATGAGCTTTAAGCAGTGAGTAATATGATAAGAAATATGATTAGAAAGATAACTCAAAGGCAGTGTGGAGAAATGCTTGGAAGGAGCATGACTAGAAGCAGAATGACCAGTGAAGAAGCTACTGTAAGAGTGAGGAGAGAGATGATGTCAGTGTGGACAGAGAGCAGCACACAGAGAAGGTTAAGATTTAGAGTTGGCAGGTCTTAGTGATTAATTAGTTAGGGAGGGCGACAGGTAGGAGTCCAAGATGACATGGTGGTACCACTGATGAGGATAGAGAGCACCAAAGGAAAAGTGGGAATGTGGAGGAAGATGAGTTCTGTCTGGGACATGTTGCATTTGGGACATCCAGGTGGGGACGTCTAACAGGTGGTTGGATATAATGGGAATGGGGCCCAGAAGAATGATCTGGAGCTATGAGAGTTTTCTGTGGCGGATACATAGTTAGTAATTAAAACTGAGTTTACTTGTGAAGAGTAAGAAGATCGTCATGGATGAGGGTGTGTAGATAAAAGGGTTAAACAGTTGAAACTGTTAAGAGTGTTGCTATATGCATGGGTCCAAACTCTTTAAGAAGGAAAACGTGGTCAAGTGTGGATGTATGGAGTGGCCAAGAGACCAGAGGACCTTGTGGGATGGAATTATGGGATTTGGAAGAGTGAGGGGATGAGAAAATGAAAAGAGTGTGAGCTTGTGATGAGAGAGTATATTACCAGAGGTTAAGATATTCAGGCTGGGCTAGTTCTGAGTATAAATAGAATGTGAGTTCCATGAGAACAGGAGTATTTCAATTCTGTATGCCCAGTATGTAGGACAGAGTATGGCACATAATTAGTGCTCAATAAATGTGTTGAATAGATGAATGGGGCATCACTAAAGTAGAGTGAGGGGGAAGTTAATGGATTGGGTGAGATTGAAGAAGTCTGTTGAAATTCTTAGAAAACTTGTATATGACTCTCTGTTTTTCTCTTGCTGCTTTTAGAATCCTCTTTAACTTTTGCCATTTTAATTAAGATATGTCTTGCTGTGGGTCTGTTTGAGTTCATCTTGTTTGGGATCCTCTGTGCTTCCTGTACCTAGATATCTGTTTTCTTCAGGTTTGGGAAATTTTCAGCTATAATTTCTTCAAATATATTTTCGATCCCCTTCTCTCTTTCTCCTCCTTCTGGAACCACTATTATGCATAAGTTGGCACACTTTATATTATCCCCCATAGGCCTTGTATGTTGCTTTCATTTTTTAAAAATTTGTCTTTCTGTCTGCTGTTCTGATTGGGTGATTTCCCTTATTCTATATTCCATGACACTTATTTGTTCTTCTGTGTCATTTAGTCAGCTATTCATTGCTTCTAGATTGCTTTTTATCTTGGAAGTTGAATTATCTATTTTTTATTGGTGCATCTTTATAGTTTCTAGTTCCTTGTTACAGTGATCTGCATTTCTATTGATGATCTTTCTTAATCCAGTTGGCATTATTATTACCTTTTTGAACTCAGTGTCTGGTAGAGTAGTGAGTTCTGTTTCATTATTTGTTCTTTCAGGGGATTTCTCTTGCTCTTTTAATCGGAAGTAGTTCCTCTGCTTTTTCATTTTACCTAACTTTCTCAGACTCTATAAATTTAGGAGAAACAGTTATCTATTGTGGTCTTGAAGGAGTGCTTTTATGTGGGAGCATCCCTCTGTAGACTGTGTGTGTCCAATGTCTTTGGTGTGAGGGCTATTTTTGATATGGACACCAGCCACGTCTTTCCTCAAGGTTTGCTGGATGTTATCACCTTGATAGGGTGTGTGGTTGGTATTGAGGGATCTAAAGCCTGTGCAGGGTGTGAGGTGGGACTTCTCCTCTGCTCTGTGGCTGTCACCACCTTGTCAGGAGTGTGGAGTTGGAGTAGAAGCCCTGAGGGCCAATCTCAGTCAGTCTCCATTCCCCTTGAGTGCATGCTGTGCCCTAAAGGAGGCGATTGCTAAAGCAAGTGGGGCTCGTGCGCTCACAGAGGACTGATGTGCCACCTGTGTGGGTGTCCGTGGCTCTGTTTAGGCACAGCCCAAGATAGCATCCCTTCCCTTGTTGCAGTCATCCCAGATCTAGTGCAAGGCTGTGGTGTGGAGTGGGTGGGGCCAGAATATTCGCTAGGTTGGGACTGGGAGTCAGGGTGTTGTGGCTGCAGGAATTGAGGTGGCTGTGCTGCTGCCAGAGATGTGGGCTGCCTCTGTGGCAGTCTTCTCCCAGGACCTGTCTGCCCCAGATGTAGCACTAAGCTGCAGTATGGAGTGGGCAGGGCCACAGTGCTCTGGGAGATGACCTGCTGTACACTCCTGCAGCACTACCGCCCCATGCCTGCCTGCCAATGGCCGCCTCTGCCCCACCCCGATCACACCCCAGGCCCCCCAGTCTGTCTCTGCATAGCTAGACTGAATCTTTTCCCAGGGCTCAGTTGGCCCAGATCTCACATCAAGCTGTGGTGTAGAATGGGTAGGGCTGGTGTGCTTGCCCCTTCGGATTGAGAAGTACGGCAAGGCAGCAGCCATCAGTGCAAGGCTTTCTCCGCCCTGACTGTTGGCAAGCCAGCACGCATACACTCCTCGCGAGTAGTGTCCAGGCTTCTCCAGCCCTTCTGTCTGTCCCAGCAGTTCTCCCAACAGCCATGGGGGGGTTGTCTCCTCTGCACAGGACCCCAGGACTGGGATGCCCAGACTGTGGCTCAACCTGCTCGCTCCCCAGGGCAAGGGTCCACCCATGTGGACCTTCTCTTCCTTTCAGAACCCTTCTGGGGCGCAGGTCCCAACCTGATGCCTTTTTTTCCAACCTACTCGGTTACATGGAGATCTTTCTTATAGCTTTGATTGTGCAGTTCTTCTGCCAGTTCCTGTTAGTTTTTCATGAGAATTGTTCCACATGTAGATGTATTTTTGATGTGTTTGTGGAGGGAGGTGAGCTCCACATCCTCCTACTCTGCCATCTTGACCTCTTCACCCAAAATACTGTAATGATGAAGACTTTGCAGCTAAGAATTTACAATGGGGAGGTGATAGTCTCTTCAATAAATGGTGTTGGGAAAACTGGACAGTCACATGCAAAAGAATGAAACTGAACCCCTATCTTACACCATACACAAAAATCAACTGAAAATGGATTAAAGAGCTGAATGTAAGACCCCAAACCATGAAACCATAAAAATCCTAGAAAAAAGCACCTCCTTTTTTAAAAAAATATTTATTCATTTTATTTTTGGCTGCATTGGGTCTTCATTGTTGCATGTGGGCTTTCTCTAGTTGCGGTGAGTGGGGGCTACTCTTTGTTGCAGTGCACGGGCTTCTCATTGCGGTGGCTTCTCTTGTTGTAGAGCATGAGCTCTAGGTGCGAGGGTTTCAGTTGTTGTGGCATGTGGGCTCAGTAGTTGTGGTGTGTGGGCTCAGTAGTTGTGGTGCGCGGGCTCAGTAGTTGTGGCATATGGGCTTAGTTGCTCCACGGCATGTGGGATCTTCCCGGACCAGGGCTTGAACCCATGTCCCCTGCATTGGCAGGTGGATTCTTAACCACTGTGCCACCAGGGAAAACCAAAAGCAGCTCCTTGACATTGGCAATGACCTTTTGGATCTGATACCAAAAGCAAAGGCAGCAAAAGCAAAAATAAACAAGTGAGACTACATGAAACTAAAAAGCTTTAGTTTTTTTTTTTAACATCTTTATTGAAGTATAATTGCTTTACAATGGTGTGTTAGTTTCTGCTTTATAACAAAGTGAATCAGCTATACATATACATATATCCCCATATCTCCTCCCTCATGCATCTGCCTCCCACCCTCCGTATCCCACCCCTCTAGGTGGTCACAAAGCATCAAGCTGATCTCCCTGTGCTATGCAGCAGCTTCCCACTAGCTATCTATTTTACATTTGGTAGTATATATAAGTCCCTGCCACTCTCTCACTTCATCCCCGCTTACCCTTCCCGCTCCCCGTGTCCTCAAGTCCATTCTCTATATCTGCGTCTTTATTTCTGTCCTGCCCCTAGGTTCTTCAGAACCTTTTTTTTTAGATTCCATATATATGTGTTAAAATCTTTAGTTTTTGACAGCAAAGGAAAGCATCAATAAAATTAAAAAGCAACTTACATATGGGAGAAAATATATGCAAATCACATATCTGATAAAGGGTTAATATTCAAAATATATAAAGAACTCATACAACTCAGCAGAAAAAGAAAACAATCCAATTAAAAAATGGGCAGGAGAAGTGAATGGATATTGTTCCAAAGAAGACATACATATGGCCAACAGGTACATGAAAAGATGCTCAACATAACTAATCAGGAAAATGCAAATCAGAACCACAATGAGATATTACATTACACCTGTTAGAACGGCTATTATAAAAAACAATAGATAACAAGTGTTGGAGAGGATGTGAAGAAAAGAGAACACTTGTAACGCTGTTCTTGGGAATTTTAATTGGTGCAGCAAATTTGGGAAGTAGTATGGAGTTTCCTCAAGAAATTAAGAATAGAACTACCATATGATCCAGCAATTCAACTTCTAAGTATTTATCCAAGGGAAATGAAATCACTATCTTGAAAAGATATCTGTACCATTATAGCATTATTTACAATAACCAAGACATGGAAACAACCTAACTGTCCACTAATGAATGAATGGATAAAACATATTATTTTATATATATATATAAAATGAACTTTTTTTTTTTTTTTTTTGGTACGTGGGCCTCTCACTGTTGTGGCCTCTTCCGTTGCGGAGCACAGGCTCCGGACGCGCAGGCTCAGCGGCCATGGCTCACGGGCCCAGCCGCTCCGCAGCATGTGGGATCTTCCCGGACTGGGGCGCGAACCCGTGTCTCCTGCATTGGCAGGCAGACTCGGAACCACTGCGCCACCAGGGAAGCCTCCAAATGAACTATTTTTTAGCCATAAAAAGAGAAAGAAATCCTGCCATTTGTAACAACGTGGATGGATCTTGAGGGCATTATGCTAAGTGAAATAAATCAGAGAAAGACAAATACAAATATGATATGACAAATATGATCTCACTGATATGTGGAATCTAAAACAAACAAACAAACAAACAAAAAACACCAAACTCATACATACAGAGAACAGATTGGTGGTTGCCAGAGGCAGGGATGGGGAGTGGAGGAAATGGCGGTCAAAATGTATGAATTTCCAGTTATAAGTAAGTCCTGAGGATGTAATGTACAACATGAGAAGTATAGTTAATAATACTGTATTATAAATTTGAAAGTTGCTAAGAAAGTAAATCTTGATTTACTTGAAGAAAAATCTTAATATTTCTTTTTCTTTTTTTCTTAAAAATTAAGAAAAATCTTAATTTTTTCTTGTGTTCTCATTACAAGAAAAAGTTGTAACTATGTGTAGGGATGGATGTTAACCAACTTTATTGTGGTGATCATTTCACAATATGTACATGTATCAAATCATTATGTTGTATGCCTAAAACAAATACAATGTTATATGTCAATTACATCTCAATAAAAAACCAAAAGACTTTTCTCTTTACCTGTAAACGAAAAAGTTCCCACTTAAATAAAATGACCAAACTGTAGTGACACCTTTATATATCTAAGTTTTACTTGAACTTGAACTCACAAGCTGAGTAAATGTTTGTAAAACTCCTACCACTTCTGATGAAATTGATAGAGAATGGTTAAAACAGAAGAAACAATTACTATTTATTGCTAGGAAAAATCTTGTCTTTAGTGTCGGTCTCTATGATACCATTTTCACTGTGTTATTTAAGACCCAGAAATGAAGATTATGTATCAAAATGCTTATTTTCTCTTTCTAGATCTGGCCCACAGTGCTATGGAATAAATTGTTATCTGGTTAACGCTTAAAGTCTGGCTCCCTCTACTGGAGGATATGATACTTTCCCTCCCTTCCGTTTAACTGAGGTCCAAAAAGCATATGCAGGACAGGGGTTCATAGCTCAGGTTTTTCCAGTCTTCATGCATGTGGAAATTGCCTGATTGACCAACTGTGCATGTATAATAAATTATGTATGATGCATGTCTCTAACATTTTATAGCAATTACCTCATCAAAATAAGTTAATAAATATTTCTTGATGGCCTACTACGTTTCAGAAAAAGAGAGATATACAAAAATGTGTGAGACATGATCTTTGCTCCTCAAAGAGCTTGTAGTTCATTAAGTTGTATGAATGATGATTCCAGGTTAAACACAGCTACCTGGTCTGCAACTCCAAATGGCCAAATTAAGTGACCTTTTTCACATTAAGAAACACTAATTCTTGACAGACGATTGATAATTTCTTTGCATAGCCACTTAATCTCCTTGATTGGGTGTTGGTTCCTATATAGCTAGCTGTGAGGATTGACTGGCTTTCTGAACTGGAAATTAGTGATTTTGATGAGAGGGTGATATTTGTGTTGGGATGGGTTATAAAATTTTGGTTTCATTATTACTGTAGAAGATGATTTTGGATTCTCTCAGTGAATAATCTAAAGTTGTTTTTTAATGGAAATGTTAGACTCTTCATAAGTTGATTCCTTAGAAAGCACATATGCATATCTGGTTCTATTTATTGGTCCAGCAGTCTCAACCTTAAGCTCATCTTGCAATGCTAAAATGCCTATGTAAATCTTTTGTAATCACTTCAGTATGTTACTTTTATCTGCCCACTGGAACTTCCACATCCATTATAGTAACACCATTCCTACATACCTGTATGTGTGTATACAGACCCTCACCTAATAGTGAACTAGTAAGCAGAGAGAATAGAGCCCTAAAGCCATTCTGACTTTGTTTGGACCACTCTACTGCTTACTTATTCTGCTGCCTCAAGAAGCAATGTTAAGTTATTATTCATATGGAGGCAGTCCATTGTAGTGATTGCCAGAGCTTCAAGCCCCAGCTCTGCCTTTTGCCAGCTGTTTCACCTTGGGAAATTTACTTAACTTTTTTATGCCTCACACCCTCCTGAGGTTACGGTGGTGAATAGTAAACTAATATACACGAAGCCATTAGAACAGATTCTGGTATATAGTAAGCACATATATGTATCCACTTACATTATTATCACTCGATTTGTAAGTGCAAGGAAAACTAATATGGTATATATAAATTCTAATAAAGGATTAAAAAGACAACTTACAAAATGAGACCCAACTAAATAAATACCACCTCATGCTGGTGCTGGACACACAGTTGTGGGGGAGAGGTTATTCTCTGGGGAGAGTGTGCCTTTTCAGTACACAGAGGCATCAGTGTGGGAAACCTCAGTTCCAACCTGATGAACTAAATGTCAGTCCCCTGCTGTTCCCACATTTTCCGCTTAATAGATATAAAATCATTATGGGAATGATTTTTTTTTAAAAGTCCACTGAGAAATAGCAACCCCTAGAGTCAAAAGTCAAATAATTATATCTGAGCACAACACATCTCTCTTCCTCCTGAAACATCTTTTTTTTTTTTTTTTTTTTTTTTTTTTGGTATTGCATTCCCATCAGCAATAAATGAACATCTCCTGTTCCTTCACATCTTCACCAGCATTTGCTGTTATCAGTGTTTTGGATTTTAGCCATTCTAACAGGTGTGTAGTGGTATCTCATTATTGTTTTTTTGTTTTTTTTTTTTTTTGGCGGTACGAGGGCCTCTCACTGTTGTGGCGTCTCCCGTTGTGGAGCACAGGCTCCGGACGCGCAGGCTCCGGACGCGCAGGCTCAGCGGCCACGGCTCACGGGCCCAGCCGCTCCGCGGCATGTGGGATCTTTCTGGACTGGGGCACGAACCCATGTCCGCTGCATTGGCAGGCGGATTCTCAACCACTGCGCCACCAGGGAAGCCCCTGAAACATCTTTAGAAAACATAGACTCTTCTCTTTCAAACTCATTGGTAGTTCTTGGGTGCTAGGTTTTAGCATCAAAGGAAAGGCGCAACTGGAAACAAAAGGACTCTGCGTTCTTAATATTCACAATGTAACATCAGGTGCTTCCTCGGCACCTCTCTGAAGACTTTAGACAACATGAAATACCTTCCAGAGCTGAGAATGATTCTGAGGTTTAGCAGTACCTCATTTTCATCAAGGTAGATGTAAACGTGATTATTGCAAATGACTAGAGCTTTTCCAAGCATTTAGCTTTTAAAATTCAGATGAGATTTAATCAACTGTTCCCTGTTTTATATAACCGACATCTCTTATTTTCAGCCCAGAAATCAAGCTGAGCTAGAATTAAGATCCTGTTTTCCAGGCTGTTTCTGAAAGATAAAAAGACTAATTGGTTCACAGATTCTTCAAAGCCCGTACAACAGGTTGAGTTTTAGAAGTTTAATCGTTTGTGTTAGTGTACGGTGTCTATCTGATTACTGACAAACCGACAACTTCTATGAGCTGTTTTCTCTTAGTGCCTGTGATCTCACCAGCGCAAAGCATGGTTTCACCATAAGCATCTTGCCGCCATTAATTGGGGCCCTCACATCATGTTACTAGTTGATACAAATCCATTTGGCATTAATGAATGGACAGCATATACTTCATAGCCATTCTGCTATAAGTTAGCAATGAATAAACCCATTAAAATGAAGGTTTGCTGGACTTCTTGCATTACGGTGTGAGGAGATCTGATGACTTGCTTCACAGAGAAACTGCTGAAAACTACTTTAAAAAATATTAAAGCTTCTGGAAATGGTCCTAAGAACAAACAGCAAGTGAAGAAACATCTATTCAAGAAAATCTACAAAAATTTGGTAAGAAAGGTGAACAAGGAGCACTCTCTCCTTCTCTTCTCCCAGCTCAGTGAGGCAGACTTCATGCCAGACTGCTGCAGCCAACAGGACAGGGATCTCTCTCCTCCCCGTTCCCAGTTGGAGGGCTTTCTTCCCAGGAGAAACAGGACTTCAGCATTTCTTTCTTATTTTTAAAATTTACTTTATTCAAGTATAGTTGATTAACAATGTTGTATTAATTTCTGCTGTGCAGCAAAGTGATTTAGTTATACACACACACACACATATATATATATATATATATATATACATTATTTTTCATAGTCTTTTCCATTACAGTTTATCACAGGATATTGAATATAGTTCCCTGTGCTATACAGTAGGACCTTGTTGTTTATCCATTCTATATATAATAGTTTGTACCTGCTAATCCCAAACTCCCAGTACATTCCTCCCCCACTCCCTCTTTCCTTTGGCAACCACAAGTTTGTTCTCTATGACTGTGAGTCTAATTCTCTTTCGTAGATAAGTTCATTTGTGTCATATTTTAGATTCCGCATGTAAGTGATATCATATAGTATTTGTCTTTCTCTTTCTGACTTACTTCACTTAGTATGATAATCTCTAGGTCCATCCATGTTGCTACAAATGGCATTATTTATCCTTTTTTATGGCTGAGTAGTATTCCATTGTATATATGTACCACATCTTCTTTATTCATTCATCTGTTGATGGACATTTATGTTGCTTCCATGTATTGGCTATTGTAAATAGTGCTGCAATGAACACTGGGGTGCATGTATCTTTTTGAACTATGGTTTTCTCCATATATATGCCCAGGAGTGGAATTGCTGGATTATATGGTAGTTCTATTTTTGGCTTTTTGAGGAACCTCCATACTGTTTCCACAGTGGCTGTACCAACTCATATTCCTACCAACAGTGTAGGAGGGTTCCCTTTTCTCCACACCCTCTCCAGCATTTGTTATTTGTAGACTTGTTAATGATGGCTATTCTGACCAGTGTGAGGTAGTACCTCATTGTAGTTTTGATTTGCATTTCTTAATAATTAGCGATGTTGACCACCTTTTCCTGTGCCTGTTGGCCATGTGTATGTCTTCTTTGGAGAAATGTCTATTTAGGTCTTCTGTCCATTTTTTGGTCGTGGTTTCTTTCTTTCTTTCTTTCTTTCTTTCCTTCCTTCCTTCCTTCCTTCCTTCCTTCCTTCTTTCTTTCTTTCTTTCTTTCTTTCCTTCCTTCCTTCCTTCTTTCTTTCTTTCTTTCTTTCTTTCTTTCTTTCTTTTCTTTCTTTCTTTCTGTTACTCAGTTGTATGAGCTGTCTGTATATTTTGGAAATTAAGTCCTTGTTGGTTGCATCATTTGCAAATATTTTCTCCCAGTCCATAGGTTGTCTTTTCATTTTGTTTATGGTTTCCATTACTGTACAAAAGCTTGTAAGCTTGATTAGGTCCCATTTGTTTGTTTTTGCTTTTATTTCTATTGCCTTGAGAGACTGATTTAAGAAAACATTGGTATGATTTACGTCAGAGAATATTTTGTCTATGTTCTCTTCTAGGAGTTTTATGGTGTCATGTCTTATATTTAAGTATTTAAGCCATTTTGAGTTTATTTTTGTGTATGGTATGAGGGTGGGTTCTAACTTTATTGATTTACATATAGCTGTCCAACTTTCCAAATACCAGTTTCTGAAGAGACTATCTTTTCTCCATTGTATATTCTTGCCTCCTTTGTCAAAGATTAATTGACCGTAGGTGTGTGGGTTTATTTCTGGGCTCTCTCTTCTGTTCCAGTGATCCATATGTCTGCTTTTGTGCCAATACCATGCTGTTTTGATTACTGAAGCTTTGTAGTATTGTCTGAAGTCTGGGAGAGTTATGCCTTTTGCTTTGTTCTTTTTCCTCAGAATTGCTTTGGCAATTCTGGGTCTTTTATGGTTCCATAGGACTTCAGCATTTCTCATCCTGCTCTCCAGCTCTCTGTTGCTGAGGCTAAGGCCTGGGTCAGTACAATCAATAAATGAGGGCACCCTTCCCATCAGTCACCCCAAGGTGACTTACCTTGCGCATGACATGCTGAGAGTACCGGGGCTCCATCACACTTACCCTAGCTTATGACATAGTGGCTTCATGCCAGGATAAGCAAACTCAGGCTCCTGCCTCCCCCATCCACCAAGTTCGCAGCTCCTAGAGCACAGGTGTCACTCAGAGAGAAATTTGCCTTTGTTCCCACCCCCCAGCTCTTGAGCCCTGGCTCAGAGATTTTCACCTGGGCAAAGAAGCAGGCCATAAAATAGACAGCAATCAATTTCTTCCCCCCCAAACTGACTTCATTCACAATAAACCATAGAGAAATACAAGCCAAAGGGCATTCTTAAGAACAGTGGAAATAGTGGTGAAATGCAGTTGTGAGGCAAATTTGTGAATTTAATAAAATAGAGCTTAGATGGAGCTTGGCTACATCTTGGCTACTTTGCAAGAGAGCACCAGAATAAGACAGTTGGAAGGAACCCTCCTGGGGTGAGAACAAATACCAAATGCTGATATCAGAAATCATTCCTTCAAAGGAGCCATAATTTGATAGGATTAATTTATGGAGCTGTTTATGGATGTTATACAAAACAATAGCACAACTAGCCAGCAATTAGTGGATTTTAACAGATGGGTGTGGTCAGAGAAAGAAAAACAAAAGAGAGGCCTACCAATATCACTGTCATCCCAGGGTTACTGAGGGCATACCCAAAGTTTGAAGGATACAAATCAATTGTATTTTTATACACTTTGCAACATGTAAACCAAAAATGAATTTAAGAAAACTCCATTTATGGTAACATCAAAACGAATGAAATCTTAGTAACAAATTTAACAAAAGAAGTTCAGCATTATACTCTGAAAACTACAAAACAATTTTGAAAGAAATTAAGATCTAAGTAAATGGAAAACCTTCCCAGGTCTATGGATTGGAAAAATTACACTGTTAAGATGGCAATACTCCCCAGGTTGGTCCGCAGATTCAACACAATTTCTACCTGAATCTGAGCTGATTTCTTTGTAGAAATTGCCAACTGTGGAAATTGACTTATGTTAAAATTCATTTGGAACTGAAGGGGCCAGAAATAGCCAAAAAATCCTGCAAACAAAGAATAAATAAGAGGACTCATACTTCCTGACTTCAAAGTTTACTACAAAACAATGGTAATGAAGAAAGCATGGTACTGGCAACATAATAGACATATACAGACTTATCCCTGTTTTCACTTTCTGTAGTTTTAGTTACCTGCAGTCAACCATAGTCTGAAAATATTAAATGGAAAATTCCATGAATAATTCATAAGTTTAAAATTGTGAACCATTCTGAGTAGCATGATCAAATCTCACAATATTTCATTCCATCCCACCTGGGATGTGAACCATCCTCTTGTCCAGTTTATCCCACCTGTTAGTCACTTAGTAACTGCCTTGGTTATCAGATTGACTGTTGTGGTATCACAGTGCTTATATTCAGGTAACCCTTACTTTACTTAGTAATGGCCTCAAAGAGCAAGAGTAGTGATGCTGGCTGTTTGGATATGCCAAAGATATGCTTCCTTTAAGTAGAAAGGTGAAAGTTCTCAACTTAATAAGGAAAGAAAAGAAATTGTATGCTGAAGTTGCTAAGTTCTACAGTAAAAACAAGTCTTCTGTCCATGAAATTGTGAGGAAGAAAAAGGAAATTCATGCTAGTTTTGCTGTTGTACCTCAAACTACAAAAGTTATGGCCATAGTGCATGAAACATACTTAGTTAAGATGAAAAGGGCATTAAATTTGTACAATAAAATACTTTGAGAGACCACATTCACATAAATTTATTATAGTATATTGTTATATTCTCTTGTTCTATTTTATTATTGTTGTTGTTAATCTCTTACTGTGCCTAATTTATAAATTAAACTTTACCATAGGTATTATGTATAGGAAAAAACATAGTATATAGAGGATTTGGTACTATCCACGGTTTCAGGTATCCACTGGGGGTCTTGGAACAAATGTAACCCCTATAAGGAGGGCTACCGCAGATAATGGAGTAGAATTGAGAGTCCATAAATAAATAAATACCTCTATGGTTAACTGATTTATAACACAGATGCCAATGATCACTCAATGGGGAAAGAATAGTCTTTTCAACAAATGATGCTAGGACAGTGGGATAACCACATACAAAGGAATGAAGTTGGAACCTTACCTCACACCATAAATAACAGTGAGCTCAAAATGGACCAAAGGTCTAAGTGTAAGAGCTAAAACTGTGAAACTTCTGGAATAAAATATAGGGTAAATCTTCATGACCCTGAATTTGGCAAAGGATTTTTATATATGACACCAAAACCAGGAGCAGCAATAGAAAAAACAGAAATTGAATTTCATCAAAATTAAAAACTTTTGTGCCTCACAGGACACAATCAAGAAAATAAAAAGACAAGCTACAGAATAGGAGAAAATATTTGCAAATCACACATCTGATAAAGAACTTGTAGAATATATAGAGAATTCTTATGACTCAATAAGAAAAAGTCAAATGAGCCAACTAGAAAATGGGTAAATGGTCTGAATAGACATTTCTCCAAGAAAGATATACAAATCATGAAAAGATGATTGACATCATTAGTCATTAGGGACATGCAAATCCACAGTGAGATACCACTACACTAACTAAGATGGCTAGAATTAAAAAGTCAGATAATAACAAGTGTTGCTGAAGATGTGGAGAAATTGGAACCCTCATACACTGCCAGTGGGAATGTAAAATGTGGCTGCTTTGGAAACAGTTCCTCAAATGATTAAACATAGTTACCACATGCCCCAGCAATTCTACTCCTAGGTATATATCCAAGAGAAAAGAAAACATACGTTCACACAAAAACTTGCCTATAAATGTGTGTAGCAACATTATTCATAATAGCCCAAAGGTGGGAACAACCCAAATATCCATGAACAGATGAATGGATAAACAAAAGGTGGTATATCCATACAATGAAATATTATTTGGCCAAAAAGTAAAAATAAAACACTGAAACATGCTGTAACTTGAATGAACCTTGATAACATCCTAAGTGAAAGGAGCCGGTCACAAAAGACCACATATTTATGCTTCTACTCAGAAGTAAAATCCAGAATAGGGAAATCTATGGAGACAAAAAGTAGATTAATGTTTGCTTAAGGCTGGGGAGGGAATTTTGTTTGTTTATTTGGCTGTGCTGCATGGCTTGTGGGATGTTATTTCCCCAACCAGGGATGGAACCCATGCCCCCTGCATTGGAAGGGCGGAGTCCTAACCACTGGACCACCAGGGAATTCCCCAAAATGTTTAAAAGATAAAGGGTTGCTGAAAGAAGAAAGACAAATATAGGGATGAAATACGTAAAATAGTGCTCATGTTGGCCAGGGGGTTTTTGAGCATCTGTGAGGTCAGGATGCCTGGTCATTGCATCACCTGTATCATTTATTGATATGCTGGAGTAACACTGAAAATAATAAATACACATTCAGATTTATCTCCCTAATACTTTAAAATAGAAGGTATTTAGAAACAGAAACTATGAAGCTTTCTTGTATGTTAGGGACCACAGTCTTCCCTGGGTTCCAAAGTGTTCGCACATCCAGTTTAAAACTTACAATGTCCTTCCAAATCCAATAGTAATTAAGAGTTATCTCTGCTGTATTTTAGAGAAATGAGGCACAGGAAATTTATGATCTTACCCGGCACATATTCCTAAGTATTATTTCATTCTAAAAACCTATGTTATCTCCCACTAAAAAGTAAACTCCATGATTCATTCATTCAACAAATGTTTATTACAGTGTTCCAAGCACTGTTCTAAGGACAGTTTTTCTCAAGGAGCAAAACACAAAATTTTATGTCCTCATGGAATGTACATTCTGTTAAGAGGAGACAATAAGCTTAATAAATAAGTAAATCATAGGTGTGTTTGAAGGTAGCCAATCCTATGGAGAAAAGAGACCATGAGAGCAATGGTTTAAAGTGTTTATACATGAAAACCACAGTGCTCAGAAGAATGCCTGGCTCAGGGAGGCACAATGAATATTTGTTGAATAAATTAATAAATGAATAGATGTAATTCAAACTGTGTGTTTGGCTCCTAAAGGTTTGCAGTTCGCACTTTTGGACTGGTTTTATTTTACTTTTTAATTACTGCAGCTGTAGAAAGAATTTAACATCTGTCCTCCTTTTCTGTTCTGCTTTGCTCTAAAAGGTGGCATAGTACAGTGGTTAAGCACAGAAATCTCTAGAGGGACTTCTCTGGTTGTCCAGTGGTTAGGACTCCAAGCTTCCACTGCAGGGGGTACGGATTCCATCCCTGGTTGGGGAAGGTCCCACGTGCTGCGTGGCCAAAAAAAAAAAGAAATCTCTGGAGCCAGGCTGCACAGATTCAAATCCCAGCTTTACCATGAATTTCTGAAAACTTTAATTTTATTTATCTTTATTTATAACAATTTTTAAACTGCATTCCTTTCATTAACTAAAACTTGAGGTTTTGTGTTTTGAAGATCTCCCTCTTACAGATAATTTCAATGTTGTTTGTTAGCTTCATCCTGATCATACCCTTGAGTTCTTATATTCAGTCAACATTTATTTTGTGTCAGTTGTTTGCAAAAAAACTGTCCTGGGTACTAAGGATATTATATAATGATGTGCCCATCATAGATGGATGTTAATGAGTCTCTTCTGCTCTTAGTAGAAAATTTGATATATCTAGGTTCCACGCGAGATGCGAACCTCTTGTCAGCTGGGACTGCCTTGTTCACATCTAACATCCTTAGCACCTTACACAGTGACTGGTACATATGGACATACAGCAAATGTTTAATTAATGAAAAAAGTTATTCTGTAACAACAATCAATTATATATGCAAAAGGCACACCTCTGTCAGTGGTTGGACATTCTGTTTAAAATATCTTTGGTCTGTCTGAGGTTGGCCTGCCTGGGTCTAGACTCCCTTTCAAACCAAGCGAGTCTGCATGGTCGGAGGACCAGGTGACCCGTAGCTTGGCAGGAGCCCAGAATATGCTTCTCTGCCTTGGACATCAGCCAGCATGGGGCCAAGTTCAGAGAGTAACTCCTTCCCTCTTTAGATGTGCTGTTGCAACTCTCCCTTGTGAGCTGATTTTTCATTCCTGTGTTTTGGTTACATTTTCTTATTTCTTCTCTTTTTTTTGGGGGGGGGGTTCTGTTTTTAAAGTAAAACAATAGTAGGGTTTGTTAAAATGTCTCAGTCAAATAGTGATTTATTAGCTATGATATAATGACATCAGGAAACAGCAAGCTCTTTGGCTATTTATTTCCTTTGTTATGGATAGAAAAAGTAAGTATAGAGATGTCTCAGTTGCTATGGATACCAAGTCTTTGAGATAATAGAATTCTTTTAACATAATCCAGTTCAGTTAGGTTGGCTTTTTTCTTAACTATTATGTCTACCCAACATACTCTTTTTATTTATTTATTATTTTTTTAACATCTTTATTGGAGTATAATTGCTTTACAATGGTGTGTTAGTTTCTGCTTTATAACAAAGTGAATCAGCTATACATATACATATATCCCCATATCCTCTCCCTCTTGTGTCTCCCTCCCATCCCCTATCCCACCCCCTAGGTAGGCACAAAGCACTGAGCTGATCTCCCTGTGCTATGTGGCTGCTTCCCACTAGCTATCAGTTTTACATTTGGTAGTGTATATATGTCCATGCCACTCTCTCACTTTGTCACAGCTTACCCTTTCCCCTTCCCATATCCTCAAGTCCATTCTCTAGTAGGTCTGCATCTTTATTTCCATCCTGCCCCTAGGTTCTTTGTGACCTTTTTTTTTTTTTTTAGATTCCATATATATGTGTTAGCATACAGTATTTATTTTTCTCTTTCTGACTTACTTCACTCTGTATGACAGACTCTAGGTCCATCCACCTCACTACAAATAACTCAGTTTTGTTTCTTTTTATGGCTGAGTGATATTCCATTGTATATATGTGCCACATCTTCTTTATCCATTAATCTGTCGATGGACACTTAGGTTGCTTCCATGTCCTGGCTATTGTAAATAGAGCTACAGTGAACACTGTGATACATGACTCTTTTTGAATTATGGTTTTCTCAGGGCAACATACTCTTTTTAAATACAAAAAATTACACCCTTTTCTCCCAACATCGGAAAGTGTATTTTAATTTTTTCTCCAATTTTGCCCTGAAATTTTTCATTTTCTTATAGCTTCTCTTTTTTTTCACTAGAAAAGATGATTTGGAGAAATAAATATCTCTGGCTTTAATTATATCTAAGCAGGAAAACTGATTTCATTGGTTCCACATAATTACACACAAATATCACAACATGATTTGACTCAGTTGTAATGTTCAGATTTTTCTAACTCAATCTTTGAAAACCAGGTTGATTAATAAAAGGTATATAACCATTTTATTGGTTTATTGAGTCAGAATTCTTTAAAATAGAATCTCTTTAGGATGAATACTTTTGAACACAGCATTAATTCATTGCTGCAGAGGAAAAAAAAAAATCACCAAGTCTGCAAAATAAAACTCAAAAAATGCCAATTCATAGTTCAGGAGTGTGAGAAAAGTCTATTCCCATATGTAAAAGCAGTCAGACATCTTGCTAAGAGCATACATTTTAAAAATTTAAAATGCCAGTTAAATCATCATTCACCTATTTTTCAAAAGAAATTGTGAGAGTGAATTTATCAAAATCCAGTATTATTATTATTATTTTTTTTTTTTGCGGTACACGGGCCTCTCACTGTTGTGGCCTCTCCCGTTGCTTTATTTTTCTCTTTCTGACTTACTTCACTCTGTATGACAGACTCTAGGTCCATCCACCTCACTACAAATAACTCAGTTTTGTTTCTTTTTATGGCTGAGTGATATTCCATTGTATATATGTGCCACATCTTCTTTATCCATTAATCTGTCGATGGACACTTAGGTTGCTTCCATGTCCTGGCTATTGTAAATAGAGCTACAGTGAACACTGTGATACATGACTCTTTTTGAATTATGGTTTTCTCAGGGCAACATACTCTTTTTAAATACAAAAAATTACACCCTTTTCTCCCAACATCGGAAAGTGTATTTTAATTTTTTCTCCAATTTTGCCCTGAAATTTTTCATTTTCTTATAGCTTCTCTTTTTTTTCACTAGAAAAGATGATTTGGAGAAATAAATATCTCTGGCTTTAATTATATCTAAGCAGGAAAACTGATTTCATTGGTTCCACATAATTACACACAAATATCACAACATGATTTGACTCAGTTGTAATGTTCAGATTTTTCTAACTCAATCTTTGAAAACCAGGTTGATTAATAAAAGGTATATAACCATTTTATTGGTTTATTGAGTCAGAATTCTTTAAAATAGAATCTCTTTAGGATGAATACTTTTGAACACAGCATTAATTCATTGCTGCAGAGGAAAAAAAAAAATCACCAAGTCTGCAAAATAAAACTCAAAAAATGCCAATTCATAGTTCAGGAGTGTGAGAAAAGTCTATTCCCATATGTAAAAGCAGTCAGACATCTTGCTAAGAGCATACATTTTAAAAATTTAAAATGCCAGTTAAATCATCATTCACCTATTTTTCAAAAGAAATTGTGAGAGTGAATTTATCAAAATCCAGTATTATTATTATTATTATTTTTTTTTGCGGTACACGGGCCTCTCACTGTTGTGGCCTCTCCCGTTGCAAAGCACAGGCTCCGGATGCGCAGGCTCAGCAGCCATGGCTCACGGGCCCAGCCGCTCTGCGGCATGTGGGATCTTCCCAGCCCGGGGCACGAACCTGCGTCCCCTGCATCGGCAGGCAGACTCTCAACCACTGCGCCACCAGGGAAGCCCTGCAGTATGTTTTTGAACTCCTACTTTGGTGCCTCGTTCTTCATTTTAACTTATATATACTTTTTTAGAGTAGTGTTGGGTTCATCATATAAATTTAAAATTTGTGCAATAAACATTTTTCTGGACTTTTTTTTTTTTTAAACAATAGAAATTAATTTTCTCACAGTTTTGGAGGCTGGGAATTCCAAGATCAAGGACTGACATGGTTCTGTTTTCAGTGACAGCTCTCTTCCCGGCTTGTAGATGGGTGCCTTCTTTCTGGACTGTTGCTGGAGGCTGCCATGTTAGAGATGAAAGGGCCAGTTTCTGAGTCACAAGGCCTGGATTTTAGTCCCAACTCTGCCTCTAGTTGTGTGACCTCAGATGAGTCATTTAACCTCTCAGATCTTAATTTCCTCATCCAAGAATTAGACATCAGACTACATAATTTTCCAAAGTCCCCTTGACACCCTAGAATATCTACATTGCTTTGAAATTTATCCAAATCTCCAATGGATATCCAGCATCAAGGTTAGTAACTGTTTTAAATAGGCATACTGAGTTCAAAATGAAATAAAAAAGAGAAAGCTTTAGAAGTACAAGCCTGCTAGCAACTTTTTTTTTTCCAGTCCTGCAGTACATTTTAAATAGTTTTAAATTTGCAGTGGAAAATAGGAATTATTTCCTATTTCCTAAATCCAACGTTCAGGTGGATCATTTCAAAACCTTTATTTTTGGTGATACTTTCCCCAGATGGAAATTAAGTGTGTAAGAGTAATACTGGCTAATACTAGCACTTATTGCCCTTACTAAATGTCAAGCACTTTGCTAAGTGCTTTATATGGCTCTTCTCATTAATCCTCACAGCAACACTATGACAGATATTGTGATGTTTATTTTACAGATAAAAATGGACATAATAAGGTCGTAGGTGACTCAAATAATAAGGTGGCAGGACCAGAATTTGAATCCAAATTGACTGACTTTATATGTCCAGAGCATATAAACTCTGTCATGCACAGACATTCAAGTTTTTTTTTTGAGGGTTATGCATCCTTCATATGTCATAACATATGTCGTTATCTCCTGTGCAGTGGTCCTTCTATGCATGCCTGATCTCAGTGAAAGGTACCACACCCATCAATAAACAGCAAGACAGAAACTTGGGAATTATACCTGATATTTCCCATTCTCTTATTTCCACTCCCTACCCATGCAGCCCATCTCCAAGTCCATCCCATTTTATTTATTAAATAGCTCTCAAAATGGATTTATGAGTCAGAGTCCCAGAGCAACACTGGCACACTTCAAGGGTTTCACCGAAGAGACTTTAATGAAGGGACCATTTATAGTGGTGTGGAAAAGCCCAAGCTAACCTACAAGAAACGGTGGAGCACCATGGTGGAGCATCAAGGGACTGGAAACAGTGGAATGCTGTTAGCATGTGTTATGAGTTGAATTGTGTCCCCCACCAAAAGATATGTTGGAGTCCTAACCCCCAATGCCTCACCCTCTTGCTTAAGACTTTAACTGGGTCCTCATTGCTCTTAAGGTAAAACACAAATTTAAAACTGGGCTATAAGGGCATGTGGGGTCTAGCCCCTCACCTAGGACTTCTTTCTCACTCTTGCTGTGTGTGGGTATGTGTCTAGCCTCACTGGCTTTCTCTCATTACCTCTAATGCATTGTGCTCCTCTCACCAGGGAAACTTGGTATGTGGATGCTTTTCCTTCTGCCTGGGTACAGTCCCCACCTTTGTTCCTATTGTGTTAGCCAAGGTTTCTTTCAGGAAATAGAGCAGCCCAGTCAACAGTCCTAATTTTCGAGTCATCTGAGGCTCCAGAATATGAGTGATCAAATCTTCAGTTGGTTTCAGTCTCCAGCATCAAGTGAGAGAGTCTTCCTGAATAATCAGCTGAACCCAAAACACTGTAAAGTGGGACAAGTCATCCTCATTATTCCCTATCTAAAGTCCCAAACTATAGAATCCCTGTGCTGAAAGAAAAAAATATTTTTTTCAGCCACAGAATTTTGAGATAACTTTTAAAAATCAGTGATGCATATATACATAGAAAATGTTTTGGATATATATTTTTTTAAATATTAAGGATGGGTTTGTTTGGGGGGTATGATTGGGAGAAGATACATAGTAGGAAAAGGGAGGAAATGTTCACATGTTAAAGGGAATATGTTCTTTTACAGTAACGTGAAGTAGTAGAAGCTTTGTGTATTTGAATGAACCAAGAGTTCTAGAGAGAAATTGACATGGTGGAGGGAACAGTGTTGGAGCTGGAGTGGGAGTGGTCCATGCGGCCTCAGAGCAGATTTTTGCAGAAGAAATCTCAGCCCTCCCTTCCTTTCCCACTACCACCTTTGATATTTTGGTTTGTGTCAACCAAATGTCACTCCAGAGAGTCAAGGGGAGGAAACAAACTAGCAGAGTCTTCTATTTGGGGGCTCTCCACAAGAAGACCCTCTTTATTACCATCAATTTCTACAATAGCTGCTGCAACTACAAACCATAAACCTTTACATGTGGCTGTTGAAAAGCTATGAATAGATTTAATGAGTGAGATCTCATTCCTGCTCTGTAAAAATT
>NW_006770293.1:269394-287086 GCF_000442215.2 Lipotes vexillifer
TTCCTGCTCTGTAAAAATTCACAGTGAAAGAATGAGTCCTAGTTGCTACTCCACTGGCTTTTGTTTTTAGTTACACTACTGGTTCCCAGAGACTAAAAAGGACCCTGAGGTGGGAATAAGCTTGATATGTTCAAGTGACTGGGAGAAGGTTAAAGCATCATAAATAAGAGGAAGAGAGAAATGAAATCTGAGGGTTAAGTAGAGGGCAGAATATATAGGGCCTTTTAGGCTAAGATAAGTTTGGATTTTATTCTTAACGCAACAGACAACCATTGGAGGGTTGTAAACTGGGAGGTGATATGATCTGATTTACACATTGTACAGAACTCTCTGGGGTGCCATTTGCAGAATGTAAGCAAAGGGACACCACTCAGGAGATTGTTGTAGCTGTCCAGGTGAAGGTTTATGGTGCAGAAACCCAGACTCGAGTTTGGGCAGGGAAAATGGAGAGAAGTGGTTGGATAAAGGGTGTCCTTTTGGGGTAGTGCTGTCAAGACTTCCTGATGGATCAAATGTTGGGGTAGGAGTAGGGGAGAAGTCCAATGTGACATCTAGTTTCTGATTGGAGGGACTAGATCAATGGTGGTACCATTTATTGAGATGGGGCAGATTAAGGGAGGAGTATATTTGGTGGGAAAAAAATGTAGAGTTCTGTCTTGGCGATCTTAGGATTGAAATGCCTGGGACCATCGAAGTGGAAATGTTTTAATGGCTCTAATGGGGCCCTGTGATTCCAATCCTGACTCCATTTCCCTGCCCTCCCCTGACTCCTCTATTCTGTTCTGCAAGCCACTGCTCTGTTAATCTTCCTAAAGCCTGTCTCGAATCAAGCAAGGTCCATGCTTAAAAATATTCAGCATGCCCTTATTGCCCTCAGAATCATGTACAGATACCTGTCTGGTTTTCAACCCTTGCTTTATATTCTGAGTGTCTTCTTTCAGCCTTATCTCTTTCTCTGCTTTATTATCTACTGTATGACTTAGCCAAACTGGACAGTTTTCTATTCCTCAAATGTACCTTGCATATTTCTATTTCCAAATCCTGGCTCAAGTTTTCCCCTTTACCTGGACTCTCTTCAAACTCAATAGTCATAATCAATTAGGACTCAATTGAAATGATAAACATATGACTCTAGACCTTTATGGATGTTGGTATAACACTGACACTGAATTATTGCTTTAGTTATTCTTATGTGTGCCTACCATCTTTCTGGCATTTAAAATGCATTAATATCAAGTAATAGTTTCAAGTGCATTTTATTAAACAGTGAAGGGGTTATGTGGTTCCAAATGAATAGAATGAGAGGTACACATCTTTGAAGTCTCATTAGTCGTTACTGAGGAGCCATGAGAGCAAAACTCACCACTCAGAAGTTCAAAATAATTTTTGAAAGGTTAAAAGCCTAGGAGATGGGCTTCCCTGGTGGCACAGTGGTTGAGAGTCCACCTGCTGATGCAGGGGACACGGGCTCGTGCCCCGGTCCGGGAAGATCCCACATGCCGCGGAGTGGCTGCGCCCGTGAGCCATGGCCGCTGAGCCTGCGCGTCCGGAGCCTGTTGCTCCGCAATGGGAGAGGCCACAACAGTGAGAGGCCCGCGTACCCCCAAAACAAAAAACAAAAACAAAAACAAAAACAAAACAAAACAAAGCCAAGGGGATGATTTATGGAAAAATCCAGCGGAAACCCCCTCTCATAAAATAAAATAAGGGCATCAATATTATTAAAGGAAAGCAGGGTGAGAGTAGGATTTTAATAGTAATAATACCCTTGAATAGCAACTTAAATGCTAGCACCAACATTCTTACTGTTGTTGGTGTGTTACTATTCCTACTTTAGTGAGAGGCCCTGTGTTGCCTTTTGAAAAAGTTTACAAAGCCCTGGTACCTTTAACAGAGTTTTGTGCTCTGTGGGCTCACATCATTACATCCATCAGAAAACACATCTACTAATGAGAAAGAAGAAGTAACATGGTGGTTAGGTGCCATCCAGAATATAAAAAAAGCCACTTCATGCTCATTGGAATTTGCATATTTATATTCTTTTGGAAAAATAATGTCACAAGTATAATAACTGTAGGTTAGTAAATTTTGCCATCAGTTACAAAATATTTTTAAATATGGAGAGTACTTACCAAGTCTCTACAAATTTTTTTAAATGAAGTGTTTTTATCAGTTGCATCATATGTGACTAAAATAGTGGTTATTATTTTTGAGTCTGTGGCTAAGGTGACATAGAATACATTGTATCTATTGATCATCAACTTGAATCCCATTAAGATTCATAGTTCAACACAGATTGAGCTATATAGTGAACACTGGATTGGATCTTCTTTTAGCCTGAGGTTCGTAATTCCAGCCCCAGGCATTTAAAAATTGCCCTTTGAATAGCTCTCCTGTCCACTGGTGCTATTTGAGGCCTTAAAATTTCATTACCCCCTTGAACATGTTAATTTAGTTTAGAACAGATGTGTGTGACATCTGTGCACATATGTTTCTTGCAGAATTCTTGGGAATGGAGGATCAGTCCTCAAAATCTGAAGCAGATCCCTTATGATGAACACACTTGAAATCACTATTTCTGGATCTAAGAAATTACACTACCTCCCTATCTCTAAAACTATCAATGTTTTGGGGCTTCCCTGGTGGCGCAGTGGTTGGGAGTCCGCCTGCCGATGCGGGGGACGCGGGTTCGTGCCCTGGTCCGGGGGGATCCCACGTGCCGCGGAGCGGCTGGGCCCGTGAGCCACGGCCGCTGGGTCTGCGCGTCCGGAGCCTGTGCTCCGCGGTGGGAGAGGCCACAGCAGTGAGAGGCCCGCGTACCACAAAAAAAAAAAAAAAAAAAAAAAACTATCAGTGTTTTATGTGGCAAGCAGTCATGCAACTTAATGAGTTGCCTTTTTCTTCCTCCCCAATTTTTCCCCTAGCACATTACAGTTTTCCAGCTGGGATTGGGCTTGGGACTCACTCATTTCTGGGCCTGGAAGTCAGTCGGGCAGGCCCAGTCCCAGAGCTATGGCCTCCTTACAAAGCCAGCTTTCTAAGGGAGCTCCTTGACTACAGAGAAACCCATTAGAGCATAAAGTTTCTTTCATCAACTTTTGAGAGCTCTGACAAATGTTCTGCACATTTTCACCAGTTGTTCTGACTTCCCAATGAGGTTTCTATGGCTCCATAGTCAACATTTTCCAATGCTGACTTTGGAGCTTAGGAGAGAGCTCCAAGATATAATGTCGTTTTACATTTTTTTAAAAAGTCATTTCAAAAATGATAGGAATGTCAGTTATATTTGAGAATGGCACTGAAACGTCTTCTGCCAGGGCAGGCATACAATCCTAGAGAGGAGCCCCCCACAGTCAAGTGTTCATACTTAATCATGTAGATGGTCTGGGGGTGAGTGATGCTCACCACACCAGAGTCCACAGTCAAAGTGCTCCTGCCACCTGTCAGATGACCATGGAAAGGTAGGTATAGGAAACCAGAATATGCCACCCCAAAATATAACTTTGGGAGACCAGAATATGCCATTTTAAATAGGCCTCTTTGGCATAAGGATTATTTTGAGAAACAGCAGACAAGGGAAAAGCTCTGAAAACAGAGTAGAAGTTACCCTTTGGGAAGGGAAATTTACATTTATAAAGGAAACTACCATTTGTAAGGGTGTCTCTTTCTCTGTACCAGGAAAAGAAAGATGACTCTAAATCCTAAAAGGCTCTTATTAGTGGAGAAGACACTTACATCTGCATAACAAATCTTAACCTTCTTTACTGTACTTTTCTGGTCATTTTCCCATAACTGGCCTCCCCTGTACCCGTCTTCCTTTTTTTTAGCTGAAGATGGTTTCTAAGCTCAAGTTCTAGCCACCTCTTTGAATTTACTCATCCCTGAGTTTCTCCCATGTATATGAGAGATATACATGTCAATAAACTTATGTTTGTTTTTCTCTTGTTAATCTGTCTTTCATAACATTGGTCCCAGCCAAAAGACTAGAAAAACAAAAGGAAAAATGTTTTCTTCCTCTTCATAGGGATGTAACAAACTCGAGCCCATTGTCACCCTCAAACTGGCCTTTTTTGGGTGCAGATTTTATAACACATAGATATTTTTCTATTGCTCCCATCTGGGGAATCAATCAGCTTTAAAAAAAGTCTCCCAAAGTGATTCCATCAAAGTCCCAGTCCATAATCCTCAACATCTGTCCTAAATCTCTCCTGCTATATCTACTATGACCTAGTGTGATTTATTGCAGGGCCAGGTAATCTTGGAAACACATCAAATCATTGGGTTACAGTTTAACAACCATTAGTTTCTAGAGGTAGTTCAGCACTAATTTAACGATAATTCAGATTTTTATAATAACATCTAGAAGTTATTATAAATACTAAGATTATACATTGTGAATAATTAAGAATTATGGAGCTCAGTCCATGTAGGAGGCATGGACTAAGTGCTTTGGCTGCATTATCTTACCCTCGTGAAATCTCGCTATCATAGGTGCTAGTTATGCCAATTTTACAGATGAAAATAGAGATTCAGAGAAGGGTAACTTGCCTAGCTAGTCAGTGGTAAAACTAGATCTGGAACCTAAGGGTATCTAAGACCAAAATACGTCATTTTAGCTACCGTGCTGTGTTTTTCCTCACAGTCCTTATCTGGTTTGTTTTTACTTTCCAGTCAAAATTTGAGCTAATGTTTTCCATTTCCCTGGCCTTTGGGAAAGCACTTGGACCCCAAATATCATCCTTTTCTTTGGGTTTCAAGCAGTTGTTGAGAAAACATAATTAAAAGCCAAATCTCTCAATCCAGAAAATCTTGCCACAAAGATGGAAGAGAAAGAGACAATTTTAATGTTGAAGAAGCATTAAACCAGAATGTGATGAGCATCACAGGCAACCCGTTGAAGGGGCTGTAAGACAGAGGGAAGTCTCACTCTTTTATGTAGCTGAGTGGCGATTACATTAGATAGGTTTGGCAGTTTGCAGTCAGGTGACAAGTTAGACCCATCTCCTCCCAGGATGCTGGGGGATGGGCCTTACTTTTCTTAATGATTACATTCCAAAGAGATGGCTGCTGGGTCCTTGAGGAAATTTTCCCAGAGTTGTGAGACTGGCAATTAAAGTCATTAAGAAGATTTACATACCTCTGAGAAGGATAGAGAAAGAAATTCTGAAGGAAAACAGAGGGGAGGGAGGAAAATCTTCTCCCTGATTTTCAACAGGGAGAATTAAGCCTCTTATTTCTAATTTGAACTTGCCTCTTACACTATCTAAATCTTAATTCTTCAGGATTACATTAAGCTTGACCCACCCTTCTCCATACACCCGGCTTTTGGGGTCAGTAACTCTTTACTGCCCCTTCTCCAAAAATTTCCTGAAGAGTTCTCACCACACCACTCCACCTAGGATTTCCCTTCTTTGGCCTCTCAGCTGTCTCTAAAGCAGCTACCACTCTGAGACACAAGTTTCCTTAGGAATAGCATTAGAGTGATCATTAGCTTCTCTTCAAATGAATTTACATTTCACTCACTCGGGGGGCTGGACTGAGAAAACGCCCAAATACACATCCTATGGAGGACCCTGCCTGCCCCCAGCATTCAGTGACTCAGATTATACTTTCTGGAAGAGGTCAGCCTCCAGGAAGAATCTCTCCAGGAGAAAGATCAAAGTGGTCTGTCAGACAGGGATCCAGTTTCCAGTTAAGTGACCAGAAAAAACAGTTCACTGCCTGAGCTTTATATAAATCAAGCCTCAGTGGAATCCCAGGATTATGTAGGGGGGGAAAAAGTTTTCCTCCAGCCGCTTAAGGTTCCTGGCTGGGTCTGAAAGTTAAATTGACAAAGACAGATTAACAGGGGGGAAAGCATACAAGCTTATTTAATACACGTTTGACATGACATAGGAGCCTTCATTAAGGAAATGAAGACCTGCAGAAACCATTAAACCTGAGTATTTTCATGCTAGGTTTGATGACGGGTGCACATTCGGGAAGGAACATGATAAGTTAAGGACTATGAGGTAAGTGTAGTAAACTGAGGGAAGCTTAGCAAGGCCTGTTTCAGTCAGATTCCTCTCTGTGTCCCTTTGTCTTGGAGATCAGGATGCTCCTTTCCTCCAGGAGTAGGGAGGGCACCTCTCACATGAGGGTCTTATGACCTGCTTGCGGGGAGAGGGGTGGGAGGTCAGAGAGACCAACTTGTTTCTACTGTTTTCTCAACCTCCTTCAGTCAAGGTGCCATATTTTAGGGTGGTGTGTTCTGAACCCCATCACTTACCATGAATTGCATTGTCCAACACGAGAGTGCAGCTCCTGAGGGTGCCTCCCCTCCAATTCTCCTTTTGACAATTCTTGTCTCCCTAGCATCTCTTTTACATACAGAGCTGTTTTTTTAAAAACAACGAATTTCATCTATGGATGAAGTGATACGATGCTGAAGGGGATCAGGATATGCCATCTCAAAATATGTCACTTTAGCTTAAGAATTATTTTCAGCTGAAGGCATTTGAGTTGCTGAAATCCCTTATCTGCCTCAAAGCAGTGCCTCAAATTTCACCACTCCTTTGGGTATCCACTTCCTTCTGTGATGTCTCTGTGCAAGTAAATTTAAAAATTAATAAACTTATATGCCTTCTCTCCTGTTAGTCTGTCTTTTGTCTTTTAAGTTTAATTTACAGGCCTCCCCAGCCACTGAACCTAAGATGGCAGAAGAAAAGTTTTTCTTCTTCTATGTCTAGGATTTGCTTTAAAATAATGTGGAAGGGGAGAACGGGTGGGAAAGAACTGGCAATGGGTGGATGGTTGTTTAGGCTGGTGATACCTCATTTTGTATATATTTAACATTCTCCATACTGAAAAGGTTAAAAAAAAATAGTTGAGTTCTTTTGTTGCCAAGAATTTGCTGATTCGGTTTCCTATCTTTGGTTATGATTTTGATTATTAGGATAATAACAAGGAAGAGTTTATGGTTGAAAATTCACCACCAGATTTTTGCAGGAGATAGTTGGCTGTCTCTATGGGTAGAGTAGGTGATCACCTGCATGTACAGTAATACCTGTTATGTATTGAAGGCCTACGATATGCTAGACACCATGTGCAGTACTTCATAAACACTATTTTGAATCTTCACCAAAACCTGCCAGGTAGGTATTATTATCTCCGTCTTCCAAGCATGGGAACTGAGACTCTGATATTAAGTTAGCCAGGGTCACCCAGCCAGCAAATGACAGAGCTGGTATTCAAACCCAAGGGTGTCCCCCTCAATTCTCTGCTCCTTCATTTATATATTTGACAAATGTTTATTGAATGCCTGTCATGTACCAGGCATTATTCAGAGCCATGAACTTGGAAAATGCCATCTTTGCCCAAATCAGCAGAACCTGCAATCTCCTTCTTCTACCCTGAACCACTTCCAACTCATGGATTTGACTCTGGGCAGGAAAGCAGGTTCTGACGCTTATCTTCTCCCAACTATATGGAAAGCCAAGGTACAGCAAAGTTATTGTCAGGAAAAATTATCCAAGACTTGGAAATAGGCTAAAAAGATTATTGAATGTCCTTTCAGTGAAGTGCTGGCACTGTCTAGTGGATGCTTTGGGGATTAGCTGATTACATAGAGGTGACACTTTTGGTTGTCTTTTGATTGATGGATATTGTCCCATTTGATAAGGATAGAAGTTCTTTTATGGAAAACTGATAGCAATGTAAATGATTCCGGCCAATAGCAAGAATATAGAGACAACTGATTTTTGCCCTGCAGAAAAAATCATCCTAAACGTTACACTTTATTACTTGATATGACATTAACCAGACTTGTTCCTATTAGCAAAACTGTGTCAGGCTTCTTGATTGCCAGTGCCTGGCTGGTTTGGAGAAGAAGTCAGGGGCCAAATCATGGCAGGTCTTGCAGACTGTGAGGAGGAGTCTGGATTTTACTGAAAGTGTGATGTGAAGCCATTGGAAAGGTTTAAGCAAAGGAGTGACATAATGTGAATTATGCTCTCTGAGGACCACTGAGGCTGCAAGGTGTTCTGAAGTCAGATAGACATGGGGCTTTGGGAAAGCTATTCCATCTCTCTTGACTACAGATCCCTCACAGTAAGTAAAATGATAACTGCATGCAAGGTTGTTGTGAAGATTACATGAGGCTAGAGACATGCATACCTACCCCTCCTGACATAAATCATGGGTCACTTACACGAGTGTGTCTGCACTAAGCTAGGCTGGGCTGACTTAGCCATTAGAAGCATCCAGGTGGCATCTTCTGAATGATCCTTACTTCCTCTCTAAAGGGAGAGAGGGGGTCATGGAGGTAGTTAGCCTAGGTAGGGGACAGGGGTGAAGGTGAGAATAAGAATTTAAACTCATGCTTTATGAGCCCTGGCAAGTCTGCAAATCTAGATTGAATAAGGAACAGCTGAATAGGGGTTTTGTTTTGTTTTGTTTTTGTAGACAAATGTGAAATATTCCTTATTGTTATTCTTGTGAAAGCCAGAAAGGAAGGAGGGAAGGATGGAGGGAAGGGAAGGGAAGGGAAGGATGGAAAGAAGATGCCCTACATTGCAGATAGATTTGAGTTGAAGAAATTCTCTCATGCATAGGTTTCTTGATCTTCCTTTTTGAAGGTCCCTGAGTACTGACTTTCTATCCCTTTTGCTTGGGACAGTTCTTTAGGCCTAATTATAGGAAAGGGAAACCTGGCCTGAAAAAACTCTGAGAAGAAAGAAGAAAAGAAAGAACCTTTGGTTCCCCAGAATGTCTGAGGATTCTCCTTACCCTTTACTGGTGGGGTATCACCAAGGGTATCTTATACCTGGTAGAGCACCTGGTACAGCAACACCACCATGAGGTTAATATCATCTCCCCCACTGAACAGTTGTTGAAACTGAGGTCCAGAGAGCTTGAGTAATGCATAGCTGGTCAGTAGTGTGGCTAGTGCAGAAAACAAATTCTACCTGACTCCAAATCTCACACTCTAAACCTCATGGTAGGTGTGTATCAGCATTTTCATATGGTTTGTTTTCTATTTGAGACATTGCCAGAAACCAGCAGTTAATAAGGCACATCTTGGCTTTATGCCCTGTATTAGCTCAGGTCATATTTTGTATCATTGAATCTGATGGCTATTTCTCTGCCATGTGATCATTTCTGTGATCTTAGGAGAGTCTGTCTTCCTAACCCTGAATTGACAGAGTGGGATATGAAGCATTAAGACTGAGGAAGGAATATGTGTGTGTGTGCATGCGAGAGGGAGAGAGAGAGAGAGAGAGAGGGAGAGACTCTGTGTGTTTTGGGGGCAGGGAGAATATGCTTATTTTAATTTTTGGAGACAATGCAGTAATTCATCATCACATAAATTCTGGTCTGTGGTAGTCCTTTGTGGTATTTAGCTCACTAGTAAAACTTTCTGCTTTCATTTGTTCCCATCGTAGCCATTTTTGTAAATGACTAAAGCAACTGGCTCCTTGGTTTATTTCTCCTCCTGAGATGTATGTAGGAGAAAGTAGAGTAAAACAGAGTTGTTTTTGAAACCAGCAAGAGAATCTCTGACACTCCTCCTTACATTTTTAAAAGAGGCATTTAAAAGCAGCTTTCTTCTTTGGTTAGTTCTTGCATATTTGCCTACAGAAGTGAGGCACTAATGGTGGTGGGTGAGACAGTGGGATGCCAAGGCCATGTTCCACCCAAAAGCCATGTCATCACAATTCAGACTCACTCCTCAGCACTGGGCCTTATTCGTCATGACTCATTGGTTGTATGTGGACAAAACCCACCCAAACCAACTTAAGCAAAAGAATTTATTAAAAGGGCAAAGAGATGTTTTAGAATATTCCAAGGCAGGGATGCAGCTAAGCCAGGAGCAGATGGGAACCACAAGAGTGTGTCTCTGTGTCTGCTTCATTTTTCTGTCTTTCTGCAGTCTAGCTTCCTCTGATTTTTTGATTTTGTTGGAAAAAACTAGTTTTCCAACAGCTTTTGAGCTTAAATGTTATAGTTGTGATTCACCAGAAATATTTATCTTTGTCTCTGTCTGTGTCACACCTCCCACCCCTTTCTCTCTTTCTCCAGTGAGAACAGAAGAGACTCTGATTTATTAATCTCGATCAGTTGCTCACCCCCAGGCCAATCACCCATGGCCATGGTATTGCAGAACTTTATACTACAGAGCAAGGCTGCATAGAGCTCGGTGGCTATGACCATGTGTATGGGGCTGGGGTGGGGGGTGTCCACTGTACATGTGTTGGTTTGCAAAGGTATACTTAACTATGCTTCTTGGGATTTTCCAGGAACGATGGAAGCTGATGACTATGTAGTGGTTGGTCTGATCAGACAGGCTGACCCTCATAACTGGAGTCATATCTCTCATGATTGTGATGTATTCTGTTTTATTTCCTGTAACTTTAATAGTGGTTCCCTGTCATCTCATGAGAAATTTATTCACTGTAGCTTTAAGGAGGCAAAATGGAGCAGCAACAGCTTCCAAAGATGAGCAAAAAACAGTTCTGGGAAAAGGAGTATATAATTTCCCATGATTTTCTTTTAATTCAAAGATCCAGAAGCCTCCAATATTAAGATGCAAATTGAATAAAATGTGTGTCCTCCATGGCCAGCACTGGAGAACAATTCTCCTCCAAAGGTGAAGGGGCTGGACCTCATGGTCCTGACTCTTGTCTTCTATTATCATCCGACTTTTAAGAATCTCCTATCATTTTCCACTGTTACCATCATTTTATTGGGGCTGTAGGTGATCTTTAATATTTCTTATGGATGGACACTTGATTGCCCTGACACCCCAAAACTCAGTGGTGACAAGGTTGGCACGTTCAAACAAGATTTTACTTAAGGTCAAGAGAAATGAGATTACATAGCTTACGAAATAGAGTCACCCTTGATGAACATTTGGAAGAGTGTGCTTTCCATTTCTTTCTATTTGTATTTCCATCTTTGCTTTTCACAGTACTGAGGAGTGTGATGAGCACGTGCAAAAAAGCACTGAGTTCCGTCCACAAGTGAGTGTTACTAGGCAGTGGGGGAGAGGATTTGTTGTCAAAGAATGGTTGGGTAGAATATTCCTACTTCACCCCCGTGGTTTCTGTCATCACGTACATTTTAAAAATCTTCTCTGCAAAGTTCACTTTTGTCGTTGTATTTGTTTTCTAATACTGTTGTAACAAATTACCACAAACTTAGTGACTTAACACAAATTTATTGTTATATACCTCTGGAGGTCAGAAGTCCAACATGGGTCTCACTGGGCTAAAATTAAGGTGTTGGCAGTCTTTCTTTCTGGAGACTCCAGAGGAGAAGTGTATGTATGTATTTTACCTTTTCTAGCTTCTAGAGGCCACCCATATGGGTTGCATTTTTGACTCATTTCTTCCATCTTCAAAGCCAGCAATGTCACATATCTCTGACCCTTCTGTGGTCATGTCTCCCTCTGACCACAGCTGGGAAAGGGTCTCAGATTTTAAGAACCCATGTGATTGGGCCCACCTGGGTAATCCAGGGTAAATGCCTGATCTCAAGGCCCTTAACTTAATCCAATCAGCAAAATCTCTTTTGCCATGTAAAGTTACATATTCCCAGTTTCTGGGGATTAGGACACAGACATCTTTGGAGTGCCATTATCTGGCCTATCATGGTCATGCAAACCACTTTTGATTAGAAGAAAAAAATTCTATCATGAACATGAAATAACTGAAAGCTCTTCTGCCTTCTGGGGAGATGATATAGTTCTTCTCCATAGTAGATTAAAATTTTTTTTACTTCTATTAGGAAAACACCGTCATCACTTGGTCTTAACAGGCCTTTTTGGCTATGAAAGGCCTTCCTAGACTTGGATAAGATGGGAAAGGTTCAGAAGAAGAAAGTTGCTCCAAATAATAAAGTAACATGGACTTCGGGAAACTGCACATATGCACATATACCCAATATTTATCAAGAACACCTGCAACCCATTTACACAGCCAAATTAATAAACCTCGAATTTAGACTCTCCAATGTGACTGAAATTCCAAATTTTCCTCTGTTTTGTAAATTTTTTAAAAAGAGAACATTGCTTTTGACCTCACATTATGTTACACACGTGGAATCTATGTGGAGCAGGGCTTGGAGAGCTTCCTTTGCCTTAGTTGGAGTTTATAGGGATTTTTCCTTATTCCCTGTTCCAGGGAGAAATGTCTACCCATGAGGCATCGCTGCCTTTGAAATGGTAAAATATCACACACAAGCGCATGTAATAGTGGGGGTGTGGGGAAGGGGAAGACCTCTGGAACTTTTTCAACTTGCAAGACTAAAACTCCATACTTGTTAAAAAGCAACTCCCCATTTTCCCCTCTCCCCAGCCCCTGACCACCACGATTCTACTTTCTGTCTCTCTGATTTTGGCTATGCTAAATATTTCATATAGGTGGACTCATGCAGTATTTGTCTTTTTATGATAAGCTTATTTTATTATACTTAGCATAATATCCTCAAGGGGTATCTGTGTGGTAGCATGTGACAGGATTTAGTTCTTTTTTAAGGTTGAATAATATTCTATTGCATGTATATACCACATTTAAAAAATCCATTCATTTATCAATGGACATTTAGGTGGCTTCAAACTTTTGGCTGTTGTGAATAATTCTGCAATGTACACAGGTGTACAGATATCTCTTTAAGATCCTGTTTTAAATTTTAATTGGATATATACCCCAAAATGGGATTGCTGGATCCTATCGCCATTCTATTTTTAACTTTTTTGAGGAACCTCCATACTGTTTTCCACAGTGGCTGCACCATTTTACATTCCCACCAACAGTGCGCAAGGGTTCCAATTTTTGCACGTCCTTACCCAGACTCTTTTATAGCTGGGTTTTTCATGTGGCTTAACTGATACCAAGCATATGCCACTGAGAGATGTGGAAGGCAGAAGTTCACATTGTGAAGCTGTTCCTGGGCAAGCGAGGTGTGAGATGTTTGGTTTTCTGTGACAGAAGTAGCTGAGGTCCCAGTGGCTGGTACTTAGCTTTGCGGATGTCAAGAAGCAGAACATGGGACATCGATTTCACTTGCATGGAGATCAGCAGAGGCAGTGGGCAGTCTTCTGACTGTGGCAGCAAACTCCGCAGTATTGTTCTGGAAGTTGTTCCTGGAACCTCAGCCTGGTGCCTGCATCTCCAGCTCTTCCAGTGATTTTGTAAACACCTAATTCTAGAAGTGATGGAGGGAGTGGGGATCACATGGTAAAACCTGACTCCCAGTTGTCTGCCTTCTGCTTAAACTTGTTGGAGGGGTTCCTGTTATCTGTGACTGAACCCTGACTGGCGTAGATCCTCCCTGGTAGGAGCTGCAACGTGAAATAGGGGAGCTTTCAATGCTTATGTTTCACCTATGTGAGAATGCTTATTTCTCTAAGAGAGAATGGAGACAGCACAGACAGAGACAGAGAGTTTAAGTAAGACTGAATTTAGGTTCCCACTATCCAGGAGACCCCCTCAACGCACATTACCAGTTCATAATTTGGTTATACAACCTGCTTGTGATTACAAGAGATACCCCCAAATCTTTACTATGAATTCTGCCTTTTGCTTAAGCTCATTCGAGATGGATTTCTGCCACTAGCCAATCAAAAGTTGCATTGGGGTGTAGAGTACCTTGGAGATGTTATTACTGGATTATAACTTTAAATAATTAGCCTACTAAGAGAGTCCTCCTCTCTACTCTGCCAAATTTACTGTTACTTATTCTGATCATTAGGTTTGGAGGGAGAAGGTCAAACCCAAGGCCAGGGCTTGCGTCTGCTTTGGTTCACAACTACAGCTGTCATCCTAACAGATCTTTCACTACTGGAAAATCACGTCAAATTAAGGGACCTACCGTTGGCAGCTTAAAAATCTATAAAGTGTACAAGTAACGTATAACTGGGGCACAAGTGGGCCACCAAGCAAACTGCTCCACCTAAGACAGTGCCGCCTTCCAACTGGGAGGTGGTGCTCTGCCTTACAAGTGGCTCTCCCGGGCAGCAGTTTCAAACTTAGGAAGATGAGCCTGTCTTTCACTCAAATCCAGTGGAGCAATTAGCAACCCCACAGCCAAATACATCCTGTCCCGAAGAGTGGCCTATTTGAAATTTCAAGCAAAATGTTTCTGTTACCAACTTAACTGGTAACTGTAAACTAGTACCCCTAAGTCTTGCCCATAACCACCACTGGGTGGCAGCCAGCTGCCAAGTGTCAGATCAGCTATAGGAGACTATTTTCAGGCATGTGTGACCACCCTGTGTGTGCTTTTTTGTTTGGAACGATCCCTTACCCCTACCCCTTGCTGAAAGCATACCCCTGGTGGTCATGTTTCTCCATGTGATCCCTGCTCCCTTTGTTACTCCTGCTTTTCAAATCCTTTGACCTGCTTTTGGAGGAGCCAATCTTTGACTAGCCAGTGATCCACCAGACTTGTTCTCCAGAAAGTGAAGTAAGGAAGATACGACCTCATTGGTAGTGAGGACTGGAGTTCAAAGAGCCTATGGACTAAAAGCACAAGCAGTGAAGGAAAAAATTAATTAGATTTCATCGAAATTAATAACTTTAGTGTATCAAAGAATACTGTCAAGAAAGTGAAAAGAAAAAAAAAAAAGAAAAAAAAAAAAAAAAAAGTGAAAAGACAACCCATAGAATGGGAGAAAATATTTGCAAATCATATATCTAAGGGACTAATATCCAGAATATGTAAAGAATTCTTACAACCCAATAACAAAAGACGACCCAATAACAAAAGACAACCCAATTTAGAAAATGAGCAAAGGATATGAATAGACATTTCTCCAGATAAAGTGTACAAATGGCAAATATGCACATGAAAAGATGCTTAACATCATTAGCCATTAGGGAAACGCTAATAAAATCAACAGTGAGATACCATTTCACACCCACTATGGTGGCTATAATAAATTTTTTAAAAAGGAAAATAACGAGTGTTAGGGGTTGGAGAAATGGAACCCTTATACATTCCTGGTGGGAAAGTAAAATGGTACAGCTGCTGTGGAAAATAGTCTGGCAGCTCACCAAATAGTTAAACATAGTGTTAACATATATGACCCAGCAATTCCACTCCTAGGTATATGCCCAAGAGAGTTGAAAACATGTTCATACAAAAACTCGTATATGAATGTTTGTAGCAGCATTGCTCATAATAGCCAAAAATAGTGAAATCAACCCTGCCCGTAGTGGCTTACAGTCCTGGGGTGGGGTAGGGAATTAGACTGGGTTATATGTGCAGAGAAAGATGTGAGAGGCAGAGAGGTGGTCCCTGCCTGGGGGTGCTTACACTCTGCTGGGGCAAAGAGACTAAAATCAATAGAAACAAACACACATGTAAACCCTATACATAATCAGGAACTGGGTTGAAACAAGGATAAATTTTGGTAAAAAAGCTGGACCTTAAGCAAGGTTTAGTTTGGCGGGGAAGTGGGCTGAGGAGAGACCCTCATGATGTGGAGGAACAAACCAGGGCCAGGGCTCAGGCACTGCAATGCTAATGCACATGCCAGCTTGGCCACTAGCTGTATGAGTATTTGTAATTTTCTGGGCCTCAACTTCCCAGACTGCAAAAGGGGGAGGTAGATTAGTTAATCTCTATGGTCCTTTAGGTTTTTACAAGTTGTTTTTTCCAGGTATAGTGGAAAATGGAATTGGTTTAATAAGGGAGGAAAGTCTTGGGAAGAGAGCTATAAAACTTATTAGCAAAAGCTAATTCTTCTGATTAGGGGCCACTATTGGCATCTGAAAAGGGATGTTTCGTAGGTTTATTCTTATGGATGTGTGTAGGATTCAGGGATATTTATGCACATGACTGAAGGGGAGGAGGAATGGAATTCCATGTACATCACTGATATTTGACTAAGTGATCTAGTTGGTTCTACCAACTGCCCAGATATGGCATATTTGTGCATAAGATTGAAACTGAGACTGAGCAAAAAGCTGTGGGGAAATATGGCATTTTGAAAGAATAACTCCTTGTACTTTTGTAGTGTGCATAGAGGCAAGACAGAGAGTAGAAGACGAAGATGCCCTTATGTGGCTACAACTCAGGGCTCACTCACTGACCACAGCTATCCCCCACAACTCTCCACTCCTTCATTCCTGCCAGACAACCTTTTCTCCACATCACTTCTCATCCCTCTGTCATTCTTTATTCTTTCAGTCCGTCAGTCCTCTTTTGACTCCTCTTGACTCCTTAAAAACTCTGAACTCCAAATCAGTTGTTGCCTTACCCCCAACAATTCTCAAATTATTTGTCGCTTTGCCCTCCCACCCTGTCTTCCACATCAGTGGGAGCTCCTTCAATCCCCCTCTTCCCTGACAAAGTTCGCCCATGCTTCCTTTTGTGACTTATACCCTGGGAATTTCTCTATATCTTTTCAAACCTTCTCATCTCAGCCAAAATTCTACCATGCCCCCTAACAAGACTAGTTCCTGATACCTGTCCCTTTAATAATGCTGTATATCTGTATATTGTTTCCCTTTCCACTGGCATTTTCCAGTTTACAAAAACAAACAAACCACTTCTTTTTGTCCAGCTTTAATACTCAGAAATATTGGTAATAAACAAAGTAAACTTAATATTTTAACCCGGTCTGTTAGCTGTTGTTGAAATTTGAGGGAACAGAGCTTCAGATCAGGTTATGGAGTAGAAGGACACATATTTTGAATAGAAACCCCAACTCAAAGGGGCTTCAACATTGAATGAAAATTCTAAAGAGGGGCTGGCCACAGGGAAGACTTGATTTTGTGACTCACTGATGTCATCAAGAACCTGGGTTCTTTCATTTTGTCTGTTTCCCCTTCCATGGTGTCAACTTCATTTAAAATAAGCTCTTCTTGTGGTCCCAAGATGCCTGCAAGCACTCCCTGAGCTATGGGCTTTCTATACAGGCAAGAGAAACTTCATTGCAACCTCCCCAGCCAAAGCCCTGATGTTTACTCTGATTCGTCTGACTCAGGTTGTGTACTCACCTCTGATCGCTGTGGTTATGAAGTGAAATGTAATGATTGCCATAGCCTCAGTCACACGCTCTACTCCTATAGCTGGAGTGGAATTTTCTTTCCTGAAACTATATGACTCCCTTACACTAAATCATAGTGCTTGCCCTTTGCTTATTTACCTACAGGACATGCAGATAGGTTTGGACCACTTACTGACTGCTCTCTGAACCTACGTCTAGTTGGTGCTCTAACTTTTCTTAGCTCCAGCCCTCATACTCAAGTCAGAGCACTAGATGTTAACAAAGTACCATGTGGAAAACTCCAGAACCGTGTGTGGAAGCCTCTGGGCAGAGATGAAAGGATGCAGGGAAGTGATGGGGTGTGGGGTTAGGACTGCTTAGCCATATAATAGTCATGTGGTGATGTCATGACTTTAACTCTCCAAACATCTGCTGGGAGGCTCCTATTGCTAAAAGTGGAACAGCTGATTAGAGGACAAAATGAATTCTGACCAGAAAGGAAAAGCCAGTTGGTGAAACAGGAGGTATGGGAAACATGGGAGGGAGTGTGAGTCACCTTGAAATTCATCATGGCAGAGAAAGGGAACAAATGGGTATGTTCAGACATTGTCTTTTTTTTTTTTGCGGTACGCGGGCCTCTCACTGTTGTGGCCTCTCCCGTTGCGGAGCACAGGCTCCGGACGCGCAGGCTCAGCGGCCATGGCTCACGGGCCCAGC
>NW_006770293.1:287216-403057 GCF_000442215.2 Lipotes vexillifer
TCCCCCGCATCGGCAGGCGGACCCTCAACCACTGCCCCACCAGGGAAGCCCTTGTTTTTTTTTTTTAATCAGAGAAAGGTAAAATGAGTCCATAGTCAGTTTCTAAAAGGGACTATCACTTAAGAAGAATAAGTAGCTTTTAAAAAAGGAATGCTTACTCTGTAATTTTGGGTTAGCCTAATGAGAAGGACACTGAGAAGACATTAAAGAAATAAAACATGCTCAGGGAACAACCCAAGCTTAGATTTAGAAAGAACAAAAACAATCTCAGAAGCAGGCCACATGGTTAAGGATGCATATAAGACCACAGACATGGCACAAATCTATATAGATGCTACATCCCGAATGCTAACTGTGAATATGTTGAGACTTGAGAAAATGTTAAAACCAAACACTTTAGAGTATAAAGAAGCAGAAATAAAATGTTGTACACAGGAAAGTTATATAATGTTACAATCCAATATTACATCAATAATAATAAATAAAAATTCTTTTTAAAAAAGTTTGGTGTTTTCACTTATTTTTTAAAGCAAAAAAAAAAAAGCCCACAAAAAAGGAAGAGATTATTGTTTGGGGAAGATGTATAAAGAGAAAGCAGAACCCCTCAGCTGCCTTTTTTGCCTCCCTTTCCCCTCTTAAGGAAACATTTGTTTTTAACATAGAAATGCTAGTATGTCAGAGAGAACTGTAGTCCGAGAGAATAAAGATGATAGTAAGAGTATTAGCCCATTAAAATGCATTTCAGTACTTAAGCCAAATGAATTATAGCTAAAGATATTGAAGCAACTTGCTTATGTATTTATCTTGGGATCTGTAATAGGCAGAATAACGGCTTCCTCCAAAGATGTCCTCATCCTAATCCCTGAAATCTGTGACGATGCCACCTGACATGGCAAAAGGGACTTTGTTGATGTGATTAAATTAAAGATCTTGAGATGGAAAGATTACCTGTTTTTCTGGATGGGCATAATGTAATCACAAGGATCCTTATAAAAAGGAGGCAGGAAAACCAGAGAAGATGATCTGATCATGGAAACAAAGGTCAGAGTGATGCGATTGCTGGCTCTTGGCCATGAACCAAGCAAGTAATGTGGTGGCCTTTAGAAGCTGGAAAAGGCAAGGGACTGGGTTCTGCCTTCAGAGACTCCAGAAGGAACACAGCCCTGCTGACACCTTGATTTTAGCCTGGTGATACTGATTTCAGACTTCTGAACTCCAGAACTGTAATACGACAAATCTGTGTTTTTTTAAGCCAGTAAACATATGGTAGTTTGTTACAGAAGCAATAGGAAACTAACACAGGATCATTACTTCAGACTTGGAAAACAATTGCAAAAAGAAAAGTTACCCAAGGCTGGTGGTGGGCATGTTCCAATTTTATAAGGAGAATTCACAAACCTGATATTAATTATTGGTGAAATTTTGAATTAAATTACTAAATAAGTAGTTTGCAAGCACTTAGAAAGGTAGGAAATCATCAGGAACAAGTATAAATGAACTAAGACTCAGTTATCTTCAAATAGGTGACTGAGGTTTTCAACCTATTAGAGTTATTATTAGGGATATGTCTGTGTGGAGCAAACAAAAGATTCAGCAAACCTTTTGATAAAGTGCCCTATGATAATTATGCAGACAAAATAAATAAATGTAGACTAAACCACAGAAAATTTAGATGAATTCATAGTTGACTGAACAAATGTACCTGAAGTATGTTGATTTAATGGATCAAAGCCAATTTGGAAAAAAAAAAAAGTCTTCCTTGTTTTTTTTGACCAAATCCTATTAAGAGTTTTTAAAATCAACAGCATGGATGGCTGTGTAAATGTATCCTACTGAGACAATTTTAATAGGTGGTGGAAAGAATTAGTATTTTAGAAATCTCAGGGTGGAAAAGTTGGACATAAGCTAGCAAGATAAAATTGAAAAGGGATGTATGTAATATCTGGCACTAGTTTTAAAAAAACATTTGCAAAATTACAGTGTAGGAGAGATCAGGAATGGCAGAAATTCTTATTTCAGAACAAAATGATTCTTGGCGATTTTAGTTGATGATGAATGAACTTTGAATCAAGTAGAGTGTGGTCTAAATACGAGTTAATCTTGGGTTGCATTTTTGGAAGCTAGGCCTTCAGATCTGCCGTGGTCTAACTGCTGCTGGAGTAGGGACCTGGTTTTGCCACCACACAAGCAGGCTGTGATCTAAAGGACTCTGGAAGCCATATCTGTGATCGTGTGTCCTGAAGATATAAATATGCAGGTGTCTCGTGGGACCAATGCATAGACCAGCTTGGTTAGAGTGGAGGGCTCTCGTTGGAGGAGAGATGAGAAGAATCAGGTTGGCAGGGTAGGTTAAGGCAGATTGCGGAGGCTAAGCTCTTGAATTCCCAGCCTAAAGAGTGTAAGTCATCTTTTAGGCAATAAGGAGGTTTCAAACATTCTTAAGGGGTAGAGGGCAGATGAGAATTGTGCTTTTGAGGTTAGATCTGACATTTTGAATGACACAGAGGCAATGTGATGGAAAAGTAAGGGTGGGGTGGTATTCTGGTCTTCAATTTGTTGGATATTTAACTCTGAGCAAGATTCTTTACGTTTCTGTCTCCTTTACCTTCCTGTCTCCTTATCTGTGATATGGGAATGATAATAGAATTTACCTTATAAAGTTGTTTGAGGAATAAAGACTTAAAGTGTATGAATTGTTTGGAACAGTTCCTCGTATAAAATAGTGCTCAACAAATTCTAGCAAGTCACTACTATTAGAGTTCAAACTGGAATGTGTGGGCACTAAAAACTACAGAAAGGGAGGGACAGCTGCATGGAGCATGATGAAGGCAAAATCCAGAGACCTTGTTGCTTTCCTGGACCCTAGCCTGTTCTTAGCTGTCTCTCTTGTGTGTTCTTGCCTTTGCTCTCATCATGGCTGCAGGGCTGGGTCTGCATGGTGCTCCACCTGGTTGCCTTGCAGCCTGAAGTCTTCCCCTCACCCATGCCCAGAGTGATCTCCATAGCCATTTAACTCTTACATTATATTTCCTTAATTATCTTTTCATGTGTACACATGTCTCACTCTGCTCAGTTCAGCCTTATTGAGGCCAGAGACTGTTTTACATATTCCTTTTTATCTCCCACAACATCTGGCGCAGTGTCTTGCACATGCTCGAAAAGTGAATATTATTGATAAGGGCACAGGTTAAGTTAGTGATGATTCCAAGCTTCCAAGCATTTGTTATGGGGAAAATGGTGGTGCCGAGGATGAAAGAGTAAAGCATAATGAGAAGCGATTAGCTTTAAAAGTCAACGCGTTCCGCTTGGGGTATAGTGAGGTCATAAATTACTTGGGGTTAGTTTCCAAAAACACTAAAGCAGAAATCTAATGGAGACAAAATTACCATTTAAATCCCTTAAATCTCCAAGTCTCTCTATAAGTGATTTCAGTTGCATTGGAACTGGTCATTCTCTCTTCAGTTGAACACAGATAAAGTTATTGGGTTATGTTTGGAGGACATGCTGCACCAAAAATTATGCTTTCCTGGGTGTGTATGTGGTGAGGGTTCTGTCTGCATCTTTCCAAAGTGGGTCTTGTGAATTATGCATATTCACAGTGTATATGATTGGACTCCATTGTAATGATGTGGCTTTCAGGTAGAGAGGACGAATTCCCTCCACTCTTCTTACTCTTCCCTCCTTCTCTCCATAGTTGTGCCTCCACTTTCTACACTATCCCAAATACCCATACAGGGTAAGAAAGCAAAGAATATTCAGGAAATGCTCTTCATTCCTTCAGCAGATGTGGACTATTGCATCAATCAGCAGATTAGTAGACCGTTTGGAATAAAAAAAACTATCAGCCTAATACTGTGTGTAACTATTCACAGTTATAATTCAGAGGGGACATTTTAAAAACATCAATTAACTTTGGAAGGAAAGGTGCAAATCCAAGTGCAATGTTTCACTTAGCTAGACTTAAGAAACAATTTTAACAATCCTGATGAATGTGAAAGCCAGCAATTGAATAAAACAACCCTTTAGGCATCTCATCCTGGGAACAATCTAGCCATGCAGTGATGGTCAATAGACAATAGTTGACTGATAGAAATTAGCCATGAGCTAAGCCTAAATATGAGCAACATGAGTTCTTCACCTCCAATGCCTGAGAAGGGTTACCTTGTTTTGTTGATATTGCTGTTAAGGAAAAATAAAATCATGAATCTGGATATCCCTCCCCTTAATATTAACCATCTGCCCAAATGTAACCTACTTATTTCCTAGCTGACATTCGACTTTTGTGGTTCTTTCTTTTCATAGTGATTATATGAAAAGTCCCTAATGGTGACTGGTGTTCACTAATGTAAAGTGGACCCATCGTTTGGAGGCTGGCTTCAAGTTCTTCTTCAACTACAAGCCCCCTTCTCCAAAATTCCTTAAATTCAAATATTAAAACTCCAAGAGGATGGCAAGGCAAACCCATGTTCGTTGTGAAAACCTCCCAAAGGAAATCTGTTTTGAAAAGTCTTTTAGAAGGTGAGAAGGAAGAGTTGAGCAAAAGGATGCAAGGCCAAGGTCAATGAGCCTTGACTGAAGGGAAAAGGGATGTCAGCCTGTTTTTTAGGATCCCCACAGGTGCAGAAAGGAGTAGTTACTCTGCTAATGGTGAGCAGCTGTTCAAACAGAGGTGCTAACCTCAACTGTCTTAACTAAAAGTGGTTGAAAAAATAATGTTTAAAACAAGTGACAAGAAGCTATCTCTAAATTTGAAGGATTATGCAGCAAAGGTGGGATTAGAAGATACTCCTTAAACTAAAGCTACTGAATATTTTGCTCAAACTTTGACTTTTGTTTGGTTTATTGCCTGCATGCGGTTAGTCCCATTAGAGAGAGAAGTACTTGCTTCCATGAGCCCAAGTGTTCATTGCGTAGGTAACACTGGGGAGACTCCAAAAATATTTGGAGTGATACCCATAACTAGTCACACCCTTGGAAGTTTTCTCATCAGCCTGAAATATGACTGAGTCTTAAAATGTTAAACAGAAGAGAGAGTTAATTTTTGTTGAGCCTTATTTCCATTGGTAAGAGAATTACAAATAACTGCAATGAGATGCCTGGTGAGGGTTCTTGTTACATTGCTCCCTAGATGGAGACACATTGAGTGTACCCGTATTTATCAATCAGTATTTTCCACTTCCCTGTAAGCCTTTTAAATAACTAATTCAATGTGCTCTTCTGGAGGCTTCCTGGGTCAGAGGCTGTGTTGCATCTGCCTTTGTGTTTTTCCAGCCCCTACCTTTTCTGCAGTAGGTTTGATTCACAGTGACTCAGGAGGATCTCATGAACATTTAAAGCCCAAATGTAGGCAGAGGAAGTGGAGAGACTGGCTTGTTTCTCACTTGGTGTGTGATGACGTGTTGGAGATGGATGTGAATGCCAAGAGTCCAAAGGAGAGAAAGACGCAACTTGAACTGGAATTCTAAACTCTTTCCGTTGCTCTTGAAGGTAGATATCTGTTCTGTTCCAGATTCTCTGGTTTTTATTCTCAGATGTTGATCATAATTTCAATCCAGTTGAGATGGATACTGTGTTAGTGGAATTTACATTGCACCACTTAGAAAATGTTTCCCTTTCACTTGGCCCTGACCTATGTGTTTCTCCCTCTTGTGTCTTCCTCTTGCAGAGATAAAATGCTCTGCAAGGACTTAATGGTTTTACAGCCATGTAGCTGGCAGCAGTAGATCACAGAGCTCAGTGCAGAAATCCAATTATTCCCTTTGTCTGAGATGAAAACCGATACTTTGGGGCTTGCGGGGGAAGGGCCTCTGCTTCAGGGTTGCTTGATGTTAAGATTTTGTTCTAGAAAGGACAGGTTCTCTGATGCAGCTTGATTCCTGGGTCACAGAAGCTTACTTTTCTCTCCATTTGGTGCTGGCCACCTGAACACACTTGGGATCCAGAAAATAGGATAAAAGAACCCCTTAGTCTAAGTTTCTGGCTCCTTTAGGGCTTAAGATGAGTGGTTGAACTAGCGTTAAGTATCCTAGGCCAATGATGATGGTGATGCCAACAACTTACTGTCAATGTAGGAGATATCTGGGGAGTAATTTGAAAAGAAAAGCTGCCACTGAGAACACCTAAGTCTTGGAAAGCAAATGTAGAAAGAAATTCATTCATAGAGAGGTTAAGATAGCCAGAAACACCACTCTCTGGGGTTTTTCATTTGCTTAGGGTAGGTGGGAGAATTTCCAACTCCAAAACAAAGATAGAATATTTATGTCTCATTTTTGAAAAGAAGTAGCCATTGAAAAATGCAAAAAGAATAGAAACAGCTACATAGTTTCATAGTTATCAGAAACCACTCTGTCACCCTACCTGATCCTCTCATATGTTCCCTCTCCATTTTGTCCCAACAATCTTGTAAAACGATATGATTATGAGCTTCTTCACAAAGGAGCCCAGAGAAGTGACTTATTCAAAGACGTGACATAATTAAAATTAGAGCTGGGATCAAAAACTGGGCAGGATGGGATAGGGCAGGAGTGTGGACCTTGAAGTTGAAGAGATCTGGGTTTGAATTCCTGTTCTGCAGCATAAGAGCTCAGATCTCTTATCCAAGCATTCATTCCTTTATCTACAAAATGGTGAAATAGTTCTTACCTTGGTGATATGTTATGAGGATTACTGATAATGTACATAACTGTATTTTCCCCATAATAATCCTGTAGAGTAGGTGAAAGGCAACAGTGAGTAATAAGACAGAAAGGAAATTGGACTCATTATGGAGGAACTAAAATCCATCAGCTCTGCCTTTCAAGATGCTTGGCCACAAGGGGTAGAGATGGGCTTTGACCAACAGTGATATGGCATGGCTGAGCCTATTATAGGCTTAGTGGAAGCTTATAGGAAATATAGCACTGTAGAATAACAAAGCTTTTCCTATATGGCCATAGTTAGACTTCTTTATTTTTATTTTTTAAAATTTATTTTACTGGGCTTCCCTGGTGGCGCAGTGGTTGGGAGTCCGCCTGCCAATGCAGGGGACGCGGGTTTGTGCCCCGGTCCGGGAGGATCCCACATGCCGTGCAATGGCTGGGTCCGTGAACCATGGCCGCTGAGCCTGTGCGTCCGGAGCCTGTGCTCCTCAACGGGAGGGCCACAACAGTGAGAGGCCCGCGTACCACAAAAAAAAACAAAAACAAAAAACATACATTCATACAAATGTACAAGGGGATACATACTAAATAAGTAGAGTCTCTTTCCCAAAATCATAAATATTCAAAAAAGATGTTTAAAAGGTTTAATATTTAAAATGGCTACTCAGAAGCCATCAGTTGTAAGAATGACGTTTATAAGATATTACTCTGAGCACTTCATTACTTTGGCCACATCCTGAAGCAATCTTTAATAATTTCTTTAATGGAATGAGATCAGAGCTATAATGAACCTCTTTAACTTTTTTAATGGATATTTTATTAGTTAAAATAGATATTTGCTTCTCTTTGTTTGAACCTCTTATAAAAATCCCACATCAGGCACACTGGATATTAAAAAATAAAAACAGAAACCAGCTCGCCTTATTTTGATCAATCAGATCTAAATATATTTTTGAGCCAGTCATTAATTTCTACTGTACAGCAAAGTGATTCAGTTATATATACATTCTTTTTCATATTCTTTTCTATTATGGTTTATCAGAGGATATTGAATATATTGTGGTTCCCTGTGTTATACAGTAGGACCTTGTTGTTTATGCATTCTCTATGTAATAGTTTGCATCTGCTAATCCCAAACTCCCAATCCATCCCTCCCCCACCCACCCCTCCCTCTTGGAAAGTCTGTTCTCTATGTCTATGAGTTTATTTCTGTTTCGTAGATAAGTTCATTTGTGTCATATTTTAGATTCCACATATAAGTGACATCATATGGTATTTGTCTTTCTGACTTACTTCACTTAGTATGATAATCTCTAGGTCCATCCATGTTGCTGCCAATGGCATTAGCTCATTCTCTTTTAGGCTATAGTTAGACTCTCAAATACAAACTCCAGCCTAAAAGTATAAAAGGCAGGAGTCTTACTTTACATGGGATGCTTTGTCTTCTGAACCTCAGCCATGCCCCTATGAAGAGCTAGGACCCACTCACTCAAGTATCCTCTCCTGTTGTCTACAATTTGCTTATTGGCTGGTTTGGGAATAAACTGAAGTTAAAGCATTGTTAAAACCTCATCCAAGTCATCATTCTTGTCAGTCCTCAAACTTGGACCGTCCCTTTATGGTCTGGCCTAGCTAACTAATTTATGCCAAAGAATAATGAATTAAAAATATACAGAGTAGTAGGTCAGGGGATGAAAAGAAATGCTGAGCAACCAGACCTGCATAGAAGGGAGTCTGGGCTAATTTGAGATCTACTGGAGGCAGAAATGACTGAGCAGTCTTTCAGGGGTTCCACTGATGGGTTGATTAGTTTCAATGATTTTCCCAAACTTGAGTCACTCCCCTGAAGATTCAAAGTCCTAGGGGAAAAAATCTGCTGGTCCAGTTCAGGTCACATGTTCACTGTCTCACCCAGACCCTATCCAATGAAGGAGGGGCATTTTTTTCAAGGAAGTTAAGGTAGAAGGGAAGCTGAGTAGGTCAAAACACCTGGCTCTCTCTCCTCCTGTTAGGACACTCAGTAGAAAAGTTACAGTCTCCTGATGTTGTAGACCCACAGTCTTTCTCTGAGGAAAGCTGCCTCTGCAGAGTACAGTGAAAGAATGATTAACCAAAGCCTGTCCACGTTTTGCATATCACTCCTGGGCTAAGTACATCTATGCCTGTTAGTGAGTGAACAAGCTTCAGTATAATGTAATATGAAAACTGCTACTGAGTACCTCACAGTTCAAACACTGCAGGGCTGCATTTTGAACAAGAGGTCAGTATTTTGGCATCTATGCACATATCTGGAAATACGCCTCCTGATATGTGAATAAGAAGCTTATTCAATTCTAGGTTTTGTTGCTTAGAAAGGTATCTCTCCTAAGCAGCTGAAAAACAGGAGCTGTTTGGGATTGCAGCAGGAAGCGTCACGGAAGGGCTAATGTCTTGGCCACCTTAGTTTTCTGGGGAATGGCAGATGAGTCTCAGCTGTTCTGTCCCTGCAGCCTAATATTCTGGTTCATCCTGGGTCAAAGCATTCCGAAACAGCTCTTCAACACCCAACCCACCTCCCTAAGCAAAGTGGCTTCACTCTGAGGCCTGATTCTCTATCCCTGCTCCCTCTCCCTACCTTCTCAGGGGCCAAGGACTGTCCCCACACAGCCCTCTCAGAATCTGTTTTTAGCAAAGGATGTGAAGTACTCATTCAAAAAAAGAGTAAACAATAGCTAATATTTGTATAACACTTCATATGCTTCTAAATGTTATCTCTTTCAATCTTTGCAATGACCCCAAGAGCTGGAATGCTCATTTTCCCCTTCATATCCTCTCTGTACTTTTCTCTGTCCTTCTGACTGTCCCCAGGAGACTGACTTTCTATGGACTATGTCACAGGCTTCCTTGCCCATTGGTTTTTTTCTTGGTTTTGGCCAATGGGAGGCTCCAGCAGGATAGAGGTGGGTGAGAGGAGAAGGAAATCAAGGTATATTTTCCCCTGGCTCCCTCTGTGCTGGACCAGGGATTAATACCATCTGTATTTCCCTTGAAAGGCCACAGCTCCTGCTGTGTAGCCCTTTTCTCTAGCTACAGCCATAGCTCTCTCCTCTTATGGTAACTGTCCTCTCTCCTTGTCCCTTCACATCTAGGAGTGATAAGGGCTCCCTTCCCGCAGTGCTTTGATACATCTTGTTGGTTTCTCTGAACCCTTAACTCAGCTTTGTAAATTGTCCCCCATTTAACCCTCCTCAGTTACCCTGTTTGAGTGTATTATCTGTTTGCTGCTGGGATTCTCCCTGTTCCAGCTGAGTATTACTGTCCCTATTTTATAGGCAAAAAAACTGTGGCCCAATGGTGTTGACTGCAGGTTGTCCATCTACAAAACCCAGTCTCCCTCTTCTAACCTTGTCTATGCAACCATCTTCATATTTAAGAGAGCTCATTGTCTTTAGCTAAAGTATTACTCTGGCCTTTCAGGCCTTAACTCATATGTGGGGATGTATTTTTGGAAGAGAAACTCTTTCTTCTTCCCACCAGGAATAGGTTCCACTCTGTCCCACCCACCACATGTGATCTGGGACCTTATTTGCAGTTTGTGAAAAACCTTTCCTTCTTTAGTTTAAAAAGAATTATTGTGAATTCTCTCTTTTCACTAAGGAATACCTCCTGAGATTTTGATATTTTCAATCTTATTAAGCAGAACTCTTAAACTTAATTATTTGAAAACAACCTTAACAAAATCTGATTCAAGGCAAGTCCTGAAATGCCAGATCAGAAAGGAAACTTATTAACTATCTTTTTTTCTACTCTAGATGCTACAAAACACATTAGAGCTGGAAATGCCTTTAGAGATTATCCAGGTTCTTAACCTCATTTTGAGTAACATAGACCCTCTTAAAATTTGAAAATCTATGAACCCTTTTCCCTTAAAAATGCAAATTCTCTCTCTCTCTCTCTCTCTCTCTCTCTCTCTCTGTCTGTCTCACACACACACACACACACATGCATGCACACAAAATATTAACTATAATTTGAACATTCATTGTCATCCTGAAGCCTACTCATTGGCCCCTATATTAGACCTCCCTATCCTAGGCTAATTCCTTAGGTTTACAGATATGGAAGCTTATACTCAGTCAGTAAAATGCAGTAAATGACTGGCCCAAGGTCACACATGTCATTAGTTGGTGTATCAGTCAGGTTGGGCTAAGTTATGCTACAGTAACAAACAACAAAATGTCCATGTTGTAAAACAACATATTTATTTCTCATTCATGCTGTGTTTCCACTGTAGGTTAGCTAGGTGCTCTGCTCCATATAATTTTTACTTTGGAATACAAGATGACAGACAGATGTCATCTAGAACATCATCTGTCAACATGACAGAAGAAGAGAGAACATTGCAAACAATGTGCTGATTCTAAAGCTTCCGCCTGAAAGGGACACATCACTGCTATTCACATTTCATTGGCCAAAGCAAATCATATGGTCATACCTAACCTCAAGGGTGGCAGAGAATCATTGGTGTATAGTGCAATTGATGAAGAAAGCTGGAAAAACCAGAAGTAGAACCAAGGCATTTTTATTTTTTGTCCAGTGCTCTCTACACTCCCAAGGTTTCCACAGTATAATCTAATTCTTCTGGGTGTATCCCACAGGTTTGTCATTAGCTTGGGAAGGCTCTATTTCTGAAATGCAATCAAGACAAAGTTGGAGGCTTCTGTTTATCTTATTCGTAAATGCTGATTTTCTGGCACAGTTCATTTAAGATGCTATAGTAATAACGGAGGCCTGTTCACACTGGGTGTGTTGTCTTTGATTTTATAGAACACTCATTTTTCAAACTAAAAATCCTTTCTACTGTCTGAATTGTTCTTATGCTTCCAATACTCATTTGCTGACCCTTCATAGCTTGGGACCCATGGTGTTACCAGTGCAAACACAGAGGAGTTTCTGGATTTTTCTACTTTAACAATGGGTGATAGTTGTGGCTCTATTTTTTATCTTCAGTTTTTCATTCATTCCCCGATTTACTGAATACCTGCTTTGCCCTGAGGGCTGTGATGAGGACTAAGTTAGAAAATTCACAAAGCCTGGTGCAGAGTAGTTCCTCAAAACATGTTGGCTGGTTTGTGTGTATGTGTTTATTTTTTTATTTTGAAATCAGTGTAGGATTAATGCTTGAAAGCACACACTTACTATAAGATTTAGATGATTTTATTAACTTCTCTGTGCTTCAGTTTTCTCATTTATTAAACAGGAACAATAATACTACCGAACCCTTGGGCTGTGATAAGGATTAATGGTAATAATACATGGAAAGCATCTACCCTAGGCCCTGGCTTGGAGAAAGTCCTTGATGGCATTAGCTATTGTTCCTGTTATCAGCAAGATTATTAGAAAATATGATGGCTATTTACCAAGTGGCACTGTAGCAAGGAGAAAAATGTATAGGCTTTGGAATTAGGTAGCTTTGAGTTCCAATCTCAGTTCTGTCGTGGTGTGAATTTAGGCAAGTTACTGTTCTGAGCTTTGGTCTCTTCTACAGCATTCGTACTAGCCCTACTCCCCTTGCAGGGTGCTTGGCAGTCCCTAGGGGGATACAGTATCATAATGTATCACCCAGTGCATGGCATGTTGGAGACAGTGAATAAATATTAGTTCTCTGGATGCTGTGGGGCGTACAAAGATGAACAAAGGAAACAAACACTCTCTTCCTCGACTTCTAGGGGTTTTTAATCTTGCTGTGGAGATAAGACATGTCCACAAATAACTATAGTTACCCTAAAATGGTGAGTGCTGTGAAAGAGCTACAGCTAATGGGCTATGGGTGTTTGCAGTCAGTGGGTTACTAAAAGAGGGTCATTTGAGCTGGGCTGTTGGCTTTGGCTGAGAAAAGGAGCTCTTTACTAAGGAGCTATGTTAATTTACAAACCCTGCTTGTTTTCCTTTTTCTCTCCCTCCTCATTACCACCTCCTCACCCCCAAACTCCAGAATACCCTATTATGCACCACTGGTAATTTTTGTGTGGAGGGGAGAAATTCATTATCCTCACTGCCAGTAGAGTTTGCTGATGCACTCTGTTTTCTGGCTGTGATATTTACAGCATCTCAGTTAAGATTTAATTTTCTATTATTCTCTGAACTTTGCAGCCCTCATTTTTCATTTGCTGTCTGACATGTGTTGCTCCAGCACCCTGGAACCACTGCTGGAAAGACTTATTTAACATTCAGAATCGATGAACAAACAGGAGAAACATTTTCCCAGAGACAGGCCACAAGGGATGTGAGCTTTAGCTTTGATTCTTAGTAATAGTTTTATACTCTTCTTTCTGCTTTCTGTGGCTAACTGCACTTCTTTACCTAATTATCAAATAAGATGCCTTGGAGGTACCTGAAGTTGGGTGTTCTTGCCTGGAAATGTTATAGTCCAGGATCTCTCTGGTGTTGTTATTATTTCCTTTTAATCTTGGCCTCTGGATTTGTTTGATACCATAGGAAATCTTTTTTTTTTCCTTTTTCTCTCATGAGTCTCTTGCTAGAATTGCCCTATGACACAAAAACTTGTCTAAAGAGATCTCAGGGCTAGCAGGCCTTTTTCCTGCCTCATTATTTTTGGATTCATTTGGTTGCTGAAACAGAATTGTGACTAAAGTGTTTATCCACTCCGGAGCTCATTGCTTCCTACACAGCACCTTCCTCTTGACTCCATGAGAGTGTTCATCAGGGATGGAGGTGGTTGAATATTTTCTCATTCCATTGCTTTCACTCTCAGCCCATCTACTAAGGTGTTAGCAGACTTACTGTCATTCTTGACCTGTGACATTTTGGTAACTGCCTGCTCTTCTCCAATGTATATATCCACATCACTGCACTGGAAGCAGCCATTTTATACAACTTGACTATGCCTTCCTAGCCATACTTTATCAGTGGGTGGGAACTTTAACAAAAACAGTCTTCCCTGGGATATTGGATTTGGGACTGAGAGAGAGTTAGGCCAGTCTCTTTATAGGGACTGGAGCCATGAATGTGAAAGTGAGGGTGAAACAGAGCAGGACCCTATGGTCCTTACCCCCATGTCCTCAGCCTGCCTGTTGTCTGCGGAAAATTTTAGCCAAAGAATAAGTTTAATCAGAGAAGTGAGAAAATGCAGAAGCAAAGGAAAGCAGTCAAAGGAGACCGAATAATAATAGTTTAGTCATTAAGCAAAGTCAAGGACCTTTAGTTCCTCCTCAAGGGCTGTAGATAATATCCTGAGCCGTGTCCTGAGAGCTGTCTTATAGATACGGAAACCCCCACCAGGTGGAAGAAGTGAACTACATGATGACCAGGCTGCAGCCATGACATAAGCTGCCACAATTCTGAGAACTGGCCTCAAAGAAATGAGAACAAATGGACCATGGAACTGAAGATTAACTGTACTTAAAACATCAAGATGTTGCTGGTCAGACCACTGATGACCAGTTTCAAGATGACTGTCAGAGCTGACTGTGCTGTTTCTGCATGTGGCCCCCTCCCTCTGTCTACAAAAGCTCTTGCCCACTGATTGTCAGGGAGTGGGGGGGAGTCAGCCTTTGGACAGGAGTCTGCTCTCCACCCTGCCCCCTCCACTGGTTGCTGGCCTCAAAAATAAAGCAAACTTTCCTTTCTAACAACCTGGCCTCTTTATTGGCTTTTGAGCAGCGAGCAGCCAGACCCCACTTTTGGTTACAAGGGGAGTTAGATGCCATTTTTCTTCCAGGTGGAACCAGAGCTCAGTGAGAAAAAAAATAGAGTAGGCACGCAGAAAGGGGAGAGTGGAGACATAGAGATGGAGGGTCCCGAGGGCAAATTGGAGCTCTGGTACTATTTGTTCCTACAGCCTAGTAGTGTCTTTCTTTGTGTGAGATTGATTCTTCATTGGGTACCACAGATACCCTCAAACCTTTCCAATAAATCTCCTCATTGGCTTAGACTAGTGAAAGTTGGTTTCTTCATAGTTAATCAAAGAGTCCTATTTGTCACATGTTTTTCTATACCAAATTGTTGGTTTCATGTTTCTGGTGATAGCTAACAAGAGAAAGTTTACACCATTATTCAGTACCTTTCTGACCACAAAGGAAAATGTTGATACTTAAATGTGCTCAAAAAAGAACCATTAGATACACTCAAAAAATTGAAATCAAGGTCCTAAAGAGATATCTATACACCCATGTTCATAGCAGGATTATTAACAATAGCAAAAAATGGGAAACAACCAAAGCAACCATCAGTGACGGAATGGATAAACAGAACATGGTCTATACATACAAGGGAATATTATTCAGCCTTCAAAAGGAAAGAAATTCTGTCACATGCTACAACATGGATGAAACTAGAGGACATTATGCAAATTTAAATAAGCCAGTCACAAAAAGACAAATACAGTATAATTCCATTTATACAAGGTACCTAGAGTAGTCACATTCATAGAGACAGAAAGTATCAATAGAATAGTGGTTGCCAGGGGCTGGGGGGAGGGGTGAATGGGAAGTTATTGTTTAATGTGTATAGAATTTCAGTTTTGAAAGATGAAAAGAGAGACCTGGAGATTAATTGCCCAACAATGTGAATGTACATAATGCTACTGAACTATACAGTAAAAATGGTTGACAAGGTAAATTTTACACTACGTATTTTTTATCGCAATTTTAAAAAATAATAAAATTCCCTGAAGAATATCACTGATTTCTGGAATGTGGACAGAGGTAGTGGGATGAGCTGGGGCTATGAGTGAGAAGCCCTTATTCTATTCCTGGCTTTGGACTCAAAGAAGCATGACTTGTCCAGCACCATTTAACTTCCTTATGCCTCACTTCACTCATATGTTCCTTGAATTCATTCATACAAGTCTCTGCTATGTAGTTTCTAGGTCCCCTTCAAAAGGCTGGGAACATGAAGATGAATAAGATGTAGGTTGCTGGAGAAGCTTATCCATAGGAAGTGATCTCTGAGCATGTCTAGAAAGATGAACTGAGGAATTCACCAGGTGGGAAAGTGAGAGATGGCATTCCAGGCAGAGAAGCAGCATGCACAAAAACCCAGAGTCATGAACAGGCCTGATATGTTTAGAAAAGTCTGAGAAACACTTTTGTGTCGAAGTCTGGGCAGCAGATGGGGACAGATAAAACAGTGGTGGGAGATGGTGCTGAGTAGGGAGACCAAGACTGGACTGTGGAAGGGCTTCCTACCGATTATTTTAGAAACCGGCAATGTTTCCCTCTACATGTTCTGTGGACCTCTGGCCCCTCAAGAGGCTCTTAGGGAAATAATCTGGGAGACGTTCCACACTCTACCTCCTTCTTGGATATTTTGGATATCCCTTGGCATACAAAAAGTTAGAAGAATTCCTGTTATAAAAATCCTGACTGACTTTGTTTAGCATAGCATTTCCCAAATTTATATCCATGGAACTTTTTTTGTATATATCCTTTAGTGGCAGACCTATATTTTAAAAAATCACTTTGGAAAATCTGTGTTAAGTCTGGGACCCTGGAATATAGGGCACACTTAATTTTCATTTCATCTTTTAAAACATGAGGGAGTTTTACTGGGAGGTGATCTCTCATTCTGTATTTTCAAGACTCTGGTTCCTCAACTGCCTTCTTCTGCTAACTTTCCCACATGGGGAGATGTCATATAGGAGAAAGCTACAATGTAAGAGGCAGCTGGATTAGGCATCTGTGTACATGTTCTGCCCCAAAGTCATGCCCTACTTCTTTCCTCTACCTCGAGAAGCAGGTCTCTGAGACAAAGATTTAAGTGCAAGTAATTTATTTGGGAAGTGATCCCAAGAAACATCCGTGGTGGAGTGAGAAAGTGAAGCAAGGGAGGTAAGGCAGTGGATAAATAATGTGTTATCAAGCAATTTTTTTACTGGGGACAACTGAGGCTTTGGGGAGCTCTGAGAGGTAGTGTAGACTTTGCACCTCCAAGTTATTCTACTGGAGTGGCAAGGGATCTGAGGCATCTGTCCACCAGCTCCTGCCAGTGAGTAGTTTAGGGTTGATCCTTTTAATTCCCTGGCACTTCTCATCTCTCACCCACGTGGACAGAGCAGACTCCAGGGGCTAGAGAAAGCTGGCAGAGGCATGCAGGGGCTGGCATCTGGAAGTCAGACTGACTGGTATGGACCAAGGGGATAAGGATGGGGCACTTGAAAGTGTCCGCTACAGTTTGGAAGCTGGAGAAGCTGGAGAGAACATTGTTACTATTTTAATTGGTTTATCGTGAAGGAAGACTCAGAGTGGTACCTTTCTGTTCACTGCTTCAAGATTCTAGAATTTTACCTGTAGCTCTCTTCTTTTAGACAATATCCCAATGATCTCATTTCCAATTATTTGCTGATTTAACTCTCATTTTCACCTTTTGTACTCACCTTTTGTATTCACCTAAATTTAGGTCCCAGATTTTTTATTTATCTGATTTTTACTCTAAACCGTATCTTAGCCCTTCTGAAGAGGCACTGTTGCTACCATCAAGTTCCTGCTTTTGTTGTGCGCTGGAATATCCTTTCTAAATTGCCTTTAATTTTTTATGGAGAAAGGTTCCTTGTCCTCACGTCTTCTGACTATTGAATAGGAGAAAATTAGATGGGCTACTTTGAACTATGTCCCTAAATCTATCCTTTCAATTCCCTCTCAGCAGCCCTCAGACCAAGGCACTTGGACATCCCAATCTCAGGGCTTATTTTTTCATCATTAATCAACTCACACTTCATTTTTATCCATGTTTCATTTATTCATTCAACAAGAATTCACTGAGGTTCTACCATGTACACAAGGCACTGCTGCAAATGATCTTGGAGTAGGAGGTGAGAGGTGAGGATGCAGGGGAACAGTGGTTCCACAGAACAGATTCTGGAGAGATAGGCTTGAGTGAAAGGTTCATTTCTGCCTTGGGCAAGTCATTTTGTCTTTCTGAGGCTCAGATACCTCATCTATAAAATGAGAATAATCATAATACCTCTATGATGGGCAGAATTATTATTCATATCCATATGTTAAATTACCAATCCCCAGTACCTCATATTTGGAGATAAGGTCTTTTTATTTAATACATCTTTATTGGAGTATAATTGCTTTACAATGTTGTGTTAGTTTCTGCTGGACAATAAAGTGAATCAGCTATACATATATCCCCATATCCTCTCCCTCTTGCGTCTCCCTCCCACCCTACCTATCCCACCCCTCTAGGTGGTCACAGAGCACCGAGCTGATTTCCCTGTGCTATGCAGTAGCTTCCCACTAGCTATCTATTTTACATTTGGTAGTGTATATATGTCAATGCTACTCTCTCACTACGTCCCAGCCTCCCCTTCCCCTGCTGTGTCCTCAAGTCTGTTCTCAACGTCTGCATCTTTATTCCTGTCCTACCACTAGGTTCATCACTACCATTTTTCTAGATTCCATATATATGCGTTAGCATCTTTTCATGTGCCTCTTAGCCATCTGTATGTCTTCTTTGGAGAAATGTCTGTTTAGGTCTTCTGTCCATTTTTTGATTGGGCTGTTTGTTTTTTTGATATTGAGCTGCAAGAGCTGCTTGTATATTTTGGAGATTAATCCTTTGTCAGCTGCTTCGTTTGTAAATATTTTCTCCCATTCTGAGGCTTATCTTTTTGTCTTATTTATTGTTTCCTTTGTTGTGCAAAAGCTTTTAAGTATCATTAGGTCCCATTTTTTAGTTTTGTTTTTATTTCCATTACTCTAGGAGGTGGGTCAAAAAGGATCTTGCTGTGATGTATGTCATAGAGTGTTCTGCCTATGTTTTCCTCTAAGAGTTTTATAGTGTCTGACCTTACATTTAGGTCTTTAATCCATTTTGAGTTTATTTTTGTGTATGGTGTTAGGAAGTGTTATAATTTCATTCTTTTACATGTAGTTGTCCAGTTTTCCCAGCACCACTTATTGAAGAGGCTGTCTTTTCCCCATTGTATATTCTTGCCTCCTTTATCAAAGATAAGGTGACCATATATGCGTGGGTTTATTTCTGGGCTTTCTATCCTGTTCCATTGATCTATATTTCTGTTTTTGTGGCAGTACCATACTCTCTTGATTAGGGAGATAAGGTCCTTGAAGACGTAATTAAGCTAAAATAGGCCATTGGGGTGGGGCCTTAATCCAACATAACTAGTGTCCTTTTAAGAAGAGGAAGAGACACAGGGGTGCATGTGTGTATAGAAATGACCATGTGAAAAAGTAAGAATAGGGTGGCCATCTGCAAGCCAGAGGAATTCAGCACTGCCAGCACCTTAATCTTGGACTTCTAAGCCTCCAAAACTGTAAGAAAATTAATTTCTGTTGTTTAAGCTAGCCAGTTTGTGGTATTTTGTTATGGCAGTCCTAGCAAACTAATACACTTACTTTCTGTGATTATTAAGAATGCACACATAACAGTACAGTCCCCGACACACATAAAATGATGAATACATGCATAGAATTATTTTTGCTATTATTATTACAGAGATAAACTAGACTTAGATGCCATACTGAAACTACCCTTCATTCAGATGGAGAAGCACAGGCTGAAATATCTATAAAACAAGAGGAAAATGCTAAGTGCCAAAAAGAGGTAGAGAACAACCCATGGTAGTCAGAGGAGGAAGAGCTGGGAGGAAAAAGCCAGGGGAGGCTGAGGTGGGTTTGACAGAGGTAGCATTTGACCTGGGGCAGATAGGATTAGTGCATACAGATGGCAGAGCTGGGATGTTAATTGTATACATATTTTTAATTATGTATATTATATATTAATATGCTGCATGCATAAATACCTATACTTGATTGACCTATAACAATATACATGCACTATTCATTCAGTCAATAGATATTTATTGGATGCCCACCTGAAGGTACTGTTCTAGATGCTAAGGAAACAGCAATGAACAAGCAAAGTCTCTACCATTATCAAATTTATATTTCAGGGAGTAATGTTCATGATTGTTAAGAATAAAAAGGTTCTGAAATGGTATGTGCAGTATGATCCTATTTTTAACATATATGTGAATATATAAATTAATATATTAAAACAGTGAGATCATGTGTGTGCAATTACACATAAATAGTGAGAGAGCTAGAACAACAGAAATTTGGAAAGATAGATACAAAAGTGTTAACTGTGATTATATTTCAGTGCTGGAATTATCTTTTCTCATTTTTGTTTATCTGTATTTACCAAATTTGGGTGCAGTAAACTTATGTTTTATACATAATGTTTAAAAAGTTGTGTATAGTGTGTGCAATTAAACAACTAAGCTCTAAAAGTTAGAACTTTAACAGAAGTTGCAAAGAGCCCTTCCCTACTTTCCTTATCCCCATCTCCTGGATAGTTGTCACTTCTCCCACCCGAAGGCTTGTTTTTGTTGTTGTTATTCTTCTCGTTTCCTCCTGAGGGACTCTTGATGTTCAACTTTCCCCTACAGCTGCTACCACCACCTTGTTTGTAGTCAATAAATCCTTTTGTTTCATAAAATAAAATCTTCAGTGAAGGGCTTCCCTGGTGGCGCAGTGGTTGAGAGTCCGCCTGCTGATGCAGGGGACACGGGTTCGTGCCCCGGTCCGGGAGGATCCCACATGCCGCGGAGCGGCTGGGCCCGTGAGCCATGGCCGCTGAGCCTGCGCGTCCGGAGCCTGTGCTCGGTAATGGGAGAGGCCACAACGGTGAGAGGCCCATGAACTGCAAAAAAAAAAAAAAAAAAAAAAAAATCTTCAGTGAAGGGGATTGCTTTTCCCAGACAACATTGTGCTCAAATTCTGAATTTTCAGGCTTTTAGAAAGAAAAATACTCAATAATAATAATAAACGCAGATGATTGCTATCTATTTGCTTTACAGTTCTCAAGTGTGTAGAAGATGTTCCGATAAAGCTGGCTAGAAAGTAGCTCATGGATTTTGTCAAGACAGGCAAAGCCCACAGAACTTAGGGTCCCCTTGACAGTGCCAGTCTCCCATTCACAAAAGGCCTTCTGATATAAAAGCATGGTGCCCTTCCAGGCCCCCAAATGCACAGGAGGTGGACCCTGACTTGCCAGCTCTTGGCCCAGGACCTCAGCCATTGAGTGCATTGGCAGAGCCAATTTCTAGGCTGAGGTTCAGGAAAAGTTGGTCATGGCATCACTTCTGGCAAACACAAGCATGTTTTATTTTCTACTGAGGACCCAATTTGCTTGGCATGACCTGGTTTATCTGGCAAAGTTAGTTAGTGTTGTTGTAGCTTTCCAGAGCTGCCCTCATCCCATAAATAAGGTGGGTATGGTGATTTTAATAAGCTTACAGCTTAGAGTGTATTTTCACATTTCCTTTTGTTTATTTACACTGGTTTTTTACCCTAGTCGTTCCTGTCTTTTCTCCTTAAATCAAATGCTGGAAATTTTAACTACAACTTTGCAGTGCATGTATTTATCCCATAAATATTTCTTTAACCTGATTGGTCACTTATGATTGCAGGCCCTGCTGTCATTTTTTTTTTTTTAATTTTATTTTTGGCTGCGTTGGGTCTTTGTTGCTGCGCGTAGGCTTTTCTCTAGTTGCGGCGAGCGGGGGCTACTCTTCGTTGCAGTGCATGGGTTTCTCATTGCGGTGGCTTCTCTTGTTGCAGAGCACGGGCTCTAAGCTCGTGGGCTTCAGTAGTTGTGGCACACGGACTTAGTTGCTCCGCAGCATGTGGGATCTTCCCGGACCAGGGCTCAAACCCGTGTTCCCTGCATTGGCAGGCGGATTCTTAACCACTGCGCCACCGTGGAAGCCCCCTGCTGTCATTTTAAGTAAAATTAATCAATTTGCCTATGTAAGTTTTAAAAAAATGTAGGTCTGGTGGGGGTGGTTATTATTTGAGTAATGATTTATATGGATTCTGAGCAAAAGAGAATGAGCTATTTAAATATTGAAGTGAACACACATAGGTATATTCATGCCACTGGGGAAAAAACTCTCAAAGTTGAAAAAAAAATTTTTATTCCTCATCAAGAAAGCCATTTATGTGATTGTTTCACTTTGTTATTTTAAAATTTTCAGTTTTCTATTGCCTTTAAGATAAGTACATTAAACTGGCCTATCGGATCTGGATGCACTGGCCACTGTCTCTTCTGCAGCCTCAAGCCTCACACTCTAACCAGAGTATAATCAGTTTCTTTCGTTTCCTCTAGAACATGAAACTATTTCACCTCCAGTTCTTCACATTATATTTTTTTCTTCCTGGAATGCTCTACCATTACTCTTGGTCTAGGTAATTCCTTCTTATTTATCAGGTCTCACCTCACAAGTGGCTTCCCCTGGGGAGCCTTCCCAAATCCCCTTGGCCTAAATTAAGGTCCATTCCTCTGTGCTGTATTATCATAGCCAGTCATTGCTTGTCTCCTCCCTTAGTCTGTAAAATTGCTGAAAATAGAGACCATGTCTTTATGTTACCATTTTACCCCTTGTACCTAGCACAGTGCCTGACTGGCACATAGTAGGCACTCAATAAATATTTCTTGACTGAATGGATACCTTGGAATAATTTGTCCAAAGAATCAGGTTTAAAGTGATTTTATGAGTCCCATGCTGCCATTTATTTGGTTGACTGACTTATTCAATCAATCCAGATTGGACAGTTATTACTGAACACCACTATGTGTCAGCTGCTTCCACCTACACTATTTCATTGATCATCCCATTACCTTTCTATTTCACTGCTGAGGACATGCAAACGCAGAGAGGCTGAAGTACTTGATCATGGTGACTGATGAATAAAAAGAATCCTGAACTTCAGATATCTAACTTATCCCTCTAGGCTCTGTGTTAGGGTGCTGCCTCTTTAAACTTCTGACCATTACCATGTTTTGTTGCTACAACATTTGCTAAGCTATCATATGAGAATTTAGGAATCCTTGAATTGCCTACATAAAAGATAGAACTGAGACAAAAGTCAAAATGGAATCCTGGAGGGGAATTGAGGAAAGAAGCACTGGTGTAGGGATCCAGACACTTGGGTTCTCTTCTTACTTGTGTTACTGACCATCTGTGTGACATTGGGCATGTCACTTAGTCCCTCTGGGCCTTAGCCTTCTCATTTATACAATCAGTGAGAGTTATTGGATGATTTTTTAGGGGCCTTCCAACTTTCAAGTCAATGTCCTAAGCATGAAAGCTGGTGTGAGGCATCAGACTCTCACAATGATTACTGCTCAGGGTATCATCAAGTCTACCTGAAAGAGTTCACCTCTCGAGGGCTGTTCTGAAATTGCATTCTGAAGGTAAGAAGTGAAGAGAATCAACACAATTTCATATTACCTTCTTATTTACTTTTTTGTACATACATAGGTAACAAAATAATAACCATGAGTCATGGGGGGAATTGAATGAAAAGAATGAATTACTGGCAATCAATACGCCACCTTTTCATCAGCTGTCATTATGGGCCTTTGAATAAGCCCCAGTGAATGCTGGCCCTCTTCTGTATGCCTTCCTGTATTCACTGAACAGGCTCCTTCTAATCCAGACTTGTTCTATGAAAATTGTTTGTAGCTCTATGCTTCTTGAAGCTACCTTATGTATTTAAGCAATTAGTAATCATACTTCACATCTTATTGCTGCATAAGCATATCTGAAATGTAAGAATGCAAATTGTAAGGAATGAAAATAGACTTTATTTGCACATAAATTGATTTCCATGAACAATTAAAACTTACTATATTTGTAATGATTTTTAGAGGTTCTAAAGTAAATAGAATAATTACATTACCCACATGTGAACATAGTAAAATAACAGAAAAACTATCATTCTGAATTAAAAATGAGAGCTAATTTTGGCTTTATTGTAGTTGAAAACAACAGAGTAAATTAAAAATATATGTAACTTTAAAACTTGAGGTTATCATAGAATGTATATCAGTGAGTACCTTAAAACTCCCTTTGAAAATTGAAGTTGTAGAAAGGGAAACAGAAGGAAATTAAAATTAACAAGACTGAATTTGAAGATTAGTTTGAGCTAAAACAGTAGACATGGCCAAAATGATAGAAACTGGAATAGAAAATGAGAGTATGTATTTTTCCTGTTTTCTCTGTTTGTGTGACTTTGAAACTACATCAAAAAAATCAGAAAGTCCATTTTTTCCTGTCACCAGCTGTGTCAATTTAGGCAAGTCACTTTAACTCTCTGGAGAGAAATTTTGCTCTGTGTGGAATTAATATTTTATAAAAAGCTTTAAGCCTTAGTAACTTTAGGAAAATGCTAAAAGGTCCTACCCGGAATGACACCATAGATTACAGCCTTATTCCAAGTTAAATAAATTCTGGAAGTAGATGTCCACTTTTTATGGAAAAAATGATGCATTTTGTTCCCATATTGGATCAACTTCCTGTCTTAAAATGGGATTTCTGTTAAGAAGTGGCCTGATCATTGACACTGTGGTATAGGAATGTAAAGGACAAATCCCACAGAGCATAGATGGGAAAATTCCTGAGGTTCTTAACCTATATGGTAAAATGTAGAATATGCTCCATTAAAAGACAGACTTAGAATCAAGAGATATGTTTCTAGCAGTGTTTTTGTAGTACTGAGACATCTCATGGAAAGTGGATCTGTTTTCTCTTTTAAGAATTTTGCACATTTTAAAAAAGAAGTTAATTAAGAAGAGTATTGCTTCCTTGTTGACCAAAAATCAATAATAACTTCGCAGAGTTTTATGGCACCTTTCTCAAAAGAACTTAATATATTCAAGTGAGAAATTCTATTTTTCTTGTTCATAAAATTTCTAATTTGATTTTTCTCAGTGATAATGTAAAAATATATATAACCTATGGATCATAGAGAGTGTTTATTTTAATTGGTTGAAATTCAGAGAGAAGCAGGAAATGGGGTGAGCTTCAGTGTTAAAATGTGGAAGGGAACTCCACTTAAGTTTCAAAACAACCATAACCGCAACAACCTAGATTTAGGAAGCAGGGCTCATTTTGATGTTGAACTTGAACCAAGCATTCAGGAGTGAACTCTGGGTGAACTATAAGAGTTAGCTGAAGCAGGATGAACTACAAGAGTCAGCTGAAGCAGGAGAAGCGGGAGAAAAAGATATGAGCATGAGAAAAGGATTCAGTTAGTGCAAGAGACAATGGTGCTGAGCTATGTGGCTCAGACGGGACAACAGGGGTGGAGGGCATATGAGGAATTGTGGATAATATGGAAGTTATGGCAAGAGATTGCTAAGGCTATAAACATGAGGTCAGAGGGAGAGGGACATAGTAAACATGAGGGTGGTGCTTATTGGAGGGTACATCTGACTTTTCATCAAATACGCATTACTGAAAAGTTGTGTGAAAATCTAATTGTCATAAAGTAAAAATGTATGTAATAGTTAGCTATTTAAAGGAAATTTGTGGCTCTAAGGGAGAGGGCACTTTTGTAATATGAATGCCAATCCCCTAACTTCTTTGAAAATTCATTTTTTTGTGTATATTGAGTTTTCTTTTTTTTTTTTTACATCTTTATTGGAGTATAATTGCTTTACAATGGTGTGTTAGTTTCTGCTTTATAACAAAGTGAATCAATTATACATATACATATGTTCCCGTATCTCTTCCCTCTTGCGCCTCCCTCCCTCCCACCCTCCCTATCCCACCCCCCAGGCGGTCACAAAGCACTGAGCTGATATCCCTGTGCTATGCGGCTGCTTCCCACTAGCTATCTATTTTACGTTTGGTAGTGTATATATGTCCATGCCTTTCTCGCGCTTTGTCACAGCTTACCCTTCCCCCTCCCCATATCCTCAAGTCCATTCTCTAGAAAGTCTGTGTCTTTATTCCCCTTCTTACCCCTAGGTTCTTCATGACATTTTTTTCCCTTAAATTCCATATATATGTGTTAGCATACGGTATTTGTCTTTCTCCTTCTGACTTACATCACTCTGTATGACAGACTCTTAGAGCAATGGGCAGCCGAATTAGGCAGTTGAGAGGGAAATACACATTACTTAAGCTTTGGGTGTGGCATCAAGAAAGGACAGAATATTCCCAACTGAAAGAGGCTCTTGCAATTTTCTAATTCAACTCCATTCTCTGATGAATAAAACTGAAGATTAAATGCTTTGCTCCCGGTCAACCTGGGGTTCACTGAGAGTTAACCAACTGTTAAGTGATGTGTTCATGGCCCTCAGATGGCTGGCTGAAAAATGAGTGCTATAACTCAGTAGCCCTGCTTCCCACACAGGCCTCATTCTCTGCATCTCACTTGGACTGGATGGTTTATTATGTACAGAGAATGAAACAAAGTCACAGAGCAGCTGTGAAATTTTGCCCTCAGGGGCCCTTTCCAACTTCAAAATTCTATGATTCTATATCATCCCTGCATCTCTTGTTTTTTAAGACTGTTACCTAAAAAGATTCATTGTAAGATCAGGAGTCAGCCAAAAAAAGAAATAACTGTATTGGCTCCCAAATGGCCAGGTAGTATAGTAATATATCTCATAGAAGGAGATAGATAATGTTCAAAGAAGAAATTTATCTTCCAGAAAGCAATAAAGCTTAAAAAACACCAGCCCAGTTTCCCTTCAGTTCTGCCAGAATCTTTCAAATATGGCACCTTAAATTGGTCCAAGTTTCACAGATACCAGGAAACCACAAGTGTGATGTTTTTGACGATGCCATACATCTCCCAAAACACATCATTTTGTTCCAACTTTCTCTTCTGCACATGCCATTTAACTTAGCTTCTTGTCATTTCTTCTCAGAGATCACATGTATGTCTAGTTCCCCAGAAATGGAACCCTTTATTTGTAACTGCAGAAAATACATTATGTGAGAATTCAGAAGAGAGACAGAGACAGAGAGAGAGACACAGATACACAAAGAGAGATTAAACACCATTCTTAAGCACCCACTTTTCTATTCTCTGCAAAGTGCCATAGAGATGATCCACAAATAAGGACTCCAATTTTAACCTCAGGGTTTGGAAATTATTTTATTTCTAAGTAGCAGCCTTACATCACCTATTTCTCATTTTGATTTCTTTTTTCCCTTATCTCACATACATATTTCTTGATAAAAATATTTTAGGTTGGCAGTCCAGTGGTTAAGACTCCACGTTTCCACTGCAGGGGGCAGAGGTTTGATCCCTGGTCGGGGAACTAGGATCCCACATGCCACACAGCATGGACAAAAAACAAACAACAGCAACAAAAAGCTGTTCTAAAAATTATTTTAGGTCATTATGCATTCATATGAAATTTTTAATGTAGCAACATTTTGTTGGGTTACACAAAGAAGAATAGGAATGACTGTTCTGAAAAAGTGTTCCAAAACTAAACTACCTTTAAATAGAAATCATGTTCTGTGACAAGAACATTGTCTAAGTTTTAAATTGTATGTAAAATATCAAATAAAACATTTAATAATTAGCCATTCTATGCTTCAATATAAACAGAACCATAGAATCAAAGAATGCTAGAGCTGGAAGAAACATTAGAATTTCTGGGGGATTTTTCTCATGTTACAGATGAGGAAACTGAAGTCCACCACAAGCAGATTAGGAGGAGGGCTAGCTAGCCCTGCCTCAGCTGCCAGTCTATAAAGAGCACTAAACCATCACTAGGATAAATGAGAAATCAGAGCCAGATAACTCAGCTGTTCATATACAGCTCCTTATTTGCACAGTCAGCTGAAAGTTGACAGCCTGCTAAAATGTCTGGAATTAGAGAATGCATGGCATAGTATGTTAACCAAGTGTAAATGACTTATTATCTGAATTTCAGTTTCCTCAATTTGCCTACAAACACACTAATTTTTAAATTCACAAAAGAAAGGAGAACAAGAAATACAGAAGAATAGCTGACATATTCTTAGAGCTTTTAGAAACAGTGATCCTACTTTGGCCAATAGAAAATACATTGTTAATTAAATTTACTTCTGAAAGCGAACACTTTAAATTTCAAATTCTCTCTAATCTTACAAAATAACAAGCATGAAAAAATAATGGTTGACCAAGTGTCAAATCATTAGCTTTCCTCAGATTCCCACAATTCCTAGGAGAGGCTTTTCCAAGATCATGGAGCCATTGCTACATTCATATCAACCAATATAATTAAACAAGTATTGGTGCTGTGCCTGCACTAGAATGCTGGGGCTACACAAATCAAATAGTGATCCAGTTTCTTCCCCCAGTATCTTACATTCTAATCATGACAAACACACACAGACATGAAAATACCACAGATTAAATCTTTGCAGAAATAGCTGGAGGTCCCTAGGATCACGGAAAGTGGAAAGCCTGTGTCTACTGGTGGAAACTGAGAGGCTTCACAGAGGAGGCCACATTAGACTGATAACTGAATGATAAGTAGGAGTTTGTCAGGTGGAAGAGGGCAGGAAAGGGGAACCAAAAGGTCACGGGGTCAGTGGAAACATCAGCATAAGCAACCATAGCCTAGAAGATTGAGAAACTTATTCTGATGAAATGTTCAGCTAAAGTATTAATATTATTCTTCAAAAACATCAGCAAAAGAAAGTGAGGAAGTGTAGTGGTTATAATGATTCACCACCCAGATCCCCCTTTGGACCTTATGGACTTATTCCTCCAGTTGCTGAGAGTGATGCTGAGACCATCCTCAGCCATCAGCCTTCTCCAGGAAGACTCATCTGAAAGGAGTTCCCTTTTCTAAGGTCTCATCCTTTCTCTGAGGCATATGTGATAACAGGTCAAGGTGGAGGTGCCCCAACTTGAGACAATGCTGAAAGGCTCACTCCTATCTCAGAGCTCCCCCAGGGACTGGCTGAATCTATTTGCATCACAGCCTAACTTCTTTCTCCGCCCAGTCCTGCTTCCATCTCTTTCCATGACTGTTGATCCCAGGAGCACTCTTTAATAAATTTCCTGCATGCTAATCTCCATGTCAGTGCTTTCTTCTGAGGGATAGAGGGATAACTAAATAGTATAGGATCAAGGAAGATATAGAATATCACATCTCAACAATCAGGAGCCCACCAAGTCCTGTACTCACTGAAGGGTGGTAGGATTGAGAAGCCAGAATCAGTCACCAGCTTAAGGTAATCACATCTGAACCTTTCCTTCTAGCACTTTCCACTTAGAACAATTTTGCCCTTTTAGTCCTTTTTCTGACAATCTCCAAACCCTTTCCCCTGTTCCTACCTTCAGGGGCTTCTAGGAGTTTCTTGGGCTCCTGCTTCCAGATGACTTTCCTGTGAGCCTTTAGCTGAGTTCTACTCCTGGAGCTCCTCCAGATATTTCCTCCAGTAGTTCAAGGTAGTAATTCTCAAAATGTGGTCCTCAGACTGCCTGAATCAGGTGCTTCTTTAAAATTCAGATAACAGGCTCCAGTCTACTAATTCAGCTGGAGAAGTAGAGTCATGGGGGGCAGAATCTGTATTATAAACAATCGCCCACTAAAGCTTGAGAATCTTTTCCTCAGAATCTGGGGAATGTACTAAAGAGAAGCAATGACAAGTGTTTTGGAATTGCCTGTGGAATCAATTGTTATGTAATTGTTAGAGATCTTTATAATTCAGTGACAAAACCAGTGTAGATAATGCATTTTACTCCTGTTGGTGAAGATACTGGGGCTTCAAATTGCTGTCAGTGGCTGGGATAGAGGCCCTCTGAATCTAACCAGGCTTCAGAAATCAGAGAACTCTGACCACATCTGGGATGGTTCTGGGTATTTTTTGCCTCTCCTGTTGCGGAGCACAGGCTCCCGACGCGCAGGCTCAGCAGCCATGGCTCATGTGCCCAGCCACTCAGTGGCATGTGGGATCTTCCCGGACCGGGGCATGAACCCGTGTCCCCTGCATCGGCAGGCGGACTCTCAACCACTGCGCCACCAGGGAAGCCCGGTTCTAGGTGTTGTTTGGATCTATGGTGGGGTGCTGGGGGACTGTTTTTCAGAGAGTGTAGTGTCTTGCTGAAAGACGGAGTTGGGTGACTGTCAGACAACTTTCAAAGGCTAAGCTCCAGGTCATTCACAAGTATCTATTCAGTTGGAAGATAAAGAGCTGAGTTTTAACTAGGGTAGAGCAACCAAGGATTTGCCAAGGGGCACTGAAATATAGACAGTGTTGCAGTTGTTGAAAATAATTTTTTAAAAAATCAACTTGAGGTAAAAATTAATTAAATTTAATTAAACACACCTCTTTTGAGTGTATAGTTCAATAATTTTGGACAAATATACAACCATGCAACCATTACCATAATCAGATAATGAACATTTCTATCATACCACAAATTCTTTCCTGTGCCATTTGCAGTCAATCCCCACTCACCATTCCTTGTGTAAGCCAACCATTGGGCTACTTTCTGTCACAGTAGATAAGCATGGACTTTTCTAGAACATAGAAGGCTATCTCCACTAGATATGTAATTCTAACAGTTTTTTCTTTTAGCATTTTAAAGATGGTGTTTTATTATTACCTCACTTGCATAGTTTCTAATAATTTCTGTAATCGTTCTTATCTTTGTTTCTATGAACTGTATCTTCCTCCTCTGGTTGCTTTTAAGATTTTCTCTCACTGATATTGTGCAATTTGCTTATAATATGCTTTGGGGTGTGTGTGTGTGTGTGTGTGTGTGTGTGTGTGTGTGTGTGTGTGTGGTGTGTGTGTGTGTGTGTGTAGTGATACTGCTTGGGATTCATTGAGCCTTGGATCTGTGGGTTTATGGTTTTTATCAAATTTCAACATCTTTTTGACCATTATATCTTCAAATATTTTTTAATGCCTTAGTTTCTCATCTATGAGATGGGGATAATGACAGTATCTATTTTATAAAGTTATTATTGAAGATAATAAAAGTCTGCTTCAAATAGGATGTCATATAGTGAATTGTACAAAACTGATCAAGTTTGAGATTGAAAAGGGATACTGTTTTTCCCAGTTTTATTGAAATATAATTGATGTATAATTTTGTATTGGTTTAAAGTGTACAACATAATGATTGATATATGTAAGTTTTGCAAAATGATTACCGTAGTAAGTTTATTTAACATCCATCACTTCACATAGTTACAGTTTTTTTCCTTGTAGTGGGAGTTTTTAAGATCTACTCTCTTAGCAACTTTCAAATGTATAATACAGTATTGTTAACTAAAATCATTGTGTTGTACCTTTCATCCCCAGGTTTTATTTATCTTATATCTGGAAGTTTATACCTTTTGACAACCTTCCCCCATTTCCCCCACCTCTCACTTCCTGCCCCCACTTCTGGCAACCACCAATCTGTTCTTTTCTATGAATTCACTTTTTAAGATTCCATATATAAATGAGATTATACAGTATTCGTCTTTCTATGTCTGACTTATTTCACTTAGCATAATGCCCTTGAAGTCCATCCATGTTGTTTCAAATGGCAGGATTTCCTTCTTTTTTAAGGCTGAAATATCTGTCTTACTAGCTAGCTAGCTACCACATCTTCTTTATCCATTCATCTGTTGATGAACACTTAGGTTGTTTCCATGTCAAGAGGGGCACTATTAACGTTTATGCTGGCCATGGGCATGAGCCAAGACTATTCCAGGCAAACCAGTATGCATGGTCAACCTAGCTATGAGAATAAAGCTTCCTGGTATAGCTTCCATCTGTAACTTGAGGGACAGCTCTGATGTAGAGGAAGATTCCTCCCCACTCCACCCACCCGCTTCCCGGAAATGAGTGTATCTGCCCTGAATTGGGGTGAAGGCACCAGGATTGTAGCTTGGACTGTAACACTAATCAGCTGTGTGGTGCTGAACAGCCCTTGCTGACCCCCAGGGTTTTGTTTTATTGTGTTTTAACTGACTGTTTTTTTAGAGCAGTTTTTTGTTTACATACAACTGTGCAGACATACAGAGAGTTCCTGTATATTCTCTCTCTCCCCCTTACAGTTCTCCTATTATTAACATCTTGCATTAGTGATGTACTTGTTATAATTGATGACCAATACTGATACATTATTATTAATTAAAGTCCATAGTTTACATTAGGATTCACTCTGTATTGTACAGTTCTATGGATTTTACCAAATGCATAATGTCCTATATTCACCATTACGGCATCATACAGAAAGAATAGTTTCACTGCCCTATAAATCCCTTGTGCTGCACTTATTCACCCATCTCCCCTACCCACTCCCAGTCCCTGGCAACTACTGATCTTTTTACTGTCACTATAGTTTTGCCTTTCTCAGAATGCATATAGTTAGAATCATACAGTACATAGCCTTTTACAAATGGGTTCTTTCAGAGAGCAATATGCATTTAAGATTCCCCCATATTTTTTAGTAGCTTTTGTTTTCAGAATAAAATTCCACTGTATGAATGAACCATAATTTATTTATCCATTTGCCTTTTGAAGAACATCATGGTTGTTTCCAGTTACTGAAAATTGTGAATAAACTGCTATAAATATTTGTGTGTAGGTTTTTATTTCTCATCTCATTTGGGTAAATACCTAGGAACATGATTGCTGGATTATATGGTAAGACTATGATTAATTTTTAAGAAATTACAAAACTTGTCTTCCCAAGTGGCTGTACCATTTTGCATTCCCTCCAGCAATAAATGAGAGTTCCTGTTACTCCACATCATTGGTATTGTCATTTTTCTAGATTTTAGTCATTCTAATAGGTGTGTAGTGATATCACATTTTTGTTGTAATTTCCTATTGACATGATGTTAAGCATCTTTTCTACACTTATTTGCCATTTGCAAATCTTTGTTGGTGAGATGTCTGTTAAAGTCTTAGGCCCACTTTAATATCAGGTTGTTTGTTTTCTTATTGTTGAGCTTTAAAAAGTTTTTTGTTTTTGGGTAGCAGTCCTTTATCAAATAAATATGCCTTTTGCAAGTATTTTTTCCCAGTCCATGGCTTGTCTTTTTATTCTCTTAGTCTTCAAATATTTTAATAGTCCCCTGCCCTTCTGGGAATACAGTTATATGTATATTAGAATGCTTCACACTTTCCAGAGATTACTGAAGCTCTGTTCATTGTTTCAGTCTTTTTTTCTCTCTTTGTTTCAGTTTGGATAGTTTCAATTGTTCTATCTTCGAGTTCACTGATCTTCTCTTTTGCAGTATCCAATCTGCTATTAATCCCACTCAGTGAAATTTTTCTTTCTACACGGTGAATATTTTTACCTCTAGAATTTCTTTGGGTTCTTTTTTTATTTTCAATTTCTCTTCTCATTATATTTCCTTTACATACTTGAACGTGTTTATAATAGCTATTTTAATATCTTTGTTCATTCCATTACTTTTGTCATTTTGGGGTCCATTTCAATTGACTGATTTTCTCTCCAAGTTATGGGTCACATTTTGCTGCTTTTTGTGCCTTGTAATTTTTATTGAATGCTGGATACTGTAAATTTTAGGATATTGAATATTGGATTTTGTTTTTTCTCCTTAAAGTGTATTAGACTTTGTTCTGGTAGGTAGTAATACTTGGCTGATCAGCTTTATCCTTTCAAGGCTTGTCTAAACCTCTGTTAGGGCAGGTTTGGGGTAAATTTTAATCTAGGACTAGTTTATCTGATTATTAAGTGTGACCCTTCTGGAGTTTCTACTGAATGCCCTGAGTATTCTCCTCTTTGGCTGATCAGAACTTCAGTATTTCCCAGTCCTGTGTGAGCTCTGGGAAATTTTCAGTCTGCAGTTCCCCAGTCATTCTTTGCCTGACATAAAGGAATTTCATCCTATGCACTCATGGCTTAATATTAGCAATGGACTCGAAAGGAACTCTGTGCAAATTTCTGGAGCTCTTTCTCTGCCACATGGATTCCAGCTGCCTTCACCTCCCTGAACTCAGTGATTTTATTGTACTTGCTGTGAACCTCCTCCCTGCACTGCTTTCCTGAAGGTGACTCCAGACAGAAAGCCAGGGCAATCATAAGACTCACGTCATTTTTTTTTCCTTTCTCTCAAAACAATTATAGTCCTATCCTGCCTGTTGTTCAATATCTAAAAATGTTATTTAGTATATTTTTCTAAGTTCAAATTATTTCATCATGGTTGGAAACAAAATTTCCAGTATTAAATATTTTAAAATTATTCAGTCTTTCTCCAGCTGTGGTTGAGAGCTTATTCTAGCTCTGAACCAGCCCCTTTGATAACTGGTGAAAGACCTAGGCAAGAGAGGTCTCTCCTCTGGACCCCACCCTTTAGAGGAATACACAAGCACATACACAAATGAATTTATTAGGAACATCTGGGCAGTGGTGCCTTTGTCAGTTGAGATCTGATTTCAGGTGACTTACACTGTTCAGGCCCAAGGGGACTGCTTCTTTACATCTCTGCCCCTGTGTCCTTGAATCAAAATGTTTCCAAAAGTGACTACATTTGAATGCCAGGAAGGTTTGTGGGTGGTGCCACTGATGATTTCAGAGGCAGACACTGCTTTAGGGAGCTGGGAGGATTTGAATGGCAGAAGCACTTAGTGAGAGAAAAGACAAATTGTCAAATTCTTCTTCTTAGACAACATGAATGCAAAAAATTCGTATTTATCATTTGCCAATAATGTCAAATGTTCATTTTCTCTTGCTTCTCTTTGTGTTACAATTTACTGTACCAGAGATACTCACAAATTATTGTAGTATCTGCAACAGTTGTACATGACAACTGAAGAATGCTTGGAAATAGTAAAAAATTAATATTTATGTTAAATTTGTATGTATGTGGATGTAGATATAGCATGTGTGAAGTGTGATACTGATTTTTTTAAATTAATTAATTAATTTTTGGCTGCGTTGCACGGCATGTGGGATCTTAGTTCCCCAACCAGGGATCAAACCCGTGCCCCCTGAGGTGGAAGCATGGAGTCTTAACCACTGGAAGAAGTCCCTGATACTGATTTTTTACGTCACCAGCTAAACCAATGTTGAATTCTAGAATTTTAAATAGGTTAAATTTTGCTAAAATATTAAGATTTAAATAAATTTCCAAAAGAGCAGTTTTTATAATTTCAACATTATTTAAAACTTTTTAAAATTTAACATTTGGTATTCATTTAGTTATCATTTGCCTTTTAATTTTAATATATAATTTTGAATATGTCAGAAGAAATAAAATTCCAAAAACATGAAAAAATTTATTTTTTAACATTTAATTTAAATTTTTGGTAAAAATATATTCAAGATTTTTGTACTTTGAATAAATTATATTTTATACCATTGGGGGTGACTACAGGTTGCAATCATGATAAATGAGTATAGGTTACAATCATTATCATAATAATGCAATCATGACAAAATAAAAGCAATCATAATAACCATACCAAAATGTAGTTCAATTAAGTAGCTGAAGAGGAAAAACTAACCCTCATTATGAAGATGTATTTGTCAAGGCAGGAGGGTAAGATGTATTTTATTTAATGGTTAGTTAACTTGATTTGTAACTTTTAAATGGTTTCGAGGTGAGAGCCATCAATTGTATTCCTGCTCTGAACCCCATGAACATTAGGGGTGGGCCTGGTTGAGAGGGATGGAGACAAAATCTCCTCCCCAGTTGGGAGAGGGTCTCGTTGTGCGTGTTGTGTCCAGACTGGGCAGGGTGACGTGAGAAGTGTAGCAAGACTGACTGGAAAATATTTGTCCCCAGGATTGCTGGCTATGCCTCTGGTCTGGGGTTTGCTTTCACTAGCCAGTGGTTCTGTGATGGAGGGCAAGGGTAAGCAGGCTTGGCTTGGGGGCAGGATTCTAGCCAGCAAAGGACTTAAGGGTAAACAGGGACACTAAGGCAGACATCCGTCCGTTTAGACAGGGTTGGGGGCAGTGATGGTGGTGGTTGATGGGGAGGAGAGGACAGACAGGAGATGCCTGCCCTATCTCCCCTCTCTCCCCTCTGGAGAGAGGTCCAGTGGGAACCAGCACCCCTTGGATACAGGCTCCCATTAGCCAGTTGTGCCAAGACTCCTGGAATACCTCCTACACTGGTCACAATCGGCCAGACTCTGAGCTGGTGGAAAACATGACTGACTCCTGCTCAAAAGGATGAGAGACAAAAAATAATAGGGGATATTTTCATCTATCCCATGTGATTAAGAATAGTATTTGCAGTAATGTTTGATAAACAGTTTAGTCATAAGCACTTCACTAGGCATGTCTCCTGTGACAAAGTTTATGTTCTGTCTGTGATTGGCTCTGCTGGGTGACTTTGGCTGAACCAGGACTGATGGTGTGTTGTCTTTTTGCCAGTTCCTGTGCTAGGCACTGGGAGAAGTTTGAGCAGGAGAGAGCAGGTATCAGTGTTTAATGGACTGCTCTAGCTGCCAGAGGAAATTGTGCCTGTGAGAGACAGTCACTGAAATAAATCAGAGACCTTTTAAAATAACCATGCGGCCCATTCATTTGGCTAGCAGATGGTGCATATTTCTCCCCAAAGTGATCCATGTCCTGTGCACATAATGTCAATAAAGCCCAAACTGATGATTGTCTTACCCAAGGTGAAACGCTAGTGCCAGTTACAAATTAGCCAAAGACACATGATCTGTTAGAAGGGAGGGACTGTGCCACCTTGGTTTCTGTATCTCCAGTTCCTAGCTCGGGGGTTCTCAGCTCTGGCTGCACATTACAAACACCAGGGAGCCTTGAAAGTACTGCTGCCCAGCTCTCCAGACCAATTAAATCAGAATCTCTTAGAGATTGGGCACTGGCACATTATGTTTTTTAAAGCTTCCCAGGTGATTGCAATGCTTGGTTAAGACTGGTGTTTTCTAAGCTAGCTCTCAAGCTGGACACATAGTAATTACTCCATAAACGTGCAATAAACTCAATGGGGAGCACTTAGCTTTTGCAGATACCACTTTAAGGGAGAGACAGAAACTGATGAGGGAAGGGCTGTATTCTTCCAGTTAGCAAACTGCAGAAGTAGAGAAGGGTTTATCTAGAGGTGTGGCCTCCTGGCTGTTAACAAGGTATGTGTGTAAGTGGGGAGGGGTGGCGATTTTAGGCCCTTTTGGGAAACAGTGAGGCAACAGCCTTTCTAAGGTGAGGAGTATACCTCTTCGGGCCAGAAGTCCAGGGCTGTGGTGGAGTCATTAGAATTTTAAAGTTGTACCACATCTGCTGCTTTTTGTGGAACAAATAACCTCTGTTCAGATTTTCCAATTTGCTCATGTTTCTGAGATACATCAGCTTCCTCTAGTACTGGGGGAAAGCTTGGCCCGCTGACCCTGGCAAAGGGACAAGAATGGCCATTTTTGGTGTGTATGAAATGCACAACCCCAGACTGCTCAGTTCTGTGAGCTTTGTATTTGTACCAAAATGTGAGTCTGGGCTTAAAGGGGGTCCTTAAAGGGGTATTTGAGAATTTCCCAAGTCCACAGAACAATGTACAAGTTTGTGTACAAGACAAACATTAAAAACAGTGAACTAACTGTTCTAATGAGAGGATTATGAATATACTGTACTGAGAGGCCAGCTTAATGGCTCTTACTCTTCCTTTTTCTTCTTCCCTGGGAAGGGGAATTAGTGCACAGCCACGCACAGATGACTACTTTAGACAGTATTTGCACTTAGGACTTGTTCTTCATGGGAATTTCCCTCATCCTGATTATCGGCTGTGTATGGCTGAGTTCCAAGAGTGGGCCGAGTTATGACTCTCCAAAAGGAAAGAATGTCACACCTCGTGTTGCAATGTTTTTCATTGTTATTCTGTATCCTCTAGTAACATGTCTTAATAGCAGAGACACGTCTGAGCATTTTGAGGGTTTGCTTAATACCTTAGATATGCTACTTTAAGTTATCAAAAAAATAAAAATAAAAGAATGAATGGAAAGATGAATAGACAGATGGATGAAGGGCCAACAACAGTAACCTCCAACATCTGTGATTGAACCATGACTTGTTCCGTCATGCAGATCTGACCCATCTTGGTTTTAGTTTCAGTTGGGTTTTGTCTAGGTACAAGGAGCATATCTGCTGATTGATAGTGAACCCAACATTGATTTCACTTTGTGTCAGATTTTGCTCTCTTCTGATTATTGACTCATAATCTCAGATGTTTATTGTGTCCTTAATGTCTGTACTTGATGGTGAGGGTAGAATAAGATGAAATGTTTAGGGTATATCACAAGAACAGAACTGACTTTTTAAAAATATGTAACTTTATCTTTCATTCTATTTACAACTTTATACATCTAAGAAACAAATGACAAGTTTTTTGGAAGCTGGCTGCCACTTGTAATATCAGAAAAATGTTATGAAATCTCGGGAATTTTACAGTTAGGAACCTGGAGTTACCTAGTCCATTTTATAGATGAAGAAACCGAGACTTGGCGATAGATCCTGCAATAGCACATTCAGAACTAGGACTCAATGGGATATAACTGGTCAAACTGGATCAGGAAGCAAAACCTAACATAGACCCTTTGTCATATGACAAAGGATCCTTCTTTTTTTTCTTCCACTATGAATAGGGGTAATCTATTTGTCAAGGCAAAGAGATTTGGGAGGTGGGGGTAAGTGGGAATAAGAAGGTAGGGAGAAAGGAAGGGTGAATGTTTGTTAGGAATGAATTTCCTCGTAGCTATAGGGAATGTTATTCTAGTAACCTTGAACACTATTGAGATTTCCATAAACCTAGACTCAAGACTACTTAGGAATTGATGGTGGTGGTGGTCACATCTTATTGGTCTCAGAACAAGCTTAGGGTGCCTCAATTCTGTCCTTTTGACCAATTGACCCCTTGGCCATGACAATCACACCCCTCTTGCTGTGGTATTAACTCCCGCAATCCCTAGTTGCATGTGGCCTCCATCACAGTGTATCACTTGCATCAATTTAGTTTTGCAGCTGTCTCTAGGGCTCAACTCCCAGCCCAGACATTTTAGGGATAAAATAAGAGTAAGTATGTTAAATGAAGCCTTAAGTATCACAGCAGTGAACGACACTAGCGTTCCTCAGACAAAGAGTCTGCTGAGGAAGGAAGGAGTGAATTAATCAGTACCAGTTAGTGTTATTACTTAGATTGACTTGAATGGGGGGGTGTGGTCCATGAGTTGCTCAACCTTGGCCAAGTCACTTTCCCTCTTTGGGTCTCATTTCCTCATCTGTGTAATGAGATAGTGAGACTAGCAAGCCTCTAGATATTCTTTTGGTTCTAACATTCTAACTAGTATTTTATTAGCCTATTTATTTCTTTTACTCTTTTTCCTCCATACATGGTTCACTGCAGGCAGTAGGTGGAGAGGTGGACTGTAAGCTGGCCAGTGCTTGAGGGTTAAGCACTGGCCCATTTACAACTGGTTCACCAACTGTGACATCCTGTACTGTCTCTTCAACAGGTCACTTCCTCTCTGGGACCTGCCACCTATAAACTGATCATGCTCATCATTGCTATTTTCCCATGCAAAATCCATTCATTTCTAAGAAACTTCAGTCTTTCTCCCCAGCCATATCCTCTCTGCCCTTTAGTAAGACAGAGTCTGGTACGATGATTCCCCCTTTCTGTGCATCAAGAAAACAGTCCACCTGGAGACCTGTTAATATAGCCTGATGAGACAAGGTATATTTCGATTTGGTGATTTGGGGATTTGAAACACAGAGGCTACTTTAAAATTAATTTTGAACATTAGATTTCATTTTTGGTTCCAAAAAGCACCCATCATATACAAATTTTTACTTGTAGATGTATCCTACATATGATCGGCTACGCTTTCTGTCCATTTTTACTCTTCTATAGTTCCTTGAACTTTCTTTGTAACAGGAATTAATACATGGACATTCTTTGGTCCCAGAGGAAGCATTTTTCACAGGAAATGAAAGTCTGCTGTTTTCTCTGACAACCTTTATTTTGTGTTTCTTTGAGGTGGATTCCTGAGTCATGTAACCAGTGAACTATGCCAAGTTCTTTTATTAAAATCTCACTGAAGCCTGTGAGATCAGTGAAGAACCACAGCATTACAACATTATTTGACCTGAGAGAAACTTTGAGATTATAAAATCCAATCCGCTCTCTTCACAGACAAAGAAGTAAGGCTCAGAGAGGTGTAACTTGTCTGAGGTCACACAACTTACAAGTAACACAGAATGAGAGCTAGAATCCAGTTCTCCTAATTTTTAGCATACATACTTTAGCAGGCATGGGGGGTGCCGGAGGGCAGTAGAGTAGAAACAAATACAGTCACCTCTGTGGTAACTTTATGTTCTAAGGAAGCCTGTTTTCCAGTTGTGTATTTTAAAGTTTTGTCACCAAATTTGATATTTAACAAATGTCTGAGATTATGAAATAATCTTAGTACTACTATGTATTACAAGAGTATCTTCCTAGTCCAGGTAGTAAACTTTGGAGACAGGAAGGTAATGGGGGACAAAGCCAATAGGGTGGAGGGGTAAGCCTTGCCTATAGGCCTTCGAGTCCCCTCCCGCCCACCCTCATCTTTCAGCTCCTCCTCCATAATCTCCTCCTCCTGCTTTTCCTCTGATATTTACAAAGCGTTGGACCAAGAAGACAGTGCATGCTGGGTGACCTATTTACTCTCCTAGTGGAAGCCGTAGATTCTTTGACTGTAATATTAGCAAGAATTTCTCCTCACTCACCAGTTAACCCCCAGCACAGTATCTGTCAGTCAATAAATATTTTCTTCAGTGGGTCAGTGATTAAATATGTATTGAAAGCAGGATCTTGGATTCAATGTAATGATCTGCTTTTGTGAAGATAAACTGGTTCAGAGCTTGATGAAATTTTTTCTAAAATTTACCACATAGAGTATACCAATTCTTAAACCATGAGTACCTCGGGAAGGCCATTAGTCATTCACAACTTGATATGGATTCATCTCCCTGGGTTTGCTTTCCTCCTCACCGTGAGTTGAGATCAATCACATCTGGAGGGAGAATGAGGCAAAGGTAAAGAATTGCATGTGGGTGTGGTGGGTGGCGGGCTTGGGGAGGCTGGCCTCACTGCATAAAGCGACGACAGGGAGAAGGGGCTTCAGAAGACAGAACAAGAAGCTAAAAGGTTGATGAGACTAGCAAACAAAGCCTATTTCACAATTTTGTTTAAGGCTGACACTGCTAGATTCCAGTATGAGGGAAGTGAGCTTACTTTTAGATGAAGATGATTCATTAACAAGCTCATTATAAATTCTCAGGAAGAAATTTGACCCTGTGTTCTGTTTTTTATCTGAGAATCCTTTCCCTTCTGCAGTCTCCACGCCCCCGCTTACCTCCCTCCCTCTGTCTCTGTCTCTCTGTCCTTCTTTCTCCCCCACCTCCTTTTCCCTCTTTCCCAAGTTTTAACCTCAGTTTCTCTCTCTCTCTCCCCTTCCCTCCCTCTCCCTCTCTCCCTCCCTCTCCAAACCTTCATACTGGATAGAAACAGATTCTCCCAATTGTCGCTGGGGCCAGGTATCATCAGTTAAATCCTGATCATTTCAACAACAACATAGCCTGCAGTTCACACACCGTCAGGCCTTCCGGCAGCACTCCAAACACATGCCCTTGTTCAGGGGAAATCAGGACCAGCAGTGCTCTCAACTGCACTTTTCAAAAACTGTTGTCCACTTGTGCCAACAGAATGGGGAAAATTTCCTTTCAACGCTGCCATGAAGAGCATCCAGATGTTTTCGCTGAGCTAAAGTGCACCTTCACCGGAGGCTGCTTCTTACTGCAGCTGCCAGGATCCCTTGGGAAGGCAAGCCATACTTAGCTCCACGAAGTGGTGTCATGGGCAACTTGGGGCCAGGAAGTCTCAGGGGAAAGCATGCTGGGTTTTGCACCAGGTGATCTGAGTTTAACTCCTCACCTTTTCTTGGCAGGTGCTGTTGGGTAAAAGCCCCTGAGCTCCTCCAGCTCCACCCCGCTTGTCTGCAAATAGACCCCAAGCCCTGCCCTGCCGGTCAATAGAGCTGTCGTCGTTTCTTTAGCTTACACTCTATGCTGGGCACGCTTGTGCATCCAGTAACGCACTTATTCCTCACGGCATCCCTGTGGGTGGTTAGACACCATGGCTATTCTCACATTACAGATGGTCAAGCCCCAGCTCAGAGTGTTTAGCAGAACCAAGGGAGCACAACTGGGAAGGGGAAAACTGAGGTTTGCAACCAGGCCTGTTTTCGAGTTGTTGAAAAGACCATTGTATTGCATGTGGAAGGGCTTTGAAAACCATAATCTAGAGACTGCAAACCAGAGTGATTCAAAAGCACAGGATTTTATAGTCTGAGAGGGCTCTGGCTGTGGGTGTTAGGCGAGTTATTCATCCTCTTGAGCCTCAGTTTTTCCCTCTGGAGATGATAAGAGTACCTACCTCCTGGAGTTATCATGGGGATGTAATGAAATTGTGCGTTTAAAGCATGGGGCACAGTGCCTGGCACCATAGCCCCCATAAGTGTTTGCCTCTGCTAGTATTGTTGGGAGGATGATTTAAGTTAGTGGTTCTAAATTAAAGGAAATAATGTTCACAGCCCTTTTCTCATCTTACACATGCCATCGTCTATTTACTTCTTATTCCCACTGAAAAGCAAAAGCCAGAAGGAAAGCTGATTACTGATATCAATTTTTAACAAGAACATTTTTTGGTATGAGTAACACATGCACTTAAGCTTCTTTGTTCCTCAGACTGAATGAGTGAAATGCAACACACAGTACATCAATAAATCATGGCCAGTGCCCCTTCCTGTCACGTCCATCCCCTGCTGGCCCTCAACCAGGGTTCTCAGCATCCACCCCTCCTGCCTTTCATCCCAATCTGCTTTTGCTTTTTGCCTGTTTTTTGACTCTGTACTCTGAACTCCTCTCTCACCTCTGCTCCTCTGGGTTAGTATTCACCCTCTTTCTTTCACTATTGGGTCCCAGTAGTCCATTATCACCTCTGTTTTAGTGGAACCTCTGGCCCTCACCATCACTTTGGTCTCAGGCCCAAACTTCAGGTCCCAGTCAAGGTCCATGGGGCCCCACTCCATTGTAACTGATGGTGGAGACACACTGGTTTTCCTCAGGCTTGTGCTGCTTTGCCTTCTACTGCTCTCTATTTTTAACTCTCATTTTTTTTGTGGAGGGAATTATTTTATTTTTTTATTGAAGTATACTTGATGTACAATTTTTTTTTTTTATACAGCAGGTCCTTATTAGCCATCAGTTTTATACACATCAGTGTATACATGTCACTCGCAATCTCCCAATTCATCCCACCACCACCACCCACCCCACGCGGCTTTACCCCCTTGGTGTCCATACATTTGTTCTCTACATCTGTGTCTCAATTTCTGCCCTGCAAACCAGTTCATCTGTACCATTTCTCTAGGTTCCACATATATGTATTAGTATACAATATTTGTTTTTCTCTTTCTGACTTACTTCACTCTGTATGACAGTCTCTAGATCCATCCATGTCTCTACAAATGACCCAGTTTCGTTCCTTTTTATGGCTGAGTAATATTCCATTGTATATATGTACCACATCTTCTTTATCCATTCATCTGTTGATGGGCATTAAGTTGCTCCATGGCCTGGCTACTTTAAATAGTGGTGCAATGAATATTGGGTGCATGGGTCTTTTTGAATTATGGTTTTCTCTAGGTATATGCCCAGTAGTGGGATTGCTGGGTCATAAGGTAATTCTATTTTTAGTTTTTTAAGGAACATCCATACTGTTCTCCACAGTGGCTGTATCAACTTACATTCCCACCATCAGTGCAGGGGGTTCCCTTTTCTCCACACCATCTCCAGCATTTGTTGTTTGTAGATTTTCTGATGATGCCCATTCTAACTGATGTGAGGTGATACCTCATTGTAGTTTTGATTTGCATTTCTCTAATAATTAGTGATGTTGAGCAGCTTTTCATGTGCCTCTTGACCATCTGTATGTCTTCTTTGGAGAAATGTCTATTTAGGTCTTCTGCCCAGTTTTGGATTGTGCTGTTTGTTTTCTTAAATATTGAGCTGCATGAGCTGTTTACATATTGTGGAGATTAATCCTTTGTCCGTTGATACGTTTGCAAATATTTTCTCCCATTCTGAGGGTTGTCTTTTCATCTTGTGTATGGTTTCCTTTGCTGTGCAAAAGCTTTGACGTTTCATTAGGTCCCATTTGTTTATTTTTGTTTTTATTTCCATTACTCTTGGAGGTGGATCAAAAAGGATCTTGCTGTGATATATGTCAAAGAGTGTTCTTCCTGTGTTTTCCTCTAAGAGTTTTATAGTGTCTGGTCTTACATTTAGGTCTCTAATCCATTTTGAGTTTATTTTTGTGTATGATGTTAGGGAGTGATCTAATCTCATACTTTTACATGTACCTGTCCAGTTTTCCCAGTGCCATGTATTGAAGAGACTGTCTTTTCTCCATTGTATATCCTTGCCTCCTTTGTCATAGATTAGTTGACCATAGGTGCATGGGTTTATCTCTGGGCTTTCTATCTTGTTCCATTGATCTATGTTTTTGTTTTTGTGCCAGTATCATATTGTCTTGATTACTGTAGCTTTGTAGTATAGCCTGAAGTCAGGGAGCCTGATTTCCTCCAGCTCCGTTTTTTTCCCTCAAGACTGCATTGGCTCTTCAGGGTCTTTTTTGTTCTAGTTCTGTAAAAAATGCCATTGGTAATTTGATAGGGATTGCATTGAATCTGTAGATTGCTTTGGGTAGTATAGTCATTTTCACAATATTGATTCTTCCAATCCAAGAACATGGTATATCTCTCCATCTGTTGGTATCATCTTTAATTTCTTTCACCAGTGTCTTATAGTTTTCTGCATACAGGTCTTTTGTCTCCCTAGGTAGGTTTATTCCTAGGTATTTTATTCTTTTTGTTGCAGTGGTAAATGGGAGTGTTTCCTTAATTTCTCTTTCAGATTTTTCATCATTAGTGTATAGGAATGCAAGAGATTTCTGTGCATTAATTTTGTATCCTGCAACTTTACCAAATTCTATTTCTTTTTCTTCTCTGATTGCCGTGGCTAGGACTTCCAAAACTATGTTGAATGATAGTGGTGAGAGTGGACATCCTTGTCTTGTTCCTGATCTGAGAGGAAATGCTTTCAATTTTTCACCATTGAGAATGATGTTTGCTGTGGGTTTGTCATATATGACCTTTATTATGTTGAGGTAGGTTCCCTCTATGCCCACTTTCTGGAGAGTTTTTATCATAAATGGGTGTTGAATTTTGTCAAAAGCTTTTTCTGCATCTATTGAGATGATCATATGGTTTTTATTCTTCAATTTGTTAATATGGTTTATCACATTGATTGATTTGCGTATATTGAAGAATCCTTGCATCCCTGGGATAAATCCCACTTGATCATGGTGTAGGATCCTGTTAATGTGTTGTTGGATTCTGTTTGCTAGTATTTTGTTGAGGATTTTTGCATCTATATTCATAAGTGATATTGGTCTGTAATTTCCTTTTTTTGTAGTATCTTTGTGTGGTTTTGCTATCAGGGTGATGGTGGCCTCATAGAATGAGTTTGGGAGTGTTCCTTCCTCTGCAGTTTTTTGGAAGAATTTGAGAAGGATGGGTGTTAGCGCTTCTCTAAATGTTTGATAGAATTCACCTGTGAGGCTATCTGGTCCTGGACTTCTGTTTGTTGGAAGATTTTTAATCACAGTTTCAATTTCATTACTTGTGATTAGTCTGTTCCTATTTTCTATTTCTTCCTGGTTCAGTCTTCCAGATACCTTGGAAAAGGTATTTCTTCCTTATACCTTTCTAAGAATTTGTCCATTTCTTCCAGGTTGTCCATTTTATTGGCATAGAGTTGCCTGTAGTAATCTTTCATGATGCTTTGTATTTCTGCAGTGTCCATTTTAACTTCTCCTTTTTCATTTCTAATTTTATTGATTTGAGTCCTCTCCCTCTTTTTCCTGATGCGTCTGGCTAATGGTTTATCAATTTTTTTTATCTTCTCAAAGAACCAGCTTTTAGTTTTATTGATCTTTGCTATTGTTTTCTTTGTTTCTATTTCATTTATTTCTGCTCTGATCTTTATAATTTCTTTCCTTTTGCTAACTTTGGGTTTTGTTTGTTCTTCTTTCTCTAGTTCCTTTAGGTGTAAGGTTAGATTGTTTATTTGAGATTTTTCTTGTTTCTTGAGGTAGGCTTGTATAGCTATTAACTTCCCTCTTAGAACTGCTTTTGCTGCATCCCATAGGTTTTGGATCGTCATGTTTTCATTGTCATTTGTCTCTAGGTATTTTTTGATTTCCTCAGTGATATCTTGGTTATTTAGTAATGTATTGTTTAACCTCCATGTGTTTGTGGTTTTTACATTTTTTTCCCTGTAAGTCGATTCTAATCTCATAGTGTTGTGGTCAGAAAAGATGCTTGCTATGATTTTAATTTTCTTAAATTTACTGTGGCTTGATTTGTGACCCAAGATGTGATCTATCCTGGAGAATGTTCTGTGCACACTTGAGAAGAAAGTGTAATCTGCTGTTTCTGGATGGAATGTCCTATAAATATCAGTTAAATCTGTCTGGCCTATTGTGTCATTTAAAGCTTCTGTTTCCTTATTTATTTTCATTTTGGATGATCTGTCCATTGGTGTAAGTGAGATGTTAAAGTTCCCCACTATTATTGTTATTGTTGATTTCCTCTTTTATAGCTGTTAGCAGTTGCCTTATGTATTGAGGTGCTCCTATGTTGGGTGCATATATATTTATAATTGTTATATCTTCTTCTTGGATTGATCCCTTGATGATTATGTAGTATCCTTCCTTGTCTCTGGTAACATTCTTTTTTTTAAAATCTATTTTATCTGATACAAGTATTGCTACTCCAGCTTTCTTTTGATTTCCATTTGCATGGAATATCTTCTTCCATCCCCTCACTTTCAGTCTGTATGTGTCCCTAGGTCTGAAGTGGGTCTCTTGTAGACAGAATATAGATGGGTCTTGTTTTTGTATCCATTCAGCAAGCCTGTGTCTTTTGGTTGGAGCATTTAATCCATTTACATTTAAGGTAATTATTGATATGTATATTACTGTGACCATTTTCTTAATTGTTTTGGGTTTGTTTTTGTAGGTCCTTTTCTTCTCTTGTGTTTCCCACTTAGAGAACCTCCTTTAGCATTTGTTGTAGACCTGGTTTGGTGGTGCTGAATTCTCTTAGCTTTTGCTTGTTTGTAAATCTTTTGATTTCTCCATTGAATCTGAATGCGATCCTTGCCGGGTAGAGTAATCTTGGTTGTAGATTCTTCCCTTTCATCACTTTAAGTATATCATGCCACTCCCTTCTGGCTTATAGAGTTTCTGCTGAGAAATCAGCTGTTAACCTTATGCGAGTTCCCTTGTATGTTATTTGTCGTTTTTCCCTTGCTGCTTTCAATAATTTTTCTTTGTCTTTAATTTTAGCCAGTTTGATTACTGTGTGTCTCGGTGTGTTTCTCCTTGTGTTTATCCTGTGTGGGACTCTCTACACTTCCTGGACTTGGGTGGCTATTTCCTTGCCCACGTTAGGGAACTTTTCAACTGTAATCTCTTCTAATATTTTCTTGGGTCCTTTCCCTCTCTCTTCTCCTTCTGGGACCCCTATAATGTGAATGTTGTTGCGTTTAATGTTGTCGCAGAGGTCTCTTAGGCTGTCTTCATTTCTTTTCATTCTTTTTTCTTTATTCTATTCTGCAGCTGTGAATTCCACCATTGTGTCTTCCAGGTCACTTATCCGTTCTTCTGCCTCAGTTATTCTGCAATTGGTTCCTTCTAGTGTAGTTTTCATTTCAGTTATTGTATTGTTCATCTCTTTGTTTGTTCTTTAATTCTTCTAGATCTTTGTAAACATTTCTTGCATCTTCTTGATCTTTGCCTCCATTCTTTTTCTGAGGTCCTAGATCCTCTTCACTATCATTATTCTGAATTCTTTTTCTGGAAGGCTGTCTATCTCCACTTCATTTAGTTGTTTTTCTGGGGTTTATCTTGTTCCTTCATCTGGTACATAGCCCTCTGCCTTTTCATCTTGTCTATCTTTCTGTGAATGTGGTTTCTGTTCCACAGGCTCCAGGATTGTAGTTCTTGCTTCTGCTTTCTGCCCTCTGGTGGATGAGGCTATCTAAGAGGCTTGTGCAATTTCCCTGATGGGAGGGACTGGTGATGGGTCTGACGTACAATATTATGTTTCAGGTGTACAATGTAGTAATTCACAATTTTTAAAGATTATACTCCATTTGTATACTCCATTTGTAGTTATCATAAAATACTGGCTATATTCCTCATGTTGTATAATATATCCTTATATCTTATTTTCAAAAAATTATTATTATTGTTTTTTGGCCACACTGCACAGCATGCAGGATCTTAGTTCCCTGACCAGGGATTGAACCCATGCCCCTGGCAGTCCCTCCTTGTAGCTTATTTTATACATAATAGTTTGTATCTCTTAACCCCCTACCTCTATATTGCCCCATCCTGCCTTCCCTTTCCCCACTGGTAACCACTAGTTTTTTCTATCTGTGAGTCTGCTTCTTTTTTGTTAATATTCACCAGTTTGTTGTATTTTTTTAGATTCTACATATAAATTATACCATACAGTATTTATCTTTCTCTGTCTGACTTATGTCACTTAGCATAATACCCTCCAAGTCTATCCATGTTGCTGCAAATGGCAAAATTTCATTTTTTTATGGCTGAGTAGTACTCCACTGTATGTATATGTGTGTGTGTGTGTGTGTGTGTGTGTGTGTGTGTGTGTGTGTATTATATATATGCCACATCTTCTTTATTCATTCATCTGTTGATGGACACTGAGGTTGCTTCCATATCTTGGCAATTGTAAATAATGCTGCTATGAACATTGGGGTGCAAGTATCCTTTTGAATTAGTGGTTTTGTTTTCTTCGGATGCGCCAATTTACATTCCCACCAATAGTGCCCAAGGGTTCCCTTTTCTCCACTTCCTTGCCAACATTTGTTATTTTTGTTCTTTTTGATGATAGCCATTCTGACAGTTGTGAGGTGATATCTCATTGTGGTTTTGATTTTCATTTCCCTGATGATGAGTGATGTTGAGCATCTTTTCATGTGCCTGTTTGCCACCTGCATTTCCTCTTTGGAAAAATGTGTATTCAGTTTCTCTGCCCATTTTAAAATCAGGGTTCTTTTTTTTATGTTTTTGTATGAGCTGTTTATATATGTTGGATATTAACCCCTTATCATTTGCAAATATTTTCTTTTATTCAGTAGGCTGTCTTTTCCTTTTGCTGATGGTTTCCTTTGCTGTGCAAAAGCTTTTGAGTTTAATTAGGTCCCATTTGTTTATTTTTGCTTTTATTTCCTTTGCTTTAGGATACAGATCCAAAAAACTATGATTTATGTCAGAAAATGTTCTGCCTATGTTTTCCTCTAGGATTTTTATGGTTTCCAGTCTTACATTTAGTTCTTTAACCCATTTTGAGTTTATTTTTGTATATGGTTTTTAGCTCTCATGATTCATACAGGGGTATGTACCAAGCAAAACAGCAATTGAGGCTCAGACTGTGTCTCTCAATGTCAGACCTCCAGATGTTTCCCAAAACCCAAAAGTTTGGATCATGTAGCTAAATTCCTGTTCCTGAGTGAATTGTTAACTTTTCCTCCTCATGTGGCATCATGTAGGCACAGCCTGTGACTCATGAAAGTTAAGAGCAGGATCTCTCAGAGCACAGACACTGGAATCATCTCTGATGAAATATGCCTTTTCTAAATAAGCAGCCAAAGAGGTCTTTTCAGGCTAGTGGCAAAACTGGAACATGTAAAGTTCTCACAGAGGTCTTATGTAAGTTTTAGTAATAGGGAAGGACAGTGTAGCATTAATCTCTTTCATGTGAGCAAAGAAGCATGCATGCTCTTTCAAATACCTTTCCTCAGTGTCCTCCAAGGAATCTCCAAGTCTTCCTTCTGCCCACTCCTCCCTGGTTCACATGGTGGAATGGAAATTGCATGATTTACAGAGGAGTTACCCAGACCTGGGATAGAAGTCCAGCTCAAACACTGATACACTGCGTGTGTGCCGAGCAAAGTTTGTTCATTTCTACAGCTCCTGACAACAGAGGTGTAAGACCTAAAACCTACCTCTTAGGAGAGTTGAAAGAGTTAATATATGTAACATACTAGCGCAAAGTCGAGCTATAAGTGTGTGATGTTTGTGCAGGTAGCTACATGAATGGTATGTGTCCTTGTGTCTATATAGGTCTACATAATGCTGTCACTTTATATCCTTCTCATTTTGGTGGGCCATTTGATACAAATATCATTCTCTAATCATAGGGATCATTTGAAACTTCATGTTGATCCCAGGGGTAACTCTAGAGTGAGTTGTCCATGAAAAAAATTTTTTAATGGCCTTCTTTTTAGACACTATCAGGTTGTTGGGTTTGTTTTGATTGTGTGTGTGTGTATGTGTGTGTGTCTCCTAATTTTTCAGTTCTTTCCACTGTCAGTTTGTCTCCTGCAAGTCTCTGTTAGAAGCGGTCTTGGTGGCTATCCAGATGGTCTGGCCAGTGGGGCTGTTCCAACTCGCTGATTTCAGAATTTCCGTTGCCCTCTAACAGCCACTGTCCTTCAAATGTGTCCTTAGCTAGTTTACTGCTAGGTGGCCTGTTTGCTCTAGCAAATACATCTGAATGCTTTCTTTTGCCAGAAAAAGTTTTACTAAGGTGCTCTTTTTTTCCCCTGAAAAATATCCGCCTGGTGTTTGATGGTTTGGAACTTTATGCTTGATCTGTTGTCAATGAGTAAATTTCCCAGGGGTTAATAAAGCCCTTGGGCAGGGTGTTAACTCTTTAAGGGTACCACTTTATTACTTAGTTATAATTTGAGAGTTATAAAAACGTATTATTTTCCTTCTCATTGAGAGAGGATTTGAATTTGTCTCAAAAATACATGCCATACAAATTAAATAAATTGCAAAGATGTCAGATATTGGTAAGAATTCAAAACAAGAGGAAAGAGTAGCACTTGGCCCCATATAGTTGAAGTTGCCAGATAGCCAGTTTGTCTCCAAGTTTCCCAGTAACCAAAGCAAAGAGGAAAACTCCCTCAGTTTTAACTGATACAGTTTGATAATATAAATCTAAACTTTTTCTCAAGCCAAGAGGGAATTCTTTGTGACCCTTCCCCAAGAAAAGCCATTGCAATAGTTCTCAAAGCTCTAGTTTGACCTGAATTGCTGGACAACTCAAAACCTTTGGGACAGTTTTCAGCTGACCTGGGCCTAGGAAAACACTGTGGCAGTTTTCATGGGTGTATAAACGGAACAAAGCTATAATGTGTAATCTCCTATGCATGGACATAAGAATGAGGGTATTTAAAAAAAATTTTATTGAACTATAGTTGATTTACAATGCTTTGTTAATTTCTACTGTACAGTAAAGTGATTCAGTTATATATATATATATTCTTTTCCATATTTTTTCTATTATGGTTTATCACAGGATATTGACTATAGTTTCCTATACTATACAGTAGGACCTTGTTGTTTATCCGTTCTATATATAATAGTTCATATCTGCTGATCCCAAACTCCCAATCCTTCCCTCTGCCTCCCCCCACCTTGGCAACTGCAAGTCTGTTCTCTATGTCTGTGAGTCTATTTCTGTTTTGTAGTTAGGTTCATTTGTGCCGTATTTTAAATTCCACATATAAGTGATATCATATGGTATTTGTCTTTCTCTTTCTGACTTACTTCGCTTAGTATGATAATCTCTAGGTCCATCCATGCTGCTGCAAATGGCATTATTTCGTTCTTTTTTTTGACTGAGTAATATTTCATTGTCTATATGTACCACATCTTCTTTATCCAGAAAGAGGGTTTTAGAGAGCAATGCAAGCATGTTCCTGGCTCTTCCATGTAGCAGCATTATGCAGTGTGGTGTAATTGAAAATAATACTAAATTACTGAATGTGTATAATTTTAGAACATTCAGCTCAAGGGAAAGGTTTATTCATCTTTCAAGGGCCTGCTGAAGTGTCTCTATCATGTGAAGTTCTGAGACATTTCAGGGGCCCTGGCATAATCTACAGTGAATTAGGGAGGGCTGTCTATGTCCTCTATGTCTCAGTTATAATATTATAATGGTTTACTTCCATGTCTGCTCCTCAGCTAGATTGTGAGATTACTGAGAGGAAACTGTCTTATTCATCACTGGATACCAGTGCCTAGCATGGCGCCTTCTATAGTAAATGCTGAGTGTAAGAGGAGTAGATATTATGTGCTCATCAGAGTTCTAAGTGCTTTACATGGTTTTCCTCATTTTGTCCTTCTCACAGCTCTGTGAGGTAGTTACTATTATACTTCCATTTTACAAATGAAGAAACCATGGCCTAAAGAGTGATTTGCTTGTTTAATTGAAGTAAATGGTAGAAGAGAATTTAAGCCCATTCTCTCAACTAGTACACTAGCATGAAGACCAAGTCTTAAGTGTTTTGAGTAGGTGAACCAGTTGTGGGTTTGGGGGGCACTGCCCATGTCAGCGGGTTGTGTCACAGGAAGGGAGTAAGATACAGTGTTTATTGAGATGCTTGAATCTGAATTCCCTTTCATTATCCCAAGAGTGGAGAGCCCTCTCTGACTTATGGCAAACACTTTATAGATCCTCATTTCTTAAATTAAAATTTGGTAATATAGCTAAACAGGTTTGTGGATGGTACTATATTAACTGATTGGAAGCTACCAGATAGAAAAATAGAGACAATAATCTCTGCTGCTAATTTCTCCTAAATGTGTACTCTCTCTCAATGCAAAGTACTATTTACAACTTTGCATTACTCTAAACTCAGCACTTTCTTAGCTGGCCTGACATCTTCTATTGTTGTCTGGGGGAAAGAATGAAACAGTTGCACTAATCTAATCTTGGTATTTACTCTAAGATTTTGATAAATAAATCCCTGTTCTGAAAGGGAACAATGCCCTTTTGATATGCTTCACATATTTCTTTTCCAAGGGCATCCTGAATGGGTTGACTACAAATATTTCTGCTAATGAGATGGCCTTGAAATATCACTGCTGTGATTATAGGCATAAATAGTGAATTTTATTAGGTGACTTGAGTCCCACTTTTGATGGCATAGTAAATCTCAGAACAGCAGTGGGCGGTAGATAGATGAAGGGCTTGTTTGGATATAATTAACTTATTTGAGTGCAACTACTAGCTCTCTTAGCATAGCAATTCTAACTCAGTCTCAGGCTACTTTGAGTACATAAAACAATTCAGCACTGTTATAGGAATTCTACATGAACCCAAAGGATTAATACGTTTAAAAAACAAAGACTCTAGTTTGAGAGAGGCATGAAGATATTGATTAAACTCTCGCTTTACTTCATAATATTCACTGTAATTTGGTTATAATCTAGGCATTAATACCTGGTACCTCAAGTGATATTACAAAGTATACTCACAATAAATTTAATTTAATCAAATCCTTAATGTTTTGTCTTAAATGATACTCTTCTTTGTCAGTTCTTAGATGATTATTCCTCTTGTTGTATATTCTGATGAACTCAAATTTTATTTGTGAATGTGTGTTGGCATTCAGGGTGAATAAAGGGATTTTTCTAAGCCAGGAATGTGCATGGTCTTGGAGATACATCTAGAGTTACAACAATAATGCATGAAAATCCCTGTTTCCCCACCTCTTCACCAATGCTGTTTTGAAGAGACCAGGCCAATTATCTTGTAGAGTGTTCCATATTCTGAATTTTTCTGATTGTTTTCTCATGGTGGTGGTTAATTTGTTTCTCTATCACTTGCACTTCCTGTAAACTTGAAGTTAGATCTAAAAGCCTGAGTAGTTTCAGGTTCAATGTTTTTGGAGCAAATTGTTCATAGGTGATGCTGTATACTTCATGTTGCATTGCATCCTGGGGCATATCATGTCACATTAGCCCTCTATTCACAATGCTCGGTTATGATGGTACCCTCTATTGTGAAGGTACACTTCTCACTTCACAATTAGAAAGTAGTTGATGGAATACATTTATTTAATGTTAAGAATATTGATCATATTTGCATATGTTATTGGCTAAGGAAGTAATTTCCATTGTTGAGGAAGCAAAGATTTTTGTTTGTTTGGAGCGGGGGCAGGGGTATTCCAGCACTTCTCAATTCACACCAGGCAGATTCCTACTTATCAGTAAGTCCTTGAGGATAATCAGGCCAAGGAAACCTTAGACAATTCTGTTACTGAAACATTTTAAGGGTTAAAGATAGATAAAAGATTAAGCCAGGGAATTTGGGAATTTGGGGGATAATTTTAGCTTTATTTACTTTTTTAATAGGAAATACATTCATGTGATTCAAAATTCAAAATGTATAAAGGGTAAACAGTGAAGGGCTCTGTTCTAGTTATCTCTTACTGCCTAGCAAACCACTCCAAAATAGTGGCTTAAAACAGTAATGATGTCATTAGTTGCTAATGAAGCTGGGGGTCAATGGGTCAGTTCTCCTTCAGGGTCTCTTATGCAGTTACTATCAGAAAGTGGCTAGAGTTGGGGTCATCTCAAAGGTATTTTCACTTGCATGTCTGGTGCTGGAGCTGGGAAGACTCGAGCAGCTGGGGCTTCTAGGGCATTTCTCTTCTCTCTCTCCTGGAGTGACTGTCCCAAGGGGAACCTGCAGATGCTGCCGAGACTTTTCAAACGCTGCCTTGGGCACCGCCACTTCTACTGCATTCTGTTCATCAGGGCAGTTGCAAAGGCCCACCAAACTCCAAGGGAAGGGTCCTGTACTCCACCTCCTGATGGGAGGAGGGTCAAAGGATTTGCAGCTCTGCTTCAAAACCATCATGTACCTTCTCATGCTTTTTTTCCCCAGCCACTCAGTTTACTTTTACCAATGCAACCAATGTCACCAGTTTCTTTCATTTTTTTCTTTTTTTTACAAAGAGCATTTAATTAACTAATTCATTTCTTTACACATAACTGAAGTGATGTTACAGTACATAAGTTATTTACAACTGTGCAGTAATGTGTTGAAAAATAAATTATCTAGAAGGCAGCAAAAGTACATTGTGAATGTGTATAAAACTGTACAGTGTTTATGGGTACACTTTTTATATGATTATTGGCTCTGTAGTGTTTCAAGTTATGTTCTCAGAAAGAGAAACAAAATGCCCAAGATTAAAGGAAAAAATGTACAAACCACGTGGATTTGACTCCATTAAGAACACAGCTGAGAGTGCTGCCTCTGTGTCCCTGTGAGGCGGGCGGGCGGCGCAGCCAGACCCTCACCCGGCCCGGCGTCCCAGCCCAGGCGCGAGGCCGGCACCGTCCGCAGGCAGGTTCGTGGCGACAAGACGGCAGCCGGTCCGAAGCTCTTCCCACCCTCCGACCCGGAGGCCGCTGTTGGTGAGGGGTGGACGCCTTAATTTTATTCTCTTTAGTCGATCAGAAATGGAACAAGGAATTTTTAAAACACTCTTCGTCCTGCAGCTCCTGAGATGCCCGTGCAGCCGCCGGAAAAGAGCCTGAGGCCGCCGTGTCCATGCACGCGTCCTCGGCTCTGCGTCCTCCCGCGGCGGCGGGTGTGAAAGAGGCACGTGCCAGGGGCCCAGCGCGGGCTTCTTCCTGGGTGTCCCCACCGGGGACGTGGTCTCCTTCCGCCGCCCGGACTCGGCGGCAGACATAGGGGGCTCGCCTGTGTCCCGGGCAGCTGTCCCACCGCGTCAGGCCGGAAGGAGCACGAAGTCATCGTTGACGTCGACCATGGGCACGTAGAAGGACAGCACCTCGTTCACACACCGGGACTTGCGCCCGGTGGGGCCCAGCTCCTGCACATTCACCTGCCACTCCATCCTCTGCACGCAGCCTCGTGCTGCTGCCGCATCAGGAGACACTGTCACCAGTTTCTTGCGACGCATTTAAGAGCTGCTCTATAGACAACATGAGCATACATATTCTTCCCACTTAGCATGATGTATGCGGTGTACTGTACCTTGTATTTTTCTTAACAATATTTCATGGAGATTATTCAAATCAGTCCATAAAAAGAATCTTAATTTTGAAAATACCCTTACAGTGTTGCATTATATGGATATACCATAATGATTTAACCATTCCTTTGTTAATGCATATTCAGGTCATTTCTAATCTTTTAATATTACAAACAACAATAATATGAATAACTTTGGACATACATACATCATTTTGGATATATATAAGCCTATTTGATTTATAAATTCCTATATATAGAATTACAGGGTTAAAATGATATGAATATTTAAAATTTTGATAAATATTGCCACATTGCCCTTCATATAGGATGCAAACATTTTTACTTCCACTATGCATGAGAGGGTCCACTGCCTCACACCCTTACAAAGCAAAATTTTCTCAAATGTTTTGAGTTTTGGTACGTAAAAAATTACTTTTAATTCAATGTGGTTTTAATGTGCATTCTTTTAATGAGTGAGTTTGAACACTTCTTTTCCTATGTTTAAGAGCCAAGGGCTTCCCTGGTGGCACAGTGGTTAAGAATCCACCTGCCAGTGCGGGGGACACGGGTTGGAGCCTGGGAAGATCCCACATACCGCAGAGCAGCTAAGCCCTTGTGCCACAACTACTGAGCCTGCGCTCTAGAGCCTGCAAGCCACAACTACTGAGCCCATGTGCCTAGAGCCCGTGCTCTGCAACAAGAGAAGCCACCGCAATGAGAAGCCTGCTCGCTGCAACTAGAGAAAGCCCACTCTCAGCAACGAAGACCCAACACAGCCAAAAATAAAAAAAATTATTAAAAAAAAAAACTTGTATTTTTCTCAATTCCTGAAAAAAGTTAAAGATCATTTCAACAAAATGTTTGAGATGAGTGAAAAGTGAGTTAATCCACATTTCTGATAAACCTAAAGACCTTTTAATCATTCAAAAAGTGCTATTTTCCTGACTTCTATAAATGAGTAAGCGATGAAGATTTATTACCTTTGTGATTCTTTTACCTTTTTTTTTTTTTTTTAGCTGCACTGCACAGCATGTGGGATCTCAGTGTCCTGACCAGGGATTGAACCTGGGTTCCCTGCAGTGGAAGCTAGGAGTCTCAACCACTGGACCACCAGGGAAGCCCCACTTTGTGATTCTTAGACTCTGTCAAACCCAGCCTTCAATTCCCAGGTGGGCAGTAATGGATTTGAGATATTATAATTAGATGATAACCACTCTTTATCAGTAAAATTATTAATTTAAGAAAGGCTTCCTCTCTATCCCTTAGGGCTTACTATAAAACTTTCATTATTTCTGTGAACCGTTCTCTAACATCCTGATTTGAGATGAATGATCTGTCTTTGGATTTTGTGTGCTTTTCCTTGACTTCCTCCACACACGCCACTTTTACTGTCTCTTCCTCTCCCTCCTCAGCTAATATTTTATTTTTTGGATTCATGGGATTCATGGCAGTTTAGTCGGGGACAGTGACAATGTAGTAAGTAACAAACAGAATTTTGGTAAAACTCTGTAAGCAAGAGAGAGGACAAATTGGTATGGTTGAGAAGATACTAGTACTGGAGCCAAAAAACCTGCCATTCACTCACCTGGCTGCGGGCTGGTTGGTCAACTTTTCAGGGAATCCATTTATTCATAGGAAAGTGAGGATAATACTCAACTTACTGGGTTGTTGTGAAGATGAAGAGAAAGAATGTTTTCAACGAACGTTTATTGAATGCCTCTCATGTCCAGGTGCCATTTGTCCTCAGAGAGGTCCACTAACTTTCCAACTTACTGATTGTATTACTTTCTTAGGGCTGCCATAACAAATTACCATAAAATGGGTGGCTTAAAACAATAGAAGTATATATTTACACAGTTCTGGAGACCAGAAGTCTAAAATTAAGGTGTCAGCAGGGTTGATTCCTTCTAGAGGCACTGAGGGAGAATCCATTCCATGCCTCTCACCGAGCTTCTGGTGGCTGCCCACAGTTCTTGGAATTCCTTGGCTTATAGATGCATCACTCCAACTCTGCCTACATCTTCATGTGGACTTCCCCTCTCTGTGTGTCTGTCTTCTTTTCTGTCTCTTATAAGGGCACTTATCATTGAATTTAGGACCCACCCTAAATCTGGGATGATCTCATCTCAAGATTTTTAACTTAATTACATCTATTAAGACCCTATTTCCAAATAAGGATCACATTCACAGGTACCAAAGGTTAAGAACTGGACATATCTTTTGAAGGCCAGCATTCACCCACTATAGTGACCAAGCTAAGAACTGAATCCGGGTTCTTTCTGATTCCAGGATCAATGTACTATGGACTCTACCATGCTCTCTCCTTCTTTGAGACTTCTTTGCCAATGTTAAGGACCACATCACGGTTTCTTCTTCTTGTTGTTCTGCAATTATATAGTTCCCTGTACTTCTAATTCATAACAGAAAGTAACCTTGGCCCCTGAAAGAAATCACTGAATTCTACTAATTTAGGCAGGTATCCCCTGCCTAAATAATTTTTGAATAATAAGTTGAGTTGTGCATTTGGGAGTTGTTAAATTATCCAGGTTTGTAGCAAAAAACAAGAAGATAGTTAACATTTATTAACTGCTTATTATGTGTCAGGCTTGTGCTGAGTGCTTCACATGCATCATCTCATTTCATCTTAGAACAGTGACTGTTACTATCTCTCATTTACAGAAGAAAATGAGGTTCAGAGAGGTTAAGGAACTTAAGCAGCTTTTAAGTCACAGAGTTGCTAAGTGGTGGAGGTGAGATTCAAACCCAGGCATCTGACACCAAATCTTATGCTCTTGAAACTAGAGTACAGTAACATTACCAGTGGAGCTCCTGACATGGAATTCATATCTCCCTACCACCAGGCTGGGCAGGAGGCAGTGGGGCTTAATGAAAGAAGACTTGTTAATCATGAAAATTAACCATGTATTTCTAATGGGAACAGATCTGGCGTTCAGATGTCTCTTTCTTTTCCCTCATTTCATTTTTGTAGTGATACTGTTGAAAGATATTTGGAACCACTGAGTGAAAAGCACTTGGAGCTTCAGCTCAGTTTTTAGGAAAAAAAAAAATCAGGGTATTTCCTTTCTGTCATTACTGTTCCAATCCCTTCAGTCTGGAGTTTCCCTATGCATTCATTACTCAGAACAGTTGTTTTGAATTTGTCAGCACATTATAATGTAATTTTGCTGAAGAAATATAGCATTCTTCCCCCGCCACAAAGGCCAAATTTGTTTTGGTTTGCCATTAATGTAAAACAAATTTCCCTTCACCAAGGTAATATAATAAAAAGCCACCTAACTACAAGAAAGGATATTGTTAAGTCAGATGTAGTCAGCCTACAATTCTTTCTTTCTGACTAATATTTTTAAATTATCTTTAGCTGACACAGAAAGATGAATCATTGATATGATCCCAAAGTCTAAACAAAAGTTTATTGCTTTACAGTATATTCATTTATTTTTAATGCTTATGTCTATTTTTAATGAGTGGCTTTGTAAAAATATCTTAACTACTCAAAACATTAACTACACTGTCTGCCATTCCATCAACTTAAGTAACTGCTGAACTTAACCAGAACTGCTCTTTGTCTTCTCTTGCCTGTAATGCAATTCGTTAATGATGGCATGTTTATAGCTTATATGAAAAAGTTCATCTTCTTTTGTGTATTGTCCTCTTTAATTAACTTAGGATCCTTGAAAAAGAATTTAAGCCTAAAATCCTTCTGATAGATTTATTGTTTTCCTCTTAAAGTAACAATGTCACTTGTATTTAAAGGATCAAGGTAGCTTGCTTCAACTCCAAAGCAGTCTTTGTAAATCATGCACTTGAGAGGTTCTTGGGAACACACGTTTGGATTCAGGGTTGCACCATAACTGCACTAGGATGAGTGAGATTAGGGGAAAACAAAACAAAACAAAACAAAACAAAACGAGAGCTGGCAAGAAAGGAGAAGATTGGCACTTTTGCCCCTTTGCTCAACTACTTTTTCTTCTCAGTGTTTGATACAGTAAGTCACCAGGACGACAAAAGGCAAAGAGGCAGAGGGTGGAATTGCATTGCAACTGGCAACCAATGTGTGTTGACTTCTGAAAGTCATAAAAAAGAAAACGAATAGTTGTATATAAAGCGTCTATTTTCTTGTTTGGAGCATTATGTGCCCAAAATGAACACTTGATGATTCTAGCTCAATATACTGTTTTTAGATTTTCTATAAATTTGAAAGAAACAGAATATCTCCCCTGGGTTTCTGCATGCCATGGATTTACTTGACAACAGTGAATTCAGGGAATTTCCTAACACCTCTGTGGGGAAGCTATTGTTTTCATTGTGGAGTCAGGGAAGCTGAAGAGCAGAGAGTTTAAGTGATTCGCTCAAGGTCAACTGGAGATCAGGGAATATTTGGCTCCAAAGTTCCTGGGCTAATTATTATTTGGTTACTCTCTCTCTCTGATTTATGCATATATTAATAATTGGTTTTTATTTAAAGCTGGAGAGAATGAGTCTGAAGACCTTTTAGAAAAGAAAACCAGCTTTTGGGACTTCCCTGGTGGGCCAGTGTTTAAGACTTCACCTTCCAATGCAGGGGGTGCGGATTCAATCCCTGGTTGGGGAGCTGAGATCCCACATGCCTCACAGCCAAAAAACCAAAACACAAAACAGAAGCAATATTGTAACAAATTCAATAAAGACTTTAAAAATAGTCCACACAAAAAAAAAAGAAATCTTAAAAAAAAAAAAAAAACAGCTTCTGATAGTTTTCTTATCAATAAAGCACATTCTCCTATTCTTGATTCAAGGCCTTTTAAATCTGTTTTCATTGCTCAAGGACTGTCCCTGTTAATCGCTATTCTGTTTTTGTTTCTATGAATTTGACTGTTCTAGGTACCTCATGTAAGTGGAATCGTGTACTATTTGTCCTTTTACGTCTGGTTTATTTCACTTAGCTTAATGTTTTTAAGGTTCATCCACGTTGTAACATGTACCAGAATTTCATTTGTTTTTGAGGCTGAATAATATTCCATTACATACGTGCACACACACACACACACACACACACACACACACACAATGTTTAATTTATTCATTCATCTATTGATGGACATTTGGGCTGCTTCCTACCTCTTGGCTATCATGATAATGCTTCTTTGAACACTGATGTACAAGTATCTATTTGAGTACCTACTTTCAATTCTTTTTTTAAAAAATTAATTAATTAATTATTTTTGGCTGTGTTGGGTCTTCGTTTCTGTGCGAGGACCTTCTCTAGTTGCGGCGAGCAGGGACCACTCTTCATTGCGGTGCGCGAGCCTCTCACTATCGCGGCGTCTCTTGTTGCGGAGCACAGGCTCCAGATGCGCAGGCTCAGTAGTTGTGGCTCACGGACCTAGTTGCTCCGCAGCATGTGGGATCTTCCCAGACCAGGGTTTGAACCCGTGTCCCCTGCATTGGCAGGCAGACTCCCAACCACTGTGCCACCAGGGAAGCCCAATTCTTTTGAGTATATATATCTAGAAGTAGAATTGCTAGATCACATGGTAATTCTGTTTAAAATTTGAGGAACTACCATACTGTTTTCCACAGCAGCTGCACCATTTTATATTCCTGGCAGCACATGCACAATGGTTCCAGTTTCTCCACATCCTCTCCAACATTCGTTATTTTGTTTTTTTGGTAACAGCCATCCTAATGAGTATGAAGTGGATAATCAATTTGATTTTAAACAATATTAGCTATAGTGGACATGTGTCACATTTGCAGTGACCCATCTTCTGAATAGCTTTTCTAACTATGGAGAATTTCCATAAATTCTACCGCTCCAATGTAGATCTCAGAGTTCAAATCCCCAGCTTCTTTCACAGCTAAATGGACCTTGCATGATCCATTAATCAGATGCACCTATGCAAGATTTTAATTTCTAAATGACTAATAAAAAATATAAGCTCAGTTCAGTGCTTCCATTTGTTGGCTTGAGTGGTGGCATGGAGCCTGGCTTTGGGGGGCATTCACAGTGGCAACAGGTCCAATGCTGTCAAGTTCCTGAAGTCTAGGGTGACAGTGGAATTTCCTCATCAAGCTATTTCTGTGGCATGATTTTGGGCATTGTTCCTGGAAACCCAGCCTCAAGCTTATTTCTCCAGCCAAAAAAGTCCACTACAATCTAATTTAGTTGCATATCCAATTGATTACTTGTCTTCAACCTGCCCCATACTACCAGCTGTGCTTCTGCCTGGGGGCCTTTGAGTGGGGAAAGGGCATTGTCTACATGTTCACGCTTCCTTCTGTCTTTTTCCTCTAGTCTAAGTTCTTGCATTACAGGAGCAGGGAGGATGGATAAAGATAAAAAAGAATGTTCACCTAACTGATGCCTTTGTGGTTCCCTCTCAGAGAGCATTACCCTCTCTGTGGCCTGGATCTAAATGCTTGTCCTCTGGTGGTGGACTTTTCTATATATGCAAGTGACCAGAGAGCTGTGGAATCTGCACAAGATGTCATTAAAGAATAGCCAAGGGAGATTCAGTAAAGCATGGTTGAAGGCAGTAAATGGAAAAAAAATCCAACCAGTTTATATTTATGCCTCTGTGAATTCAGGTTGTCTAACATGCTAGTTACTGAAGATGCCTCCATTTGAGAACCCTGTTTGTATATGCGAGTCTCGCTTCCAGCTCCACACATCACCCGAACCCATCTGCTGACCTGAGAGGTCCACTCAGACTTGACTTTACCACCCCACCCCCGGCACCAGCATAGTCCATGATAGAACACCCCACAGACTCCAGCTACTGGAGTCCTTGCTTGATGGCTCACTCTCTTGGTTGGGGTGCTAGCAAGGCAGCTCAAGACTGGCTACTTGTGAACCCACAGGAAACTGACACAGCTTTGCCCCCACCAAATAGTGAGAGTACAGACTGCTACACACTTGCATCCTCTCCGCCCTGCCATCTTTTTTTTATTTATTTATATAGGTACAGGGCACAGATCAGCAAGCACACTGTATAAACAGAAGCCAAGCTAAGGAATAAGATGTCAAAAAGACACTTTAGATCTGAGGAGGGAAAAGCCACAGTACTCTCATCCTTCACCAGCAACACCCCACTCTCAAGATTCTCCTTTCTCGCCCTGATCTTCTCTTATATAAACTAGAGTTGGAAGGGCATGTGGGGCAGAGGATGAGAGTTCCAGAGCCCTTTTAACCACTTCTCAATAATCCCTGGAAGAAGTGCCACTTGGTTTTATTTCTCTTTCAAATCTGGGGCATTTCATACCTCTTTTATGTCTGAGCACTAGGTCATGTCCCACAAACATTCTGTTACATCCATTCCCTGGATATTTGTTCTTGTGGTCTCTGGACAATAGCTCATGTCCCACTTAGCAGTCTATTACATCTACTCCCTGGATATTTTTCCTCAAATTATTTCTTTCTCACTCCTTTTCTCTGTTTTCTCTTTCTGAAACTCTCATTATTCAGACATTGGCCTTCCTAGACTGTTTTATACAATGTTTTATAATATAATGTAAGGGTTTATACTTTCTATATAAAATACATGCAAATATAAATTTATGTAACATAATATAATATTTTATTTATTTCTCATATTTCCCTTTCTTTGGTTTATGCTCTGCTTTTGGGGAGATTGACTCACCTGAATTTCCAAACTTTCTATTGAGTGTTTTAGTTCTGCTATCATGTTATTAATTTCTAAGGGCTCTTTTATGTTCTCTGAATGTTCCTTTTTAAATAGCATTCTGACCCTGTTTCTAGGATTTAGTATCATTGCTTATCTCTTTGAAGATATTAATAATTGTTTTATTTTGAAGCTTTTTCTTCCCTTCATAGTTTAATTTTCCTCCAAGTTGTTTTTCTCTCTTTGTGGTTTGTTTGTTTGATCTTTTTCTTATTTATTAGAGGCATTCTGCAGCTGTCTGGTAATATTTAGGTGTCTGCTTATGTTTAATTGTGGGTGAGTAAAACAGCTGATAGGAAGATCTGAGTGGGTTTCACTGGAGGGTGATATGGCTGGACTATTTGTTGGGGGAAACCTTAATATCAGTATCTTAAGTTTTTCCTCTGGATCAGATATCCCAGAGATAACTCTTCTTCTAATTCTTCCACCTGGAGAGAAAACGTTTGGTCATAACCATTCTGGAAGGTAGGTGGGTGAACAGGGTTTGGAGGTGGGGTCCCACTCAGCTTTCAGTGTCTGCATATTCATCTACTCACCCTGGTTTCAGTATGGTACTCTTACTCTTAACTTGGTCTGTGTCATCCAAGTCCAATATACTTCTGTTTTTCCCTTTCCACAGAATAAACATCCATACTTTTGTTAGGGTGGTGTGATGGTTAATTTTATGTGTAACTTGACTGGACTAAGAGATGTTCAGAGAGCTGGTAAAACATCACTTCTAGATGTGTCTGTAAGGGTGTCCCTGAAAGAGGTTAGCATTTGAATTGGTGGACTGAGTAAAAAAGATCACCCTCACCAATGCAGGTGGGCATCGTCCAATCTGCTGAGGGAGGGCCTGAATGAAAAGAAAATGTAGAGAAAGGGTGAATTTACTCTTTGCTTGAGTTGGGACATCCATCTTCTCCTGCTCTTGGACATCAGCATCCTGTTCTTAGGCCTTTGGACTTGGACCAGGTGGATCCTTTGGCTCCCCTGGTTCTCAGTTTTAGGTTTGGACTGGAACTCTACCACTGGCTCTCTGGGGCCTCCAGCTTGCAGACAGCAGATCATGGGACTTCTCAGCTTCCATAATTGCATGAGTCAATCCCTCATAATAAATCTCTTTCTGTATATGTATATATACTTTTGGTTCTGTTTCTCTGGAGAACTGACTAATACAGGTGGGGAGGACAAGTCATCCATAACATGGGGTATGGAGGGGATCGAGGAAGGTAGTGCTTCCCAAATGGCTTTCTAACCCTCCTTATTTTAAACCACCGTCTTCATGCCCATTTCTAATGTTACCTGGTGTCACCATCTCCTGGACTGTCGATGGTGTTGCAGAATTAACCAAGCCAGCTTCAAATCTGACTTCCTTTGATCTGCTTAGTCAGTTTTTATTTATCCATCTTCTTTCTAGCTTCTAAAACCTTGTTGTTGTCTCCTCTCCCATTTTCCATATTCTTAAATGTTCATACATTTCTAAATAATATCTATCTACTCATTGTGGTTTTTATGTTGTTTCTGGAGAAGCAAAATTTGGATGAGTATGTTCAATCCACCATCTTTACCCAGAACTTTAATCTAGAAGCCTACATCCAACTGAACTATTTTTTATGACAGATGTTTTCAAAGGTTTGGAGAATAGACCTCTCTAGATCTTTGCTGAAAAAAGTTACTAAAGGATATATTTCAAAAATCAGGAAACTGAACCTTGAAGGAAAGCATGGACTGCAAGAATCAATAGACTTGGGAGCCTGGTGGAGATCCAGGCGGATGCCACCTATGGGGAAGTTATTCCCTTCTGGAAGAATGTGGGGATGTCTTTGTTTTTTATTATTATTTTTTTATTGAAGTATCGTTGATTTACAATGTTGTGCTAATTTCTGCTGTACAGCAAAGTGACTCAGTTATACACATATATAAGTCTTTTTAAATATTTTTTCCATTATGGTTTATCCCAGGAGTTTGGATATAGTTCCCTTTGCTATACATTAGGGCCTTGTCGTTTATCCATTCTAAATGTAATAGTTTGCATCTACTATCCCCAAACTCAGTCCATCCCTCTCCCTGTCCCCTGCTTGGCAACCACAAGTCTGTTCTCTGTGTCTATGAGTCCGTTTCTGTTTTGTAGATAAGTTCATTTGTGCCATATTTTAGATTCCACGTATAAGTGATATCACATGCTATTTGTCCTTCTCTTTCTGACTTACTTCACTTAGTATGATAATCTCTAGGTCCATCCATGTTGCTGCAAATGGCATTATTTCATTCTTTTTTTATGACTGAGTAGTATTCCATTGTATATATGTACCACATCTTCTGGAAGAATGTGGGGATGTCTTTGGCCCAGTATGGAAACTTAGCAAAGAAACAGAAGGCAGCCCCCACTGTAAAGCATTTCCAAAGCTAGAGTGAAGGAAGCCACCCCAGTCCACTGCCTGGTTCTGGAATGAAGCCTAGAGGTGAGGGAATCAGTTTCCCCATGGAACATCCCCATTCCCCACCACCATGAGAGAAATTCTGCATCCAATGAGTTAGATATCCAGAAGTCTAATTTGAACCTGGGTAAGTGAATAAATAAAACCTCCTCATAACAAAATAAGTTTAAAATGTGCATATAAAGTTGTCATATGTGTCATGAAAAAAACCACATTTTCACTTTGGGAGGAGTTATGCGGGCTCCAGCAATTCAGAAACAATATGTCTCACTTAGAAGTTTCTCTCTGTTTCTTTTTCTCAGAAGACACGTTTACTGGGCACAGACAGACTTGCCCCTCAGGCTATGTTATAACCAGGGCCCAAGATAACTTCCTTTAGCCTCTAGAAACAGAGTCCTGTAAGCTGCCTCTTGATATATTCCATTCCATTTTGTTTGCTCCACCTCAAGTATTGTCAAATAAAGATTTCTATTTTAATCCTTAAACTATCTTCTTTTTTTTAAATTTAAGTATATAGTTGATTTTAAATATTATATTAGTTTCAGGTACAGCATAGTGATTCAGTATTTTTACAGATTATACTCCATTAAAGGTTATTACAACATAATGGCTATAATTCCCTGTGCTATATAATATATCCTTCTTTCTTATCTATTTTATACATAGTAGTTTGTATCTCTTAATTCCATACCCCTAATTTGCCCCTCCCCCTTCCCTCTCCCCATTGGTAACCACCAGCTGGTTTTCTATATCTGTGAGTCTGTTTCTGTTTTACATATACATTCATTTGTATCATTTTTTTAGATTCTACATATAAATGATATCATACAGTATTTGTCTTTGTCTGACTTATTTCACTAAGCATAATATTCTCTATCTCCATCCATGTTGCTGCAAATGGCAGAATTTCATTTTTTTAATGGATGAGTAATAGTTCATTTATATAAATATAAATATATATGTATCTCACCACATCTTCTTTATCTATTCTTCTGTTGATGGGCCTTTGGGTTGCTTCCTTATCTTGGCTCTTGTAAGTTGTCCTGCTATGAACATTAGGGTACATGTATCTTTTCAAATTAGTGTTTTAATTTTTTTCCAGATATGTACCCAGGAGTGGCATTGCTGGATCATATGGTAGTTCTATTTTTAGTTTTTTGAGGCACCTCCATACTGTTTTCCATAGTGGCTGCACGAATTTACATTCCTACCAACAGTATACAAGATTCCCTTTTCTCCACATCTCCAACAATTTGTTATTTTTATACTTTTTGATGATAGCCATTCTGACAGGCGTGATATCTCATTCGTGTTTTTATTTGCATTTCTCTAATAATTAGCAATGTTAAGCATCTTTTCATGTGCCTGTTAGCCATCTGTATATCTTCTTTGGAAAAATGTCTCTTCAGGTCTTTTGCCCATTTTGAGTTTTTTTTGCTTAAAACAACAGAAATTTATTCTTCCACAGTTCTAGAGGCTAGAAGTCCAAAACTAGTAACATAGGACCAAAACTCCCTTCAGAAGGACTAGGAAAGAATCCATTCTTTGCCTCTTCCAGTTTCTGGTGGCTGAGGGCATTCCTTGGCTTATGGCCACATCACTCCTATCTCTGTCTCCATAGTCACATCTCGTTCTCCCTTTTGCCCGTATTTTGACTGGGTTGTTTGTTTTTTTAATATTGAGTTGCATGAGCTGTTTATATTTTTTGGATATTAACCCCATGTCGATCATATTATTTGCAAATATTTTCTCCCATTCTGTAGGTTGTCTTTTCATCTTGTCGATGGTTTCCCTTGCTGTGCAAAAGCTTTTAAGTTTAATTAGTCCTATTTGTTTATTTTATTTTTAACATCTTTATTGGAATATAATTGCTTTACAATGGTGTGTTAGTTTCTGCTTTATAACAAAGTGCATCAGCTATACATATACATATATCCTCATATCTCCTCCCTCTTGCATATTTGTTTATTTCTGATCTTATCTCTTTTACCATAGGAGACAGATCCATAAAAAAATTGCTATGATTTATGTCAAAGAGTGTTCTGCCTATGTTGTCTTCTATGAGTTTTATGGTTTCAGGTCTTAACATTTAGGAATTTAATCCATTTTGAGTTTATTTTTGTATATGGTGTGAGGAAATGTTCTAATCTCATTCTTTTACATGTAGCTATCTGGTTTTCCCAGATCCACTTGTTGAAGACACTGTCTTTTCTCCATTGTATATTCTTGCCTCCCTAGACTAAAACTATTTTCTTCATTACTATTTTTAATATTCTAGTTGTTGGTAATTATAATGGAATTCACTCAATACTTTAGATTTTTCTTTTCTGATAGAACATCAAAGCTACAGTTTACCAATAGTCCAATTTGCATTTCTAGTTTCTGTACCCCCTGTACTCGACCTCCAAAGGCAGGACACTATGTGAAAGGCTATTTTGATGACTAGACTACCTCTTCAGTTTCAACTACAAGCCTAGACCTGTGAAAAACTTAGGTGGGTAGAAAATTAATAGTAAATATTTATATGGTGCTTACAGAGTGCCAGGTACTCTTTTAAGTATTCTAACAATATAAACTCATCTCGTATTCACAACCACCCAGTGAGATAGGTACTATTATTATTTTCATCTTACAGAAGAGGAAACTGAGGCCCAGAGAGACCAAACGATGTACTGTAGGTTCACAGGTAGTAAGTGACAGCAGACAAGTTGAACCTTAGTGGTTTGGCTCCAGAGTCCACAGTCTCAATGACAAAATTATGTTCCCTGTTCTGATACAACACTCTCTTATTCTTTTAAAACAGCTTTCCCCCCCTGTTAACACTAAAAGTATTTAATTTTGCTGATGATGAAAAGATTAAGTCAGTGCCTTCTTAACCCTGGCTCAATGGAATCACCTTGGAGAGCTTTAAAGAAATAGCAGTGCTTTGGTCCTATCTCAGAAATTATGATTTAATTGGTTGGGTGGAGCCCAAACTTTGTATTAAAAGAAGCAACTCCCCAGATGGTTCTATTGTGCATCTGGACTCATGATGCACTGGATTAGCTCATTGAAGCATCTTGCGATACCTGGTGGTAGAATTTCTTCATTATCACCAATTACTTGGGCCTTTAAATCCCCAGTGTTTCAGCCCTTTGCATTTCAGTCTTTCAGATTAGTAGTAATAGTGTGAATTGGCTTCTCATGGATAATGTGTCTTTGCACAGCATGCACTCGTGCATGCATGCACACACCTCATATGCCTGTTCAGAGCTGATATTCGCTGTCTGTCACCTTCCCAGTTGGTGTCCATTCTGTGTCTCAGTGCCCAGGACTTAGTGGTTGTGAATATCATCTTGTCCCTCTTCAGTTTATTTGTTTTTAAAAATATTTATTTATTTGGCTGCACTGGGTCTTAATTGCGGCACATGGGATCTTCGTTGCCACATGCGGGATCTTTTTTAGTTGTGGCATGTGGGATCTAGTTGCCTAACCAGGGATTGAACCCGGGCCCCCTGCATTGGGAGCCCAGTCTTAGCCACTGAACCACCAGGGAAGTCCCCCCTATTCAGTTTAGACCAAATCACGTAATGTGTAGATCCCCAGTCTAACACATTAATAACATCAGAGGCTAAGCTGGGATTTCACTCCTCTTTTCGGAAATATTTTTGGCTACAGAATGCTTTTTTCTTCCTCTTTTTTCCCCATGCCACAGCACTCAGACAAAACTTGAGGAGAAAGCATACCACCTGGGTTTAGCCCAACTTGCCCATGGACCTCACTAGTCTCTGGAGCCACCATTAACTGTAATAAATCAAATTCCAATGTCCTTCAGCTCCCTCTTAGCCCCAACAGGTGACATAGAGCCTCAACTCCCAGGACTGGGGGGAGTGTCCCAAGGGAGCACATATACCCTCACAAACGAACCTGTACCCATTCTCGCTGCCCTGAACCCTGAAATGCCAAAGGGCTGGGGGTCTGTGGCGAAGTGCATTGTGACACTGCTCACCTGCTCTTTTCTTAATATGGCCACGGGGGTCTAGAGCTCTTTGTGGCCCAGTGTTTTGTAGAGAAGAGAGCTTCCTGGCTTTCCCAACAGCCTAGCCTTCCTCCTGGACCCAGACAAGAGTCCACAGGGTGGGGCTGGGACAACCCAGGAGGCAGGATGCAGGCTGTTGCATCATCTCTATTTCCCTGCAACAGCCAAGGCTTGGTGCCTCCTTCCAGGGGCCGAGCCCTCTCCCTGGAGCTTCCTCTGCCTCTCATGTAACTAGGCCTCTGAGAGCCTTCCCCACTCCCTGCTCCCCGCTCCCCTCTCCCCAGTCCCAGCTGTGTTGCTCTGACACCAGAAAGCCTGCTCTGACTCCCTGTTCACACTGCACATCTGTGTAGCTCATTCGTTTCTATAAACATCCCCAAGGATGACCTACAGTTTACATTTAATTCTTTTTCTTCCAACCACAGGCATGAAGCTTAGGCAGGCCTCCGGGCTATGTGGACCAGTGAGCTATGCCGGTCCTTAGCCTTTCGTTCAACAAGCATTTACTGAGCGCCTACAATCAGCTGTGCACAGACATGGCACAGGAGCAGACACAAAGATAAAGCAGATGTGTTCTCTGCCCTTGAAATCTCAGCCTCCATTGCAGAACAGAGACATAAATAAAGTCATTGCGATACAGCGCAACACACGATGCAGCTTGCCGGGGGTGGAGGGGACAGTGAAGAACAGGCATGGAGAAGGGGACATTTGAACTGGGTCTTGAGAAATGAATAGGAGTGCATGAGTTTTCTAGAGTGGCATACAAAATACCACAGACTGGGTGGCTTAAACAACAGGAATTTCAGTTCTGGGGCCCAGAAATCCAAGATCAAAGTGTCAGCAGGGTTGGTTCCTTCTAAGGGCTGTGAGAGAGAATCAGTTCCAGGCCTGTCACCTAGCTTTAGTTTGTTGGTTGCTGGCAGTGTTTCTCTTACCTTGGCTTGTAGAAGCATTGCACTGATCTCTGCCATTGTCTTCATTCACATGGCGTTCTCCTTGTTTGTGACTGTGTCCAAATTTCCCCTTTTATAAGGACAACAGTCATATTGGATTAGGGCCCACACTACTCCAATGTGGCCTCATCTTAACTAATTACATCTGCAATGACGCTATTCCCAAATAAGGTCACATTCTGCGGTGCTGGGGGCTAGGACTTGAACAGATCATTGTGGGCGTGGGGAGATGATTCAACCCATAATAAGGACTTTACCAACTAGTGAACACGTGAGAGGGATAAGAGGATGAAGACTGAGAAAGGGAAGTGGGCGCACAGGTATTAGTGTGGGATGGACGTGGGATGGAGAGGTAGGGCCTCTGATTACAAAGGGCTTTTCCAGCAGGACTCCGGGTATCGACACTTCACTGGGACAGAGAGAAATTTGCCTTTCTGGCCTCAGCCCAGCCTAGGGTGGAGGAAGGAGGTGAGGGGTCCGGGAACAGGACATTTCAAAGTGTCTGCTCATACCTCCCCTGTGTTGGAAGATTAGAGAGATCAAGAGGGCTTTGCTGGTAGCTAGATCTGGGTTTACGTCCAGCCCCCCTACGCTTGGGCGAATCACTTCAATGCTTTGGCTGTAGTTTCTTCCTCCATAAATTGAGCATGAAACCACCTGGTACATCATAAACACTCAACAAAAGGTGGTATCATCACTGTGATGAGTCAGCCTAGGGAACTTCGACCAAAAAAAAAAAAAAAAATCAAAAGGTTTCATTCAAATCATAATGAAGGATGTCTGACACCAAGCTAGGATTCAGAGTAAGCTGATGAAGAAGAGATTAATGATGGAGAGAAAGTATCTATTCAATATCTATGTCCTTTTAAATGCTCACTCTGAAAGAAATATCTACTTTCCCAGTTCAGGTCATTTGAGTGCAGCAATTTAAACAGTGGGGTATATATTTTGTAATAAAAGGAGATTTGTAATAACTGGTTAACCTTGGGCCTTGTTCCCTCACAGGGGATGATTCTGACCCACAGCAGGCATGTGACTGCTCCTCAGGGGTGAGAGGCAGCTGGTGCTGGGCAGGAAGCAAGGGACAATGCCAGCCAGCCTCGGGGCAGAGCCCCCAGACACCTCCTGCTGGAATGCAACGAAGGTCACTGGCAGGACAAGCCACAGAGCCTGGAATTATTTTACCAGCTCATTTTCAACCTGATGGTGTACATGTTCGTGTGCATGTGCGGAGAGAGAGACAATGCGAAAGTAAGGTAGCAAAATACCGAGGGTAGAGTGGGCATGAGAGGTAGAGGCAAGCCCAGACAGAGACCTACAAAGACCCAGAGACAGAGACAAAACAGCGACGAGCAGTAGGATGTGCCAGGTTCTGTGAGAGGCGAGCCTCGTGCCCACAGAGACAGCAGGTTGCTTTGCCTGCCTGTGGTGTAGGCGGCCCTTGTGAGGAGAGACAGGCCTTTGCAAAGAGGAAGATTTTAGGGGCACTGCAGCATATGCCATCAAATTCCAGCTTCACACTGGCTGGACATGTGACCTTGAACAAGTTAAATGACCCTTCTGGTCCCGTTTCCTTGTCTGTAAGTGAAGATAACAGTGGTCTTCAGCTGATAGGAATGTTGCATGGATTAAATGAGATAACACACGTAGAGTGCCAGGCATGTGCTCACTTGATGTATAACACTCTGTATTAGTTTCCTACGGCTGCTACAACACACTATCACAGACTGGGTGCTTTAAAACAACAGGATGTTATTCTCTCACAGTGGAGGCCAGAAGTCTGAAATCCAGGTGTCTGCAGGGCTACACTCCTCCGGGGCTCTAGGAGAGAATCTGTTCTTTCTCTTTTCCAGCTTCATTCTTTGCCTTTGGGGCTGCATCACTCCAATCTCAGCCTCCCTTTTTACATTGCCTGTTACTTCTCTTCTCTCTCTTATAAGGACACTTGCCATTAATTTAGGACCCACCCCATAACCCAGGATGATCTCATCTCAAGATCCCTAATTTAATTACATCTGCATAGCCCTCTTTCCAAATAAGGTCACATCCACAAGTTCTGGGATATAAACATATCTTTTTGGGGGGCTACCATTCAACCCACTACACTACCTAATGTTTATTGAGTGCTTTCTAAAATCAGAACTTTACGTGCATTATTTGATTATTCAATTAAGCTACATCTTATGGAGAGAGGCCCAGGTAGTTCTTACCTTGGGGCCTCATGCTGTTTTCCCAAATGATGTGGTAGTGAACGGCCATGTGGCTTTGTGATTAGTGATGAAAGGAAGTGTGTTGACACACATCATTTCTAGATTTTTCCAGATTCCTTCCTTGGTGCTCTCCATATACAATATCCTTTCCCTTCCCTGCAAAATGTCTTCAGGAAAGGACTTGTCCCAGCTGCTGGGAGTGTTGTCATCAAACAGCCTTCAGCTGTTTGCCCCTTTGGGTTGGCCTCCGTGTAGAAAGCCGCCTCATTGGAGCTCACTGTCCCAGTGTGGGCCACATCCAGTGACAGATGGAGGCAGCTGTACAAAGAGCCAGGCCATTTTAACCTAACATGGAGCAAGTCAAGTGGGCCATTTAAACTCCAGAGTTTCCTGTGGGGTCAGAAGGGGCTTCAAGGGACCTGATTGCATTGTCACTTCTCCCTGGGCCCAATCCTGCTTCTTCCCACTCCCTTCCACAGGAGTTGATCCCAAGGGCGTCCCCTAGTGAACATTCTGTGCACTAAACTCCAAATCAGAGTCTGCTCTCCAGAGTCCCCAGTCTGTGCCAATGTGGAAGGGTCATCTGTTCTTGGGATCATGCAATTATATGTGAAATAGAAATTTTACTCCAACTAATTCTGCACTTAGGTGTAATGATCCAGTTTCCCATAGGTGGCAATAAATGATGTCACCTTTAAGTATTAAATCGTATTTTAAAATTTTTGGAGATCTCTTTAGGGCTTTGAAGTTTTTCATTTTCCTAACAACTGGAACATGCAAATGAATCTAAGGCAACCCTAAAGCTTTGAAATATTCCATAGGTACCTGGGAAAAGGAGAACCGGTTTGATAGTTGCTGAAAATTTGTTTGGTTGAAAATAGTGTTTTGAAGTTTCAGCTGGATTCATATCCATCTTTAAATTTTTAATTAAGTAATTTGATGAAACTCATCAGATATTTAGCACCATCTGTGAGCAAGAAATCAAAAAAGAAAGACAAAGGAGATAGGCTACTGTACCAGTTGAGAAAATAGGCTTTTGGAATAAAGCCAATCTGAGTTTGAATCTTGTCTCTACCACGTGCTGTCACTGAACTCTGCACTTCGGTTTCCCCATCTATTAAATGGGGATAATAATGATGCAAACCCCATAGAGTCTTTGAGGAAGTTAAATGAGATTATCTATCTAAAATGTTTATAATAGTAAACATGATAAATGTTTTTATTATTATTAGCTACTCCCTGAGTCAAAGCATATAAACACACACACTAAACAAATTTTAGATCATTTGAGCCACTGCCTACAGAAAACTCCTGAAACCTTGTCTAAACTTATTTTAAAAGGATCCAGGAGCTTTCTTCTTATTAGAGAGAAGGCTTTCAAGTTTTCTCATCATGAAGATGACATCTGAGTCAAGACCTAGAGGTAGTGCCAGCATGAGTCCTGTGGCTCTCCCGGCAAGAGCATTTCAAACAGAGAGAACAGCCAGCGCGAAGTTCTGAGAGGACAGCTAGACTGTGTCTGAGGATCAGCCAGGAGGTCCATGTAGCTGGAGGGAAGTAAGCAGGGCAGATTGGGTCAGAGATGTAAGTGGGTGGGGATAGGTTTTGTAGGACCTGGTAGGCCATTGTGAAGAGTCTGGATTCTGCTAAATGATTGATGGAGTTGTTAGGAGTCTGGAACCAAGGAGTGACATAGTCTGACTTCTGTGTCAAAAGGATGCCCTGACAACTGTGTTAAGAATGGAATGGAGGTGTGCAAGGCAGAAGCAGCAAGGAGACCACCTTTCGGAAACTACTGCAGCATCCCCAGCAAACAGCAGTGGCGACTGGGATCAGGGCAGTCATGTGGGCTTGGAGCATGGTCAGTACCTGCTATGTTTTGAATCCTGAACGGACAGAATTTGGTAATGTCCTGAGACGAAGAAGAGTCAAGGATAACTCTAAGTATTTTGTCCTGAGCAACTGGAAGGGAAAGGTTCCTTTAACTGGGATGAGGAAGATGCAGGGGAGAGACAGGTTTGGGAAGGAATATGAGGTGTTCATGCTGGGACCTGTTAAGTGTGAGATAGCTCTTAAGCATCCAAATGAAAATGCTGAGGTGGCAGTGAGACAGAAGAGTCTGGAGGCAGTGGGCCTTCTGGACTAGAAAAATATCTGGGAGATATCAGGTTTTAGTTGGTGTTTCAAATTATGAGACTGGATGAAATCACTGAGGAAGTGAGGAGAAAGGGAAACAGGAGCTGAAAGGATAGAACTTGGAGGCACCCTAGTATCCGGGGGTCAGAGAGAGAAAAAGAAACAGCAAGAAGAATGAAAGACAAGGAAAACACAGGGAGTCTGGAAACCAAGTGAAGGCATGTGAGCAGGGCTTTGGTGGTTGAACAAGAGTTTGTTAGGCCAGTGGTCCTCAAAATGTGGTTCCAGACTAGCAGCATCAGCACCTGGAAACTTGTTAGGAATGTGCAGAATCTTGGACCACAGACCAGAACTACTGAATCAGAAACTCTGATGGTGGGCTTCTGATGTACCCTAAAATTTGAGAATCATTGCCCTAGGCATAAAATTGCCTGCCCAATATAATAAAGAGCATTAAGAAGAACCCCTACCCCTATCACCACTTTCTTTACTGGAGGAGACTACTTTTAAAGACCCACTTAGTGCTCAAAGCAAATTTGTAGCCAATGGGTACTTCACCATAACCCCCTCCCTGACATCACTACCCCCATCCCAATTTAGAAACCTTCTACTAATTTATCATGGCTCTTTGGAGAGGAGGAATGCCCCCATTTCACCGGACAGAGGGAATGCTGAGCACCAGACATGCCAAACATTCCACTGCTAAATAAAGGCGGTGTGGGGGGGTGTTCCAAGGTTAGCGTTAACGGGCCATAAACGCTGAAACTCCTAGATGTAAAGCTTATTCCACCCAACACTTCCCAAAATTTCCTCTAGGTTTTCCTAAGAGAATTCCACCCTCTTCCATTCTGGGGAGAAAAGGTTAAAATTAGGGCGAGCCCCGCAGGACTGGCATTCCAGATAGAGGGAGGCTGTCCCCAGAAATAAGCTGGTTCCCACTAGGATGGGCGGGGTGGGGCGGGGCGCCTCCAGTCCCAGCTCAGCCGAGGGGCTCCCGGGAGGCCTGCCCTCTCCAGTATCTGCCAGGGGTCTGGTCCCAAGCTTTAAAAATCTGAGCCGCGGCACTGCATCCCGACCTCTCCTCTCCCAGCCAGTTCTGGCTGGCTTTTCAAAAGTGTGCAGTTGCCTCCTCCCTGCGCAGCCCCATCCTCGCGCAGGACCAGCTGTGCGGCCGGCCGGCTTCACTTAGGACGCGAGCGCACCGAGCGGCGCTCACAGTTCAGGCACCTTCGGCTCTCCGCTCTGCTCCCGGGGCCGCTTTGCAAAGTTGGGCAGCTCCAAGCGCACGCTTTGCCTCCGACTTCTCCCTCCCCCGATTCCAGGCGCCCCCGCTTCCCACACTCCTTCCACCCGGAGCAGCCTGTCCCAGCGGACTGGCGGCTCGCACCCCTGTCCAGTCTTCCTCCCCGACCATGCTGTTCGGGGGCGTCCTGCTGGCGGTGCAAGGTAAGGCCTGGATCCGGGTTGGGGGGTACCTCCGAAGGGGCGCTCTCGTGACCCTCTCCCAATCCCGCAGCCCTGGTAGTCGGGCTCGCGGTCCTGGGCTGGGCCATCCGAGGGCGCCTACGGATCCATCTCCACAGCCGCTAACCTCCCTCCCCGAGCCCAGCGACCGCGCACGGGTCGCGCAGTTCAAGCGCCCTGGGCGGGGGCGGCAATACTGCCTCCCTCTCCCGTCCCCTCCCGCACGCCTTCTCACTATCACCAGGTGGTTCCCCGGGGTGCCCTGAGTTGGTGTAAACGCTCCTGAGACCGAGCCTGAACTGAAACCCGCTTTGTGCCAGCAGCCCTGCAGCTTGCCGGTGCCCTGGACCCGTCTGCGGGATCCTGCGCGTTCGAAGAGAGCACCTGCGGCTTTGACTCGGTGTTCGAGTTCCTGCCATGGATTTTAAACGAGGAAGGTAAGGGGGTCAGTGCACAGGGGCCCAAGGTGAACTTTCCTTTTTTGCTAGTTGGCTCTTTCGCATGGGCAATGTTATCATCTTGGAGTTAAGTACTCTCAGGAGGAAAAGTGTGAGTCATGGATCATCTTTCCAACTCTCAGCTGTGCTGCGTGGATGGCCAATGAAGAGACGGAGGCCTTTGTTTACCTGGCCTGTGGCAGAAGCTCTGCGATTTTGCCCGCCCCTCCCCCCATGGAAGGGAGAAAGGGGGCAGAGCTGATGATTGTCTCCCACCAGCTGCGTGCCCTCTGCAGGTCAGCAGCCTCTCTGGTCCTCAGTAGACACCTTGGTGAGCTGGGAAAGTTGGGTGAGGTTAGTTTTCTTCTCGTCCTGGAGAAATAGTGCCCTAATTCTGTGGTGGGACCTCAGTGCTAAACCTCACATTTACGTTGTGCTTGACTGCATTTTGTTGCGTGACATCATCCTCATGTTATTGTTGTATTTATAATCCAGTACTTGGCGAAAGAGGAAACCAAGTCCGTGGCCATGTGCCTGAGGTCTCTCAGCTGGCTGGCATTGGTCATTGTCTTACCACTCATACCGTTTGGGTTCTAGTGACAAAGTTTAAATGTGGGGTCTTCAGATATAGCTTCTTGCCCTTCATTTATTTAGTAAAAAATAAATAGTTCTCTAATGCCCAAGAGCAGGCACTTCTTTCCCTTATCTCTCACTTGTGCCACCCTATTAAGAAGCTTGATGCCCCAGGCCACTGGGACTGGGAAATAGCCTCCTTTAAAAAACACTGCAGCATGAAAGAGATCAGCTAACCTCCTTCCCAGGAGCCTCAGTTGTCCTCAGGCCCCCAGATTATCTAAGCTCCCTGGAGAAGGTGGAGGTTCAGAACCCCTGCTTAGGATATATGAACCGTCATCACAGCTTTTCTGCCTTGGGCTTCTGTTTGGGGCTTTGCATATACTAGCTTCTCTGACATTGGCAGGGAGGTGATGTTAGCCCCATTTTACAGAGGAGGGACTCTCAGTCTTAGAATATTCAAATGGCTGGCCCATGTCCCAAGCTATCAATCAGTGGCCAGCTCTGAGCTGACTAGATCAGGGAAAAAGCAGGAGGGAACTACTCAGTGGTAAGCTTTATTTATTGCCAACAATTGCCAAGTCTTTCCTACAGAGTACTTAGGGGTAGCTGGGAAAAATCAATTCCTGATTTATCGTTTAAAGGATTCCTACCTTGCTGATTGCCTTAGGGAAGTCCCTTTCATCTCACCGCCCTACCCCTTTCCCTGTTCTGGTTGTGTTTGAAGCATTTTGAGCAGTGGCCTGACCTGGACCACATGACTGGCTTTGGAGAGCATTATTCTCTAGCACAGTGCTGTAGCTGCATCAAAATTACCTGGTGGGTATGTTAGGACACAGGTTGCTGGGCCCCACCTCTGAGTTTCAGAGTCTGTGGGTCTGGGATGGGGCTGAGAATTTGCATATCTAACAAGTTCCCAGGTGATGCTGCTGGTCTGGAGATCACATTTTGAGAACTGACCTTTGAGAACCCCTGGTGGCCCTGTGCAGGGCTAGGACTAAGGTGAAAGAGCCACTTGCATGACGCTGAGAGTGAAAACCTCCTTAAATCTTGGGCCCTAGACACCCCTTTTGCCTCGCCCTAGCCTGACTCTGAGAAAAGGAAATCAACGTCACCCCTTAATCCAGGAGCCTCAGTCCTGTGCCCCCATTGCCAGGCCTCCATCAGGATGGTGGCCCCCTGGCAGCCTGCTCCTGGGTCAGTGGGCAGGCCACAGCTCGCTGCACTCAACTGCCACCCAGACCCACAGGAAGTGCTCTCTGCTGAGTTGGCACCTCTGCACCAGTGGCAGTTAAACAGTGCCCCTCCAGGAAAACAGGACGATGCTTACAGGGAAAGGTGATTGTGGTTTATAGCAAAATGAAGACACTGTTGCTTTCCTCTTTGCTTTCTTTTTAACTTCTAACAGCCACAGCTTTCTGGCTCAGCGCTGGGGGAAGTTCATTCATTCTCCTCTGAGCATTCCCGGGGGAGCAGGCTGGTTAGGCTTCCGTCCTTACGTATCACGTTTTTCAGAGGCCAGAACTTGGACATAACAGTCCACTCCAGAGGCGCAGCGAGGTAGGGGTGTGGCAGTCACTGCTGCTGCCTGCTGAGAAGCCATCACTAAGAATTTCCGGTATAAACCCATTCCTAGGTTGGTAGATTAAAGACAATACAGGTGTCCCAGGCTGAAATCTGTTCACAAGCCTTTCTGCAAATTTACTTCATCTGGCTGCAAAATCCCTTTGAAACTGGTTCCATCCACCTCCGTGTATTGTATGGCGGCATAGAAAATTATAGGTTTCAGTGACTTTTGCCCACAAGTGTTTGGAACGCAAATAGCACTTTCTAGATGTCCTTGGTCAGTAGGTTAATTTACAGTGGAGAGATCAATGCTAAAGCCCAGTGAAGAGAGTTAAGTAGAGAAAAAAATCTGCCAATTAGAATGTCATTACAGGAGATTCAAATCGGGACTCATTGTCTCAAAATATCTCCCAGCTGCCCAAAGTTGTATTTGAGGTCCACCCCTTTGGTTTACTTAGAGTATTAGGTCTCTAACCCTCTCCAATTATAATTCCAATGTCCCTAGCTCATGGCCATTTTGAAATATGCTTGATTTCCACTGGGTACAAAATGGATGAGTTTTGACAAGGCGATGCATTGACTTGGGTTGCGTACCATAGGGAGGGTACCCCCAGGGACAGAGGGTGGCACCAGAGCAGGTGACTGGGCATGGCAACCTAGCCTCGTCTACTTTCCAGTTTCTTGTCTTCTTGATTTACCTCCATGTTTTCGGTAGAATATTTTAATTTTCTCTCACTTGTCAAGGCAAGTGAGATTGTGTCAGAATCAAGCTTTGAACTTGCATCTAAATTTTAGGTTTGAATTAAATCCTGGAAAGAAGAGATCTATTTTATCATATAAAAATCTTCCTTATTCGTTCATTTATCATCTAAAAAAATCTTTATTCATTCGCAGTTCAGAGAATATTGGAACCTCTTTGAACAGTCGTCCTCAGCTGAAATCGAGATTGTTGGTTCCATTTCCCCAGTGCCAGCTGTGGGGGGCAGAAGCCCTTCGGCTGAGGATTTTTGGACACTATAAAGTTGGTCTCACATCAGAATGGTCACGGTTCAGACTAGTCATTGGTTGGGTTTTGGCTTCATTCCAATTATTGGACCCCTTGGTTTAGCATCTTTAAGCTGGCTCTATGAGGAAGTCATTGGAGGAACTGAGGGAGGGAGGGGGTAAAATCCAAACCCAGGTACTGCTCCTTAATTAGAAGTTTGGAACACTAAGCCACCCCAGAGAGAAAGGTAGATGTGGACGTGTCAGGTTAAGAGGAGGTAAAAAAGGAAATTCAAAGCACTTGTAGAGAAAGTTTTTTTTTTTTTCTACAACAGTGGGGGTCAGTGTTTGAGGAATTGCCTAATACAGGAAGAATTTGGATGGTATTTGTACCCAGGAGCAAGTGATGGTATCTGAGGCAGGCTGGCCAGCTAGAAATTTGGCATAACCAATGGGGGGCGGGTGGTAGAGTAGGCCGATATCTCAATGTACGTACATGCGTGTGTCTCTTCCTGTCAACCTCCTTTCTTCACCCAAACCCCTTCCTTCTCTCTTAAGGACACTTTCAGTTACTTGGTCAGCTAAGTTTCACTTCTTCACTCAGTCATGTGCTAGTTATTAATAGTGATAAATCCTGCCTGATATTTCTTGAGGCCCGGCTGGAGCCAGAAGTCTGGCCAGCATCCCCGGGGGCCTTCCTAGAGGAGGAGGACCAGTCCCCCCTCTCTGTGGGTTACAGCTCTCTTTCTGACTCAGCATCCCACCCTGACATCAGGAGTTCATCAGGCAATTCCCACCCTCTGGATCTGCTTAAACCTGCATCGCCTCTGCTTGTTGGTCTTTTGATGCCCTTTATGCAGAAACACAGCCCCCGTGTTGTGGAGAGGCTGAGAGCAGCATGAGTCTGGGGTGTTCCTCAGTTGCCTCTCGGAGAAACAGTCGACCCCAGGAATTGGCCGAGTTCTTCCTGCAATGACCTGTGACGTACCCCGGCCCGCCCTGGCTACTATTGATGTCAGGTTGAACCCGGCTCTTGTGAGCTGTGCCTGAGCGTGGCCTTGGTTCTGCCCTGGCTCTGCCTGGGATCCTAGATCCTAGAGCTGGGCCTTGGAGTTCATCCAGTGCAACCTCCTCATTTTACGGAGGTGTGCACTGGGGCCCAGACAGGCTTCCAGTCAGGGTCAATGACCAAGTCAGTGGCAGCCCTGGGGCAGGGCCTCATTTCCTCAGCTCTTCACCTTTCTTTCTTCTAGCATTGCTGCCTCTCCCAATGTCCCTGTCTTCACCAGCTCCTGGACCTTGACACTTTGGTGTGTTAATTAAACTCTGCAACGTGTTAGAAACTCTTCATCAGACATCTAATTATATTTCATACATGTGGAAGAACATGGATTCCAAAGGTGCAGTGCTTTGGGCCTACCAAACCCACAAAACACTATATTTTATGCCAGACCATGCATTTATTCACTCAGATGTGCAGGGATTCCACCTGCCTGCAATCTTTAGCATATAAAAGAGTGCCTGGCAAATAGTAGATGCTCAACAAATATTTGTTGGATGAATGAATTTGCTGAAGGAATAAATTCAATATTGGATGATTAAAAAGTCCTTATGCGTTTCGTGTGTGCCCCTGGTTCATTCTGCCCCTTCAAAGGTAGTTCCTTAGCATGAGAAACAATGTAAGCCTAGTGGTTAATATGAACTCTAGAGTTGGACAGCTTGGATTAGAATCCAGGCTCTACCCTTATATGCTGTGTGGCTTTGGGCAAATTATTTAACCCCTCTGTGTCTCAGTTTCCTTGGCTGTATAATGGAGATAATTAAAGCACCTATCTCCTAAGACTGTTATGAAGACTAAATACATTAATATATTTAACACATAGTGAGCACTTTATACATGTAGCCTATTATTATTGTTACTCTTATTATTACTAGTTTTGTATTTCATCAAACATTATTTCTTCAATTCAGACAGCTTTCCAACACAGCTTCTGGATTGCTCAGGAGAATGTATTTTTCTTTTCATTATAGTTTTGCCATTTGTTCTCTATTCCAACCAGAGGAAGAGCTTTCCTTTTCTTATTGTTTGGCTCTATTTTATTTATTTATTTAATAATTTAATCATCTGTTAGCCTCCTGGGCCATCTAAGTTTTGTGTGGCTGACTGAAGTGTGGACATTTGGAAAGTAATAAGACTAAGTTTCACACTTGGTTTACAGTCTCTCCCTATGACTTAGACCTTTTTCTCTATAAATTCTTAGTTTTTGTCAAGAATGCTTTGGTCCTTGCCCCTGCCTGTTCTTCCCTACTTTTCTGTCCCACGGAGCTGGTGCCTCAGCATCAATCAAGTTCCATGCTGGTCCCTTCTAGGAGACCTCTGAGCTCTCATCTCCTAAGCTCTTGGGCAGGTCCCTAACCCCTGGCCTCCCCGTCAATCAATCTGAGTTCTTGGGTTCTGTTACCTGGCCCCTCCACTTGGGGCTTAACCTACCTGGACTGGTAATCTCTGCCTGCTCCGTTCTGCTGTGACTCACTTCTCTGGATGTAGGCTCTGTCTGGCCTTCCTATCAAGGCCAACACCCAGTCTGGGTTCCTCCCTACTCAAATTAGAGTTGTTGAATGGGAAGTTGCTACCCAGCTCCTGGTCTGATCCCTGACATGGCGCCCAGGAGTTTTGGGATGTTTTCCTTCCCATAATTGCAGAAGTCAGCTGTGGTCCCAATATATTGGGAGGAAAAATTAATTTCTTGTCATAGGACTTTCTGCTTTCACTGTCATCTTCAGATCTCTTAGCACGCAGTCCCCAGGTTTATGACTTGCATTTTGGGATATGCTATTCATAAAAAATCCTGGTTCTTAAAATAGCAGAACCTATTTGGTAGGTCACCCCAGCAATAGTCCTACTTCTGTGTCTTGTTAAACAATGTTTGATTAAACAATGTTTGATTTTTACGAATTTGAGTGAAACCTATTTATGTTAATAGAAGTGATGGGCAGGTAGCTGAACATGTGTTGGGTGTCTTTGCTGGTCAATCCTGATTTTTACTTCTACCAGTTATCCCACCCACTCTTCCTCAATTCCTCAATTTCTCTTATGCTTGTCTTAATCAATTCAGTCATATAAATGTATTCATGCATTCAGATCTAGGCTCTTGGAGCATTTGATTACATGTTTAATTTCATATATATGTAGGTATGTATATGAAATACCTACAGGAAGACGGTAGTACTTAACACAGAAGAACATATGGCTGGTGATAAACAAGGAAGTTATTTAAGAGCAAAGAACTTTCACAATATATCAGAAATTTCTATCATATCCACTAGGCCATACCTAATTAAGGAAAGTATAATGTCATACCTAATATCAATAAAACATTCCTGACAAAAAATAGGAATTTATAGAGAAATTCTCACACCTGTGCATTAGGCCAATGGTTCTCAACCCTGACTGGACATTAAAATCACCTAAAAGTTTCTTTAAAAATAGTTGTGTCCAGCCCTACCCCAAGAGACTCTGATTTACTTGGCCAGACTTGGTATTGTTAACAAAAAGACACTAAGGAATGAACAGACTCCCTAGGTGATTCCAATATGCAGCCAGGGTTGAGGGCAGTGATTAGAAGAATCACCAACTCCCCCCATCTCCCCCCCAACCAGATGTAAAAAGAAGGAATGTCCTCTTATTAAGGATCCTTTAGTGATTACCAATTGCCAACCTGGTAAAGTGCAAACTGCCTAGCTTGGCACACAAGGTCCTTCGTGATTTGCTCCCAGCTATATTTCTACTCTTCCCTCCCATTAATCCCCAGCGTGCTGTTCATTCAACATGCTCTTTACTTTCTTGCTTCCCTGCTCTATTTGTGCTGTTCTCTACATCTGTATTATCCTGCTTTTCCATTCCCCTGCCCCATCCCAGCCTATTTAAATCTATCCGTGCTTTAATGTAGGGCTCTTTTTTGAAACATTCCCTGATTTTCCCAAGTAAATGAACCTCTCCCTTTCCTCTTTGTTCTCCCTTCCCATGGCTCTCTTCATGTTCCACCATGTAAATCTTCTTAGTGTCTCCTTATCAGCGTCCCCACCTCTTCACCTCATCAGAGTGTTACACTTTAAGAACAGGGATCACATACTTCCCACAACACCTGAGAGACAGTGTGTGGTACCAACAAACATTTTGGATTTAATCAATCTCTAAAGCCCTTACTGAGATTGATTTAAAAAGAAAAAAACAAAACAAAACTTGACATTTTCCCCTGTAGTGAAAGAGGTTGTGTTTAACAATCCTTCCTACCATAGGACTTCAAAGACTTTGGAGGCTTCTGTTGTAATTTCCAGATATAACAGTGAAGCCGTATTTCAGCTTGCCTCACAAATGTGTGATTTGTTTCATCCCCGACATACCCATGGGCAAATAGCCCTTGGATTATTTACCCATCAGGGCTGCCTGAATCCCTTGATCCTCTGCCATCACAAACAATCATGATGCAGCCTTGAGAGTGACACTGATTGGTCTAAAAAGTATTTTTTCCAAAAGATGAACAAACTTTGAACTAGCTGTTGAGAGCTGTTGTTTCTAATGAACTCAAGTGCGAGACATCGGTATAGTACCCACCCTGATGGGCTATTTGTCTGCTCCTGGAAGCAGCTCTTGCATACTGTGGTGACTTATGGAGAAACCAAAGGATTAGGTTTATGATTCAGTGTTATCTGCCAGAATATTTGCTTTTTCTACTTTTTGAGACATTTATCTGTGTTTTGGGGGATTCTGAGGTTTAGAATAAAATAATAAACCAAAACAAGTGGTATCATGCCATAATGTCATAGTATCATGAATGAATCATATGTTTTACAGAAAAAGTTTCTAAAGAATATTAAAGCAGAAACTAACACACCATTGTAAAACAATTATACTCCAATAAAGATGTTTAAAAAAAAAAGAATATTCATTCTATCAACACACATTTGAGTGCCCACTACCCATCAGGCACTATATTAGTTGTTGGAGTACAGAGAGTGCATGAAATACATAGACAGTCATGGTCCCTGACCTTTGTGGTCACCATAGACCAACAGGAAGAAACACAAATCTGTAATTATGGTAGAGAGCAAAAGGAATTGTATACTAGCCCAGGAGTTTCACTGCAAACTGCATAAGTAGGCTGTTTAAATTAAGCAGAAAAGAAATTTATTGGAAGAGTATTAATTAGCTCTCAGAATCAGAAGGAAGTCTAGATAGCTATATTTGGGCAAGGGTAAAGAGATACATATTGTATGATCCTACTTGAGGAACCATTTGTGGACTTTACCACTAGATATCTGTTACTGCGCTTCTGGACCTGCCTGTTCATTGTTCTGTAGACAATGAGCAGTGATATGGCTTGCTCTCCAGTCCAGTAGCTGAGAAGAGGATTGACTTGAGGAAGATTGGCAATGGGGAGGCTACTTAGGGAACTGTGCAGTGGTCTAGCTAAGAGAGGATGAGGGCTTGAAATAGGACAAGGGGAGGAGGGTAAAAGGGAGAGAGTAAATAAAACACCAGAAAGGGGACTTAATTGACAGGACTTGCTAACTGATTGGGCGGGAGTAACACGTCAGAGGGAAAGTGACTCCCAGACTTCTAGTTTGCACAGCTGTTTGTTTGAGGGTGTCAACAGTTGAGAGAATTTCAAACTGAAAATTTTGTTAGGGTAGAAGAAGTTGTGTTCAGTTCTGAGTCACCTGGGACACATCCGGGTGGAGGTTGCCAGCAGGACGTTGATGTAGGAAGCTGAAGGTCAGGTACGGTCTGGGTAGGACTATGGCTGTGGGAATCCTTAGCACAAAGACAGCGGTTGAAATCTTGAGAAGAGGTAAGATCACCCAAAGAGAATGTATAAAGTGGTAACAGCAGGAAGCTGAGGGTGGAGCCTTAAATTCATGTTTAAGGATTAGGCATAGGAAGGAGATGGTGGAATAAATGAAACAGAAGGAACTAGACGTAGAGGAGGAGGAGCATTAGGGAAGTGCAGGGCCTCAGAAGCCAAAGGACTTAGGAGTTCCTAAAGGAGGAGGTGATCAACAGGACCCGGCAGCAGAGCGGTGGGCGCAATATGACTTGTCTGTTGGAAATGACAATTAGGGGCTCGAATGGGCGCAGTGTCAGTGAAATGAGGAGGACAGACCCCGAATGCCCTGGTGGAAGAATGAAGGGAGAATGTAGACAGAGAGTTCTCAGTAAGTTCGGATGCTCTCTCTTTCTCAGATAGAGGTTCGACCATACCTCCAAAGAAACTTTGAGATGAAAGAGTTTTCGTTTTGTTGTTGTTTTGTTTTGTTTTTTTTTTTTAGGAAGGGGAGACTTGAGCTTGTTTTTGAAGTGAGAGGAAGGGATCAGTAAAGAAAGAAGATTCAGGAGACACGGGGGCTCTAGCTCTGCACTAGAACCAATTGCCACTTGGACCATTCAGAAACCTCAAGAACCTACTGATTTCTTGGACCCACATAACCCAAGATCCCTCCACTGAGTGGCTCAATAACACTTGTGTCAACTTCAAAATGTGTGAAATTTTATTTCTACTGTAAATGCAGAGGATGTAGGAGATTGGGCTGAATCTGTGGTAATTAGGATGCATCCTGGAATATACTTATCAAAAAGCAAAGCCAAACATTTTATAGGCTACAGGAGAATGTTTGGGTATAAGGAAACTTTAACAGCATAGCATATTCTATTTCTGTTATAGGAATAGTTCCCAGCGAGAAGTGTGAAGTGAAACCTAGTGAAATAGTTACACAATATAGCTTCCTATACAGCCATGGTGTGTGACCCATAGGTGGCCTTTCATGGTACCTGTCGAGTACATTTATCGTCATTGTCTGTAACCTTCACCACAGTCAACAGTCCTGGAGGTGGTTATTATCAACATTGTACGGATGCGTAAGTAGGAGACAGAGAGACTAAGGTAACGTGCCCAAGGCCACACAAAGAGTCAGGATATGGACTGAAGCATATGTGGCTCCAAAGATTTGAGCTTCACTGGGCCCTAGGCTCCTTCCCATCAGAGAGTAAGTTGTTACCTTCATACTTCCAGAGGTCACCACCGAGGAAGACAGACCTGCAAGATTTATGCTTCCCTAGAGGTAGTGGGAAACCTCTGCAAAATACTGATGGTGTCCCAATATTCCAACTCCTGCCCCGGGGTTCCAGGCCCCAGATACAACCAGCATGCCTGCCATGTGGTGGTAAGCCTTTGGAACCAAGCAAGCATCAAGCCAAGATAGGGAAATATACTTCTACTTATTTTTTCCATAACAGATTAAAGTTTACTCTTGGAACCATTTGAAGGATTCTCTTCTCAATCCTCAGCATTATCTTGGCAGAGAACTTTAGGGAAATTTTACAGCTTGACCTAAAATACTTTGGCAGTCTTAAGGAATACTCCTAAACTTCGAATTCATCCATTCGTACTGTGAACACATTAAAAGAGTACGCAGATAAATGTGTTTTTGCAAGCCAGTTGCCCTACTACACGAGCAGTTTGGTACTCACTCGTTCCATTAATCCTAACAGAATGGCAGTGTTGCTATCCAGCAACATTATATAATATTGTGATATATAACTTAGCTCTATGCTCAGAGAAATTTCCATTCCTTATTTGAAAAACTTTTGCCTCACTGCCAAAGAGAGCTGAAGTGTTATTTGGGGCCACGTTTGTAATGAAGATGACTTTAATATGCTTTAACTTCACCAAGAAGCTGCCTTCTTTGCTTACCAATATTTTATGACTAAGACCATATTGTCTGATACCATAACTTAATAAGTTTTCTTTTTTAAGCTTCTGCAGATTTCTTTTAATTTTGTGACTTTATGAAAAATGGGTAATAGACAAGACTGTGTTTAAAGTGTATTGTGACTCTGCATTAGCCCATTTTAAAGTATAAGCTTTATGGAAAGCCTTTGGTTTTCCACTACAAATCCTGAAAATTGGGAATACACATCTGAAAACGTTTTCCCTTTTCCACAAATTCTGATGAGGAAAATGTGAGTTACACATTGGTACCGTTTTTTTTGGTTTGTTTTTTGTTTCTGTTTTGAGCATCAACACTGAAGAGCAGACCCTTTTTGTTTTGTTTTGTTTTGTTTTGTTGAAAATATGTAGCCTTTGTTTAATTCACAGTTTCTTATATATAAAGGATCATGGGTATTTTAGGCAAACTCTATTAATGTCCTGAAAACATTTTGGCTTTTTGAGAAATCCTGTCTTACAGAGGAGTATTCATGAGACACAATCCCTTCTACAGGAATAACCTACCATAGGAGATCAAAATATAGATAATAAAATATTATGCCCTTTTGTTAGTGCACTCAGATCCAAGAAACAGGATTAAAAACTCTCTAAAACCCATGTGTACATACTTGGAATTTTATCTCTTCATTCTCCCTCTATCTGCACACCTATTCCAAGAAATAACCGAGTTCTTCACAGTTTGATGTTTGTCTGGGACTCATTAATTAGATACAACAATTGCTGATATTCTTGTTTTACTCATTGTCTTTTTTCTAAGTTATGATCTGTCCATTCAATTCAAAGGACATCTACTTCTTTGGTCATCTGAACCAAAATTCACATTACCATATACTAATTCCATGTTAAATTCCATGGTCAATATACCTGCTGGTATAATTTCAGTAACACTGATATGAAATCATTCATTCAGGAGGTGGAAACAGTTTTCAGGTATATACTTTGCCAGAGTTAATCAGGTGATAACTTTGTATATCAAGTTATTATATACAAATGTTATTATTAACAGTAAGGGACAGAGCTGGAACTCAAAGCTAAGCTGTCCAACCCTATTTTCCAAGTGACACTGATCTATTTTTATAAAACAAGTACTCTGCATTACAGAGTACTTATTATATGAATCTTTAGAAACTGAGTTTCTTGGAAAAAAAGGTGAGCCAAATCTTGCAACAAAAGTCATTATAACATACAAACATTTACTAAAGAAGTGACTTCTCAAAAATTTCTTGTCACTTACTACTAGCTTAGGGCATATACTTTCTAATGGTGGTAAAATGTTTATTAGTTTCACATATCTTTGTGTTGTAAATACAGTTCTATATATAGAAAAGTGAACAAATTATTTTAAAATATTCAGTATTCTATTTGGTGATTTTGGAATAGATTTTTTAACATCTTTATTGGAGTATAATTGCTTTACAATGGTGTGTTAGTTTCTCCTTTATAACAAAGTGAATCACTTATACATATACATATGTCCCCATATCTCTTTCCTCTTGCATCTCCCTCCCTCCCACCCTCACTATCCCACCCCACTAGGTAGTCACAAAGCACTGAGCTGGTTTCCCTGTGCTATGCGGCTGCTTCCCACTAGCTATCTATTTTACATTTGGTAGTGTGTATATGTCCATGCCATTCTCTCACTTTGTCCCAGCTTACCCTTCCCCCTCCCCATATCCTCAAGTCCATTCTCCAGTAGGTCTGCATTTTTATTCCCATCTTGCCCCTAGCTTCTTCTGACCATACTTTTTTTCTTTTTTTTTTTTTTATAGATTCCATATATGTGTGTTAGCATACGGTATTTGTTTTTCTCTTTCTGACTTCCTTCACTCTGTATCACAGTCTCTAGGTCCATCCACCTCACTACGAATAACTCAGTTTCGTTCCTTTTTATGGCTGAGTAATATTCCATTGTATATATGTGCCATATCTTCTTCATCCATTCATCTGTTGATGGAGACTTAGGTTGATTCCATGTCCTGGCTATTGTAAATAGAACTGCAATGAACACTCTGGTACATGACTCTTTTTGAATTATGGTTTTCTCAGGGTGTATGTGCAGTAGTGGGATTGCTGGATCATATGGTAATTCTCTTTTCAGTTTTTTAAGGAACCTCCATACTGTTCTCCATAGTGGCTGTATCAATTTACATTCCCACCAACAGTGCAAGAGGGTTCCCTTTTCTCCACACCCTCTCCAGCATTTATTGTTTGTAGATTTTTTGATGATGGCCATTCTGACTGGTGTGAGATGGTATCTCATTGTAGTTTTGATTTGCATTTCTCTAATGATTAACGATGTTGAGCATTCTTTCATGGGTTTGTTGGCAAACTGTATATCTTCTTTGGAGAAATGTCTACTTAGGTCTTCTGCCCATTTTTGGATTGGGTTGTTTGTTTTTTTGATATTGAGCTGCATGAGTTGCTTGTATGTTTTGGAGATTAATGCTTTGTCAGTTGCTTCATTTGCAAATATTTTCTCCCATTCTAAGGGTTGTCTTTTCATCTTGTTTATGGTTTCCTTTGCTGTGCAAAAGCTTTGAAGTTTCATTAGGTCCCAGTTGTTTATTTTTGTTTTTATTTCCATTTCTCTAGGAGGTGGGTCAAAAAGGATCTTGCTGTGATTTATGTCATAGAGTGTTCTGCCTATGTTTTCCTCTAAGAGTTTGATGGTGTCTGGCCTTACATTTAGGTCTTTAATCCATTTTGAGTTTATTTTTGTGTATGGTGTTAGAGAGTGTTGTAATTTCATTCTTTTACATGTAGCTGTCCAGTTTTCCCAGCACCACTTATTGAAGAGGCTGTCTTTTCTCCACTGTGTATTCTTGCCTCCTTTATCAAAGATAAGGTGACCATATGTGCGTGGGTTTATCTCTGGGCTTTCTATCCTGTTCCATTTATCTACATTTCTGTTTTTGTGCCAGTACCATACTGTCTTGATTACTGTAGCTTTGTAGTATAGTCTGAAGTCAGGAAGCCTGATTCCTTCGGCTCCATTTTTCATTCTCAAGATTGCTTTGGCTCTTCGGGATCTTTTGTGTCTCCATACAAATTGTGAGTTTTTTGTTCTAGTTCTGTGAAAAATGCCATTGGTAGTTTGATAGGGATTGCATTGAATCTGTAGATTGCTTTGGGTAGTACAGTCATTTTCACAGTGTTGATTCTTCCAATCTAAGAACATGGTATATCTCTCCATCTATTTGTATCATCTTTAATTTCTTTCATCAGTGTCTTATAATTTTCTGCATAAAGGTCTTTTATCTCCTTAGGTAGGTTTATTCCTAGATATTTTATTCTTTTTGTTGCAGTGGTAAATGGGAGTGTTTTCTTAATTTCACTTTAAGATGTTTCATCATTAGTGTATAGGAATGCAAGAGATTTCTGTGCATTAACTTTGTATCCTGCTACTTTACCAAATTCATTGATTAGCTCTAGTAGTTTTCTGGTAGCATCTTTAGGATTCTCTATGTATACTATCATGTCATCTGCATACAGTGACAGCTTTACTTCTTCTTTTCCAATCTGGATTCCTCTTATTTCTTTTTTTGCTCTGTTTGCTGTGGCTAAAACTTCCAAAACCGTGTTGAACAATAGTGGTGAGAGAGGGCAACCTTGTCTTGTTCCTGATCTTAGTGGTAATGGTTTCAGTTTTTCACCACTGAGGATGATGTTGGCTGTGGGTTTGTCATATATGGCCTTCATTATGTTTAGGAAAATTCCCTCTATGCCTACTTTCTGGAGGGTTTTAATCATAAATGGGTGTTGAATTTTGTCAAAAGCTTTCTCTGAATCTATTGAGATGATCATTTGGTTTTTCTCCTTCAATTTGTCAATATGGTGGATCACATGGATTGATTTGCGTATATTGAAGAATTCTTGCATTCCTGGGATAAACCCCACTTGATCATAGTGTATGATAGTTTTAAAGTGCTGTTGGATTCTATTTGCTAGTATTTTGTTGAGGATTTTTTTTTTCATGGTACGCGGGCCTCTCACTGTTGTGGCCTCTCCCATTGTGGAGCACAGGCTCCAGACGTTCAGGCTCAGTGGCCATGGCTCACGGGCCTAGCCACTCCGCGGCATGTGGGATCTTCCTGGACCGGGGCGGCAGGTGGACTGACTCTCTACCACTGCACCACCAGGGAAGCCCTTGTTGAGGATTTTTGCATCTATGTTCGTCAGTGATATTGGCCTGTAGTTTTCTTTCTTTGTGACATCTTTGTCTGGTTTTGGTATCTGGGCTATGGTGGCCTCGTAGATTGAGTTTGGGAGTGTTCCTCCCTCTGCTATGTTTTGGAAGCGTTTGAGAAGGATAGATGTTAGCTCTTCTCTAAATGCTTCGCCTGTGAAGCCACCTGGTCCTGAGCTTTTGTTTGTTTTAAGATTTTTTTTTTTTTTTTTTTTTTTTTTTTTTGGGGACCGGGGGCCTCTGTACGTGGGCCTCTCACTGTCGTGGCCTCTCCCCTTGCGGAGCACAGGCTCCGGACGCGCAGGCTCAGCGGCCATGGCTCACGGGCCCAGCCGCTCCGCGGCATGTGGGATCCTCCCGGACCGGGGCAAGAATCCGCGTCCCCTGCATCGGCAGGCGGGCTCTCAACCACTGCACCGCCAGGGAAGCCCTGCTGTAAGATTTTAAATCACAGTTTCAATTTCCGTGCTTGTGATTGCTCTGTTCATATTTTCTGTTTCTTCCTGGTTCAGTCTTGGAAGGTTGTGCCTTTCTAAGAATTTGTCCATTTCTTCCAGGTTGTCCATTTTATTGGCATATAGTTGCTTGTAGTAATCGCTCATGATCCTTTGTATTTCTGCAGTGCCAGTTGTTACTTCTCCTTTTTCATTTCTAATTCTATTGATTTGAGTCTTCTCCCCTTTTTTCTTGATGAGTCTGGCTAATGGTTTATCAATTTTGTTTATCTTCTCAAAGAACCAGCTTTTAGTTTTACTGATCTTTGCTATGGTTTCCTTTATTTCTTTTTCATTTATTTCCGATCTGATCTTTATGATTTCTTTCCTTCTGCTAACTTTGGGGTTTTTTCTTCTTCTTTCTCTAATTGCTTTAGGTGTAAGGTTAGGTTGTTTATTTGAGATGTTTCTTGTTTCTTAAGGTAGGATTGTATTGCTATAACCTCCCTCTTAGAACTGCTTTTGCTGCATCCCATAGGTTTTGGGTCATTGTGTTTTCATTGTCGTTCGTTTCTAGGTATTTTTTGATTTCCTCTTTGCTTTCTTCAGTAATCTCTTGGTTACTAAGTAGTGTGTTGTTTAGCCTCCCTGTGTTTGTATTTCTTACAGATTTTTTCCTGTAATTGATATCTAGTCTCATAGCATTGTGGTTGGAAAAGATACTTGATACGTATTTAATTTTCTTAAATTTACCAGTGCTTGATTTGTGACCCAAGATACGATCTATCCTGGAGAATGTTCCATGAGCACTTGAGAAGAATGTGTATTCTGTTGTTTTAGGATGGAATGTCCTATAAATATCAATTAAGTCCATCTTGTTTAATGGATCATTTAAAGCTTGTGTTTCCTTATTTGTTTTCATTTTGGATGATCTGTCCATTGGTGAAAGTGGGGTGTTAAAGTCCTCTACTATGATTGTGTTACTGTCGATTTCCCCTTTTATGGCTGTTAGTATTTACCTTATGTATTGAGGTGCTCCTATGTTGGGTGCATAAATATTTACAATTGTTATATCTTCTTCTTGGATTGATCCCTTGATCATTATGTAGTGTCCTTCTTTGTCTCTTGTAATAGTCTTTGTTTTAAAGTCGATTTTGTCTGATATGAGAATTGCTATTCCAGCTTTCTTTTGATTTCCATTTGCATGGAATATCTTTTTCTATCCCCTCACTTTCAGTCTGTATGTGTCTCTAGGTCTGAAGTGGGTCTCTTGTAGACAGCATATATACGGGTCTTGTTTTTGTATCCATTCTGCCAGTCTGTGTCTTTTGGTTGGAGCATTTAATCCATTTACATTTAAGGTAATTATTGATATGTATGTTCCTATTACCATTTTCTTAATTGTTTTGGGTTTATTATTGTAGGTCTTTTCCTTCTCTTGTGTTTCCTGCCTAGAGAAGTTCCTTTAGCATTTGTTGTAAAGCTGGTTTGGTGGTGTTGAATTCTCTTAGCTTTTGCTTGTCTGTAAAAGTTTTAATTTCTTCGTCAAACCTGAAAGAGATCCTTGCTGGGTAGTGTAATCTTGGTTGTAGGTTTTTCTCCTTCATCATTTTAAATATGTCCTGCCACTCCCTTCTGGCTTGCAGAGTTTCTGCTGAAAGATCAGCTGTTAACCTTATGGGGATTCCCTTGTGTGTTATTTGTTGTTTTTCCCTTGCTGCTTTTAATATGTTTTCTTTGTATTTAATTTTTGACAGTTTGATTAGTATGTGTCTTGGCGTATTTCTCCTTGGATTTATCCTGTATGGGACTCTCTGTGCTTCCTGGACTTGATTAACTATTTCCTTTCCCATATTAGGGAAGTTTTCAACTATAATCTCTTCAGATATTTTCTCAGTTCCTTTCTTTTTCTCTTCTTCTTCTGGGACCCCTATAATTCAAAATTTGGTGCGTTTAATGTTGTCCCAGAGGTCCCTGAGACTGTCCTCAATTCTTTTCATTCTTCTTTCTTTATTCGAGCAGATCCTTTTGAAATCACATTTTAAAAGCCCTAATATATCATAGGTTTTATGATTTATCTGAAGATTTTCATCTTTGTTGTCAACATGAAATAGTTAATAACCTACCTACAGGTGGTTCTCTACTGAATATTGTGTAATAAAGGAGAAGTGATATTGAAGATGACGTATCTGAAGATGCATAGTATTCACATGAGTTATAATTAATGTTTTTTCTTCTAGTGTCATTGAGATGTAGTTGACATCCAGCACTGTATAAATTTAAGGTGTACAGCATAATGTTTTCACTTATATGTATCATGAAATGATTACTGCAGTAAGTTTAGTGACCATCCATCATCTCATGTGGATGCAAAATAACAGAAAAAGGAAAAAATATTTTTTCCTTGTGATGAGAACTATTAGGTTTGCTCTCTTAACAACTTTCATATGTAACGTACCGCAGCACTAATTGTATTTGTCATGTAGTACGTTATGTCCCTAGTATGTATTTATCTTATAACTGGAAGTTGGTACCTTTTGACCACCTTCACCCAATTCCCTTTCCCTCCAAATCCCACCTCTGGTAACTGCAGATCTAATCTCTTTTTCTATGTGTTTGTTTTTTTGAAGTATAAATGACCTACAACACCTTGTGAGTTCCTTTTGCACAACCCAGTGATTTGTTATTTTTGTACATTACAAAATGATCACCACAGTAAGTCTAGTTACCATCTGTCACCATACATGGATATTACATAATTATTTCCTGTATTCCCCACACTGTACATTTCATCCCCATGACTCATTTATTTTGTAACTGGAAGCTTGTACCTCTTAATCTCCCTCACCTATTTCACTCATTCCTCCACCCCCCATCCCCTCTGGCAACCACCTGTTTGTTCTGTATATCTATATGTCTCTTTCTGATTTTTTAGGTTTATTCATTTGTTTTGTTTTATAGATTCCACATATAAGTGAAATCATATGATATTTGTCTTTGTCTGACTTATTTCACTTAGCATAATACCCTCCAGGTCCATCCATGTTGTCACAAATGGCTTTATTTCATTCTTTTTTTATGGCTGAGTAATATTCCATTGTATATATACACCACATCTCCTTTATCTATTCATCTATTGATGGGCACTTAGGTTGCTTCCATATCTTGGCTATTAGGCATACATGATTCATTTTTAATCTTGGGCTTGTGAAGTAGGACTTACTTGCTTTCCATACTTGTGTGCTCTCAAGAGTGTTGAATGTAAAAGGAAACTCTAGTAGCTATAGAGAATAAATTCCAGGCTTTTAGACCACCCCCCATTTAAAGAACATATCAATAATTACCAATGATGTCATGCTCAATTTTGATCCACGTGGGCCTCTTGTCTGTTAAGTATGTCATTAAGCAACTTTTGAGAGAGGTTGAGGGCAACCTGTTTGTGTAACGGCTGAAAGTGGACAGCTTAATTGTTAAGAAAATTTCTCTGTCCCTCAGAATATCCCTCAAGCCTCTTGCCTCTCCACAAACTCAGCTACTCACAACAAAAATTTCTGGGAGATGAAGAGGGTGTGAAATGGTTTATATTTTTAATTAACTGTTCATTTATCATTTTGGTGATCAGGAAGTCATTCATAATTTTGCGACAATATTCTGTCATAAAATAAGTTTGGATACATTAATGGATGATCTGTTGCTGAGCATAATACTAGCCTAATAGTCTAAGATTTCTTAGAAAATTAATGGGTCTTGGAAAAATAGATAATATTCACCATCATTCTATCCAAATGTGCAGTGAAACATGGTCATGCACAGTAGACACTGCATTTGAGGCTCAGATGATTTAAGAACTTTTCCTTAGAAACACTTGACAAAGGAAAAATCCTGAAGAATAAACTGCAGGGATTCAGAGTTCCGATCTCCTTTCAGTCTTGATCACCAACCACCAGCTGCATTGCAGAATGACTTGCCATCCAGGTACTCTCAGCTGGGAGCTGAGGATGATGCCTGGCATATTTTATTTAAATATTTTGAGAATGGACACATCAGTGATCATTTTTTTATGTTTATCCTTAGATCTTTTTTCAAAGTTTCTAAAACTCAAAGACCATTTACAAGCATTTACTGAGCACTGGGTGAATGTGTTGGCATTGAGCTAGAAGACCCAGTAGATAAATAATTATAATTATTTTATCTAGCATTTATCGGGCAATTCTAATATGCCAAGCACTGTGCTAGATGCCTTGCATGTATAATCTCATTGAATTCGTACAATAACCCAATGAGGAGATACTCATTACAGATGAAGAAACTGGGATTTAGAGGGTTTTTTTAACATTCCCAAAGTCATGGAACAAGTAATTGATGGAGCCTGGATTTTAACCTGCATTTGTCTCCGAAGACTAAGAAAAGAATCATTCTGCTATTTTATCTCTGTTTCCCCACTCTCCCCTAACATGGGATCTCAAAGGATCTTTGTGATAGAAATAATAATGATAGCTATAATAATGCTAACTTGTAAATACTATCTATATATTATTCTGTATTTGATGTTATTAACTAATTTAATTCTCCCAACAGCTTAGTGAGTTGAGTCTTATTTTCATCCTCATTTTAGGGTTAAGGGAAGGAAGTGAGGCATACAGAGGTAATGTAACTTGCAGGTCACAGGGATCCCAGGTGGCAAGGCTATATTTTGTAACAGATCTTCTGGTTCCAGTCTGTGTTCTGTGAAGGAAATAGCAATTATAATACTCTTTTTTTTCCACTGCACGTTGAGGTGAGAAACTTTTCTACTTAAGTTCTGATGTGAATGACTAAGAGAACCATGAAAGGGCATTGTTTCTTCCAGATTCTTCCATACACAAGGGCGGTATCACCAAATAAATTCTAATTTGAGGAAATTTTAAATCAATCTTTTCCTTTAGAAATGGCACGGAACCCTGGGGCAACAGAAGAATTCCTGCCTGGCTCCAAGTTCTAAATGAGATTACATTGGGAACTCCTATGAGAGTCTCGCACTCAAAGCATCCCCATGACTGCCCCGCATTCTCTAGACAAATTCCAGTAGAACTTATGTTCCTTGATAATCTTGTGGTCTTGTTTTAAAAATATGTCAAGTATCCTCATGCAAAAAAAAAAAGAAAGAAAAATGTAATATCTGTCTGCTTGGGTTATGGAAAAAGACATTAGGCACTCAAATCAGTAGGGATATAAGCAGGAGACACCAAAGAAGCAGGACAATGAAAATCCCTCAACCTTGGAACAAAGGCAACAAATGACCCCTTGGTAAAACTTACATTTTAGCTTAGCTAAAGAAAGACATGCATTTCGGTCCTGAGGTTTTTTTTTCTTTTCTTTTCTTTTCAATCATGACTATGTATGTATTTGTTTACATTTGAATGTCTAATTTCTTTCTTTAAAAATTTTATTGATGATGGCTATTCTTACAGCAGAAACTAACACAACATTGTAAAGCAATTATACTCCAATAAAGATGTTAAAAAATTTTTTTACTGAAGTATAGTTGATTTACCATGTGTTAATTTCTTCTGTACAGCAAAGTGACTCAGTTATACATAGATATAGATTCTTTTTCATATTCTTTTCCATTATGGTTTGTCACAGGGTATTGAATATAGTTCCCTGTGCTATACAGTAGGACATGGTTGTTTATCCATCCTATATATAAGAGTTTGCCTCTGCTAATCCCAAACTCCCATTCCTTCCTTCCCCTCCCTGCCCTTGGCAACCACAAGTCTCTTCTCTATATCTGTGAGTCTGTTTTTCATAGATATGTTGATTTGTATTGTATTGTAGATTCCACATATAATTGATATTTGGTCTTGAGTTTTGACTAAAAATATAAACTCATGAGTAGTCAGCAGTGAAAGCGTAGCCCTAGGCAGTCGATCAGTGAGTTTGCATCTGTCAACAAAATGCGAGGGCCTGGTGGACAATATGCTGAGAGGCTCAGTATTCAACTCTTATATGACTGGTCAGTTATTTCTGTGGAGCTGTAATATATAGTATGGAAAATTACTTGTCAGTGAGATCCTCAGCCATGATATAATAATAATGACCGCTTGTCACTATGGTGCAGATACCATGCCCATATTATTTCTAAACCCTATTATAACCTTGTATGATCTGTGTGGCTATATCCATTTTAAAAATATAGCAACTGAGACCCAGCAAGGTGACTCAGCTTGCCCCAGGTCACACAGCCAGAGCAGGATGGGGTCCAGGTCTGTCTGCTCCAAAGCCCATGTCTGTTCCACTATCTTGCCATTGGGTGTCTGGCACTGGATTTGATGCTTAAGGGGCTTCCAAAGAAGGGCAGGACTTAAACTTCTGCCCTCTAGTAGTGAATAGGATTCCAACCTCTCAGATGTTGACCATTTTGACAACCTTTTCTCCCAAACCAGCCTCTTTACCTCTTTGCCTTTGCCAGGAGCTATTGGCCTTTGCCATCATCCATCATAAACATCTCTCCCAAACTCCACTCGGGCTGGGGATTGCTTTGTGTCCCAAGCACCTGGCCTCATCATGGTAGGCATTTAAGGAGGACTTATTGGACTCAATTCAACTCATCTTCCTCCCTCCCTTCCTGTTAAGCTCAGCTTTCATGATCCCCTCCCCTCTTTGTTTCTCCCACTGGCTCTCAGTCCTTTATGACTGGCTCTTCCAAGCCTGAAACCAGTTCTTTCTTCAATCATTCAGGGGACCTAGTGTTTCTATCATAAAACTGCCATTATGTCCCACTTCCCAAAGCCAGCTTTGGTAAAGTTCAAGTGGAGAGAAAACTTTTGCCCACTAGTTCTTTTGGTCCTCAATCCTTGAAGAATAGATTTCTTCATCCTTTCTCCAGGGACAGTGTGATGACTCATAGCTCTGTTAGCTAGAAGAGATGCTTACAAGGCTCAACGGTTCTGTCCCCATGAAGCCTGCCCTCCCACACCTAATACCAATTCACAAGATCCATTTACTGGAGCTCAGGACATGCTTAATTCACTGATAAATGAAATAGGCGAGAATGTTCAGTAGTGCCATTTCCTATCCTAGAACCCTCTTCCCCCAGACCTTCATGTAGCTGTCTCCTTCTCATCATCTCAGCCTGAGCTGAGATGTTACCCTCTTCCCGGGGCATCCCATACCCCAGGTATGATCTCCCTCACGGTCACTATCACATCGCCCAATTTTAATTCTCTCTGTAGCACATTAGCTCTGATATTTTTCTTGTTTATTTAATTATGTATTTATTGTCTGCCAACCCTGTTAAACTGTAAGCTTTGCGATAGCAAGGAATCTGTCTCACTTGTGTCACTGTGGATTCTCCCATGCCCAACACAGTGTTTACCACCAGAAAGGTACTCAATAAATATTTGACGAGTGGATGAACAAATCTTAGTCACTGCGGTGCTGCTGCCTTGGAAATGTACGAAGGCCAACACATTATCAGGATTTGCTGAATGAAAAGAAATACCAGGTGAGCCTGGGCATCACAGAGACATTCTGTATAAGTAATGCGTTTCCCTCAAGAATGTGTCTAGGCAGAAGCATCAGATAGAAAAGGTGAATTTTTCAGTTACGTTTTGGTCCTGCCATTATGGTGCCACCAACTCTCCCATTGTCTGCCAGTTTGAGCAAGTGTTTTACTGGAGAACAGAGATTTATCACACAGGCACAGGATAGTATTTTCTTCCTTTTTTTTTTTTTTTTTTTTTTTTTGGTATGCGGGCCTCTCACTGCTGTGGCCTCTCCTGTTGCGGAGCACAGGCTCCGGACGCGTAGGCTCAGCGGCCATGGCTCACGGGCCTAGCTGCTCCGCGGCACGTGGGATCTTCCCGGACCGGGGCACGAACCCGTGTCCCCTGCATTGGCAGGCGGACTCTCAACCACTGCGCCACCAGTGAAGCCCAGTATTTTCTTCTTTTGGCAAATGTAGAAAGCAATTTGTGGAACAAAGAAAGATATAGAACATTTAAAAACAAAATTCTAAGACATTGCCCAAACATGAATTAGAAGGGGCGTGTGTGTGTGCCTGTGTGTGTGTGTGTGTGTGTGTGTGTGCCTGTGTGTGAAGAATAAATCCTTAGGTAGTCTGTGGTGTGAGAGTGATTTTTCAGAAAACTGGCTAGTTCCTTCTAGTACAGATTGTGTGTAAATTATTCAAGCAACTGTTGTAATTTTTTCTCTTCCCCTAAGATCAGCCAAGCTGATACCTGAAATCCATCATGGTAATCAGATTCCAGACCATGTGGAAAACATTCTCCCTTATCACAGATTTTTCTTTTATGATCCCAATAACACAGACCTCCATGTGGAGCCCTTGAAGCAGTTTGAAAAGAAATTCCCAAATAATGGATGTAATTGTCTGGCTGTAGCTCTCATGCATTCTTGTAAAAATGCACACAGCGTGTTGCGTCTCTCCACCCTTCTCTCTCTGGAGGCATGTGATAACCAGTGTCACAACCAAGGTCTTAGATCTGTGTTCCCCAGGCCCATTTAGAACCATGACTACTCATCACTGTCATTTATTTTGGACCCCTGTGTGCTTCACCTCATTTCATCTCACAATCACCCTCTGAGGTGGGTGACATTCCCTCTAGTTCACAAGTGAGGAAACGGAAGTCTCCAGTGGCTAAGTGGTCTGCCTGACCTCACACAGCTAGAAGTGGCAGAGCTGGGGCAAGAAGGCTTATCATGGTGTCTGTCCTGCCACAGCACTCCCAAAGCACTGGCAGTATTATCGAACCTCTCTTAAAGCATTTATCGCTCTTTCATTTTATTGGCCTTATTTAAGAACATATATTTTCCCTCCTATTATGCTATGATTCTAGAAGTTAGCATCCATGTCTCTTCCTTCTCTTAATCCCCTATATACCTTACCAAATGCCCTGCACATAATAAATCAGGGCCGGGACTGGGGTGAGGTAAGTGAGGCACTCACCATGGCTGTAAAAGTTAAGGGGACACCATAAAAACTCAGTCATCAGAATACATAATAATAATATTTATTTATGTTTTTACCTTTTGACCCTCTTTACCCATTTCTCCCATCCCCCATCTCCCACTTTTGGCAGTCACCAATCTGTTCTTTATGTCTATGAGCTTGTTTTTTTCCCTTTACATTCTACGTATAAGATCACATGGTATGGTATTTGTCTTTCTCTGTCTGACTTACTTCACTTAGCACAATACCCTCAAGGTCTCTTCATGTTGTCGCAAATGGCAAGATTTTGTTCTTTTTTATGGCTGAATAATATTCCATTGTTTGTGTGTATATGTATATATATACCACATCTTCTTTATCCATTAATCCATTGATGGACACTTAGGTTGTTTCCAGATCTTGGCATTTGTAAAGAGTGCTGCAATGAACATGGGGGTGAATATATCTTTTCAAGTTACTGTTTTCATTTTTCTTTATATAAATACCCAGAAGTAAGAGCACTTAAAATATATTAAATGAATGGACTGTAGAACTGGTGTTTGGCTCACGTGAGCTAAATGTGCCATTAATGATCTAGTGAAGTGTTACCATTCAGAACTCATTGATGAATCAGATGGACTAAAGCTCTTGGACTTTCTTGCTGTCAGTCTGTCCATAAAGATGTTGATTCAGCTGTACTGGTCACACTCATCCAAGCCTGGAAGAGCCACCAGAGTCCAGCTTCCCTACCAGTCTGAGCAGCAGTCTACCCAACAGGGGGAGTTTTCTTAGCAATTCTAAATTAAAAACTGCCCTTGGTTGTCTAAGATTCTGAAGTTCCTGGAATTTCTCTTTCATTTTGTTATTTCCCCTATTCTTGTTATTTAAAGAAATCAGAATAGTTATTTTGGAAGGACACACTGTAAGATATATAAATATATGAGCTATATAAATATGTGTGTGTGTGTGTGTGTGTGTGTGTGTGTGTGTGTGTGTGTGTATCGACATCTCTCCCACAGTTCCCATCCCATCCCTCCACCAGGGCTCAGTAGATTATAATAAGTTCAGTAAATATTTGCGAATTTACTAATTGGACTGTAAGAGACAGACTGGAGGAAAAAGAATAGTTTAATTTTGAGGATATTAAATTAATATCTGAAGTCACCATTTTACAGCTGGCAAAAAGCTTTATACCAAAAATGTCAGCAGGCTTAATTTGTTTTCACTTAAGTTAAGCCTATTTTTTCATGCTGTTTTCATTATTTGTATTAGGAACATTGAAGACTTAGCCAAGTGAGGAATCTTTAAGTGGAATGCAGTTGCTTTGTCATTCACAGTAGCAATTAATAAGACAGAAATCTGGGGTCTAAGTGTCCATTGGGCAGCTTCTCATCTCAGCAGACATGCTCATTACAGAATGAATCACCACTTTCAGGGGGAACTTTAGTCTCTCTTCAGAGACATGTCTCTCTAAGTCATAGAATTAAAATGTTGAAAACAAGCTTCAAGTCCACAAATGGTAAGACCAACTAGAAATGGAAACTTCAGGGAAAAGAGGTGCCCTTGGTGCTGTGCCAGTGAGGGACTGGGTAGAGGCATCTCTGTTCTTTCCCTCAGGTGTAGATGTCCTATCTGGAGCTTGGGTGTTGTTGCTCTGGGCCTAGACCATTGAAAAGAAGAACAATTGCCATTAGGATAAATCTTTCTATGCTTATGTATAATCTACCTAGACAGGCACAATTTAGAAAGACTTAGCAATTTTGGGACATATTTTGGAGGTAAGCCAACAGGATTCATTAATGCAGTGGATGTGGGAAGTAAGGAGAATCAAGAATAATCTCTAGGTAATTGACTTGAGCAACTGGATAGATGATGTGCCATTTACAGAGATGCAGAAGAATGGGAGGAGAGGGAAAAATCAAGAGTTCTGATTTGACATGTTACATCTGAGGCCCTTGATGGAGCTTTAAATGAAGATGTCCAGTAGACAATTCGATATGGGTGTCTGGAGTTCAGAGTAGAGGTCTGATGGTGAGACAAAAATTTGGGAATTGTCTGCATGCAACTAGTATTTAATGCCCAGGACTACATGATCAGCTAGCAAAATAATATAGATAGAAGAGAGAGAGGGTAGAAGACTAAGCCCTGAGGATGTTCCACAGTTTAGAGTGGAGACATAGAGAAGGTGCCAACCAGGAGGACTAAGAGGAGGTGGCCAGGTAAGCAGAAGGCAAGTCAAAACAGGGGGATGCGGTAGAAGCTAAAGGAAGAGAGTGTTTCTAGTGGGAGAGTATCCAACTGTGTTGAATGCAGCAGGGAAGTGAGATGAAGAGAAAGAGAAAATATTGGATTTGGAACAACATTGAAAGTTTCTGGTGATCTTGGCAAGAATAGTTTGAGTAGAATAGAGAAAGCAGTTTTGAGCAGTTTCCCTTTGGCTGGGGGAGCCAAGTTTCATGACCCCTCCTGAAGTCATCTGTAAATTTTTATCTCTTGGAGCACAGAGAAATATACAAATTTCCTTCCACTGTCGAGCAGACTGAAAATGGTTGCATTCTCCGGCGTAGAATTAACCAGTTTTTGTTTTCTTCCGTTTCATTCAAAAACAAACCAGGGTCTGATTTCTTCACTTGTACTTATCACTTTTTTGGCCTATTAATTTTGAAATTATTGGGATCGTGGAACGGCACAGATGGAGGGGTGTTGGTAATCCCTTTATTTTATGGATGAGGAAACAGAAGCCTGGAAAAGTAGAATGATAGAGGCAGGTTAGAATCCAGGAATCTTTTAACTACTTTATATTTAGGCTTTATGATCCATATAACTCTCCCCCTCATTCCCAAATGCACCCAGTTGAATCAGATTAGAGTAGTGGTCCCAGGTAGCTTGAGATAAAGGCATTCTGCCTCCAAGATTGCTTCTGATCTGAGACTGTACTTGTAAAGTGGAATCAGCTTCATTGTTTCGGTCATTTTTTAGGATATTACAGAAAATACTGTTGATGAGGGTCTGGAAAACACTCAGTGTCCTGTATCCATGGCATGCACACTATCATAGTACTCTTCTCTACTTGCTCAGATACAGCCCCCTGCAGATTTCCAGGCAGATACCAGTAAACGTTTCACGTGGCTGTGCGGTGAAACCTGTTTGACTTACACTTTTGGGGTGGAAGTTGCCCATGCTCCTAGCCTCAGCAAGCTTAGAGTGTACAAGGGTGAAAACCATACACAGAGCAAAAGAGTAATGAATTCAGAGGTCTTTTATCTGACAAGGCACTCAGGTGGTCTTCGGGACCAGTCATTGGCTGGTATGGCCTTTATATGAGTTTATTATTTAAAGATAGGATTCTTCTCTTTGGTGATACAAGTGGAAAACTCAAGTGGGAGATGCAGTGCTTTTGGATAACTTAAGAAAATCACTTTGTATATGAGGAAGACACCTCTTAGCCTTTCTTTGTGGCTCTAATAGACTGCCTGACTATATGGATCACCAGTATGGTATCACTGTGACGAGAGCTCCTCACCAGAACCTGCATCAGAACCAGATCTCAACCTACCACCATGCACGCCCCACCCAGGGTGTGAGTGTGCTCAGCCATGTGGTCTTATACAAGGCATTTATCCTAAGTCTTATTTTCAACATCTGCAGAAGGAGTAGAATTCCCATAAAGAGTACTGTGAGGCTCATGTGAACTGATTTGAGTGGATGAACATTACAAACTGTAAAGCATTATACAATTGTGAGCTGTTAAAAGACTTACAAAGAGAATCCAGAGCTGAATTAAGCTTGACAGTTTGACAACTTAAAAGTATGAGACACTATAAAAGTAAGGAAAATATTTATTTTAGTTAAATTGTAAATTAGGCAAAAGGCTCTTTTATGAATATTCAGGGCACACGTGCTACTTTTTAAAAAGCACACTAATGACTGAATCTAGCACAGCCTGTGTTCCGAGGTACCACCTGGAGCTGGGGACAAGGGAAATAGCATTTATTTTGTATCTCTTCTGCAGGGATGCCGGGCTTTGGGCTAGGCAGGATTCAGCAATGATGGAGACAGGGATCTTTCCTGTGAAAGATTACAAGCCAATAGGGAATAGGAGGCAAACATCCAGTTTCCAGGACGGAATGTGGTATGTGTAACAGAAGAGGTACAAAGGTTCACAGAGTCCAAAGAGTGGAGAAGTTTTGTTAGGGAAGGGAAGGCAGCAGAGAAGTTTTCTTAAAGAGGTGAAATTTCCGATGTGCTGTGATGGATGAATAGGATTCTGAAAGTTGGGTATGGCAAGCCAGGTACAGGGCAAAGACACAAAGATAAGTTGCAAAGTTTATGCCAGTATAAGAGTGGTCCAACATGAATGGAGCAAAGGTCAAAATGGGAGAATTATCATAGCTAACACTTATTGAGTGCTTACTGCATGCCAACCTGTCCTAAAGGTATTAAGCATATTTCTTCGGGGATCATCATAGTGACCCTATGGGACAGGTATTATTGATGCCATTGAGTGGATGAGCAAAGTGGGGCACAGGCAGGTTGAGTAAATTGCCCATGGTCACCCTGCTAGTAAGTGACTGAGGCAAGACTTGAACTCAAAACAGTGTTATTCAAGGGTCTAAACTTTAGACCACTGTGCTATGCTGCATTCCCAGATTCTAAGAGATGAAAAGCTGAAATGAGACTGAATACCTCCTCTGGGGTTACACTACCACGGAATTATTAGGAGCAGGTACAAGTGTGCTCTTATTTCAGTAGACCAGTGTTCCCCCAAATTGGCACATGGACTACTAACGAGACAATAGATTCTCCAGACATTGCCCACCAGTTTTGAAAAGTTATATATTTATCTTAATATGTATTTAGCATGTCAAAACCTTGATTGTGGAAATTTTTACTTAGAATGCTACTTTTTTTTTTTTTTTTTTTGTGGTACTCGGGCCTGTCCCTGTTGTGGCCTCTCCCGTTGCGGAGCACAGGCTCCGGACGCGCAGGCTCAGCGTTCATGGCTCACGGGCCCAGCCGCTCCGTGGCATGTGGGATCTTCCCGGACCCGGGCACGAACCCGTGTCCCCTGTATCGGCAGGCGGACTCTCAACCACTGCATCACCAGGGAAGCCCTACCCACAGGTATTTTTAATGTGTTTTTCTAATCATAGCACAACTTTCTTGTGCAGCCTGCTTTCTGGGATGATAGGCTGACATAAGCCTCAGGATCCTCTGTACTTTTGTGGGTCAAATAGCCAGGGCTTGTCTTTGTAAACATTTCATAGATGCAACATTTCAGAAGCAAATTGTGAATTTACACAGCCTTCTGATAATTTGTTTAGAATAGGATACCTGACAAGTTTGTATAAGTCGAACGCTACTTTGTTCCTTAGTGACTAGCACAATGTTTCTTACTGCTGAGATGGGGAACTCTTTGAAGATGATCGAGAATATTTAGCATTCACACTGATCCACACTGGAGTAACCTGGAAGGGAACTGCTTTGCTTTCTGGAACTTCTTGTTCCTAAAGAGTTTCAGGAAAAGTTGGAGAAGAATTTTAACCAGACCTATATACAATGGAATATTACTCAGCCATAAAAAGAAACGAAATTGAATTATTTGTAGTGAGGTGGATGGACCTAGAGTCTGTCATATAGAGTGAAGTAAGTCAGAAAGAGAAAAATAAATACCTTATGCTAACACATATATATGGAATCTTAAAAAAAAAAAATGGTTCTCATGAACCTAGGGGCAGGCCATGAATAATGACACAGACGTAGAGAATGGACTTGAAAACATGGGGAGGGGGAAGGGTAAGCTGGGATGCAGTGAGAGAGTGACATGGACATATATACACTACCAAATGTAAAATAGATAGCTAGTGGGAAGCAGCCACATAGCACAGGGAGATCAGCTCGGTGCTTTGTGACCACCTAGAGGGGTGGGATAGGGAGGGTGGGAGGGAGACGCAAGAGGGAGGGGATATGGGGCTATACGTATGCATACAGCTGATTCACTTTGTTATACAGCAGAAACTAACACAACATTGTGAAGCATTTATACTCCAATAAAGATGTTAAATTTAAAAAAACATTTTAACCAGAAACATTTGTCCTTTTGGTTACTCTCCCCTTGTTTCCTAGGACGTCATTTTTATGTCAGCATGATGTTGGCTGAAGAAGAATTTATTCCTCTTAACATTTTCCTCAACTAAGAATAATGGTCTTAATGTGCCTTTTTGAAGTCATGTCCCTCCCACGTCCCTCATGGGGGAGGTGGTTTCAAAAGGGATAAGCTGACTTTTGGAAATGGTGTAGGGTGAGTGAAGGCTGCTGGTGGGTCATCGTTTCACTGTGTGTTGTTAGAAACAGGCATGCTGTTTGGGAGATCCCATATCCTTCCTTGCCCAGTGACCGCTTGATTTCTTTAGGTTCCTGAGAAACACATAGGTACAAAGTGGGCATGGGCCTGACTGCTCCTTGGGAGGAAAGGAAACGAAATCTAGACTCACCCTGTGCATGTCTGGGCCCAGACCTTTACTAGTACAAGCGTATGGAAGAAAGGGAAGGAAGACTAAACCAACATGAGCTTGTGGACTTCAGAAAGCTCCACTACTTCAGAATTGTGGCTCAGTCATCACCATAAATTCTAGGAGCTTCCCTCTTTTTTTGGAGAGTGGACTTTCTTTCTCTTAATTTTAATTAATCCTTTGGAATAAGGAAGGTAAGAAGTAGGGAGTTTGTACCTTCAACTCTACCCCCTGCCCCCATATGGCTAGTGTTGCATAAATCACTACAAGTGTTGAGCAATATCCAGGACTTGAGTCACTGAAAGCACAGGGCTGAACACATCGTCGGTGTCCAGTCACTTCCTACTGACTGCATGTTTGATTGATATGGGAGACAAGAAGATCTTATAACAATGTATTTTACATATGATGTGGTCTTTGGGCCTGGAACTTGAGTAGTAAATTATATTCAAACTCCAGGCCATTTCTAAACTCTTTATAGGCATTTATTTGCCATAGATCCTTGGCTGATACACTCACTGTCTTATCCCTTTTCTCTTTTTCCCATTTTAGCAGAATATATTCTTCTCCCATTTCCACACTCAATTGTCTCCTCCCCGCTTTTTATGGTAAATATTCTGAGATTTAATATATAATGTCAGTAAAATATTTTTTCAATAAACAGTGTGGAAAGGTGTTAAAAAATCATGACCAGTTAAATATTTGCATATCAATGGTCAATTAATCTCTTAACACCAGATATCCCAAGTCTAGAACACTGTAAAACTGAGGAAATGAAAAAGAACCTAATGGAATCCTTCCATAAACAGTGATTTTCAGAGGTTCAGAAGGAGATCACTGGTCTACCAGGGCGGGAGACACTTACTGACACTAGTTTTGATGGTTAACTTGGGTTACATTGGGTTAATAGTGTGTATTTTACCATGCACTGTGATCCATTCTTCCTCATAAAGGAGGCCAACTGTGAGATGAAGGAAAACTTGAAAGCAGTACTTGATTTACCCAAGATGTCATTGTTTCTTTTCATGAATCAGGAAATTCCCTGATGGGGACCATGCTACATCCTAGGGGTTCCAGAATTAAGAGATTGCTCTATTTTTCTTTCCATTCAAGTAGAAATAATTAGCTAACGAACATAACAGGAGTCATAAGTCTAGGGTTTTTGGTGAAAATTTTATGATCCTCAAATTTTATAAGGTCAAAATGCCTGCTTGTTTTTGTTTTTAACATCTTTATTGGAGTATAATTGCTTTACAATGGTGTGTTAGTTTCTGCTTTATAACAAAGTGAATCAGCTATACATATACATATATACCCATATCTCTTTCCTCTTGCATCTCCCTCCCTCCCACCCTCCCTATCCCACCCCTCTAAGGTGGTCACAAAGCACCGAGCTGCTTGTTTAATTTCTCTGAATTATCATATACCCTCCTTTCCTCCCAGGATTATTGTGAGATCAATGGAGACAGGGGAGATATAAAATGTTTTATAAAACTTAATATTCTGTAGACACTTGAGGTATTATTTTTATTTTTTACTTATCAATAAGATAAAGGCAAAGAAAGAAAATGCAACATACAACATTTGGGTAATTTTTTGCTTCAGCACTGTTTGAAATCATTTCCATGGGGGAGTTGCCAATAGGGGAAGAAATCAAGAGTCAGCAATTATAGAAAGAAAGCCAAGTGATGATATATTAAAGAAACTAAGCTGGGGAGCAGAAGGGGAGCACCTGGGCTTAGAGAAGATTGTTTATAAATAGATGAACAAAGAGGCTGAAAGAAGGACCAAAATGAAATTGATGTTTTTCTTTACTTGCCAAAATTCCTGGGAATATATTACAAAGTAAACTTATGCAATATGAAGGAGGTACATTGCAAGTCTGAATTTAAAATATAAATGTAGAATATTTAAAAGAGCCCTCATTTCAACTATTTCAGGAACCGCTCAGATTAAAACCTCATAGAGCTTATTAAAGATTGGCTGCCCATTAAGTAGGTGCCATCAATATTGTGACTGATAATAATAATTTAAGAATCATTTATTATTAGGAAGTTTTTAGTGTTATGGTAAGTTGGAGAGGGCAGAAGATGCTGACCCTCATCTAGTTTATCTTGTCTTTAATTCTCTCAACAAAAACAAGGTATCGAGATTTCCTGCCCACCAGCACCATCTCCACGTAAAACCAATCTCAAAGAAATTTGGTTCACAGTTGTACTGGTCCCACCATTGTGTGACTCATCTGCCTGGATCCCAAGTTCCCAAGGAGTAAATGTCCAGTTCTAGCAGAGGCCCCCTTTCCTCAGGATAAGTTCTCAATAAGTGACCCTGAATTCTAGTCCGTTCCAAAGTAGATTATAAATTCTTTTCATTTTAGAATTATGATAGTGTGTGTACTAGGATAATAGTGGTAGCTTCATACTTATCAAACATTTTCTGCATACCAGCCATAACTCATTTAATCCTCACAACAAATCCATGAGCTGGATAGTAGTACTGTTATTATTCCCACTTTACAGAAGAGGAAATTGAGGCACAATGGAAAAGTTAAGTAACTTGCCCAGATTATACTGAACTAGATTTGAATCTAGGCAACTGAGTTTTTAACCGATAGACTGTATTGTCTCTCTAAATACTTGCATTCCCAAACTTTTGAAATATTGGAAGATTAAAAAATAGTACTTGATTCTATCTCTGCCATATTAAAATGGAAAAGTGAGATAAAAAGAGTACATCAAAAATTAAAGGCGAGAGAGGCACATTTTAAGAGGAAAGATGAAAACGTATTTTTATTACTTCTGTTTAAGATGCAACAGAAATTTGTGTAAGGGAATGAAAAATTGGCTACAAAAGAGTAAAGCTCTCATTTCCAAGCTTAAGTATGTGCAGATATGTGATTTAGAAGGGAGAAGGTTTGCACTTTTGACAAGCCAAGTTTGTTCTAATTTGTAGTACTTGTACATCTTGTACCTGAGCGGCACTGAGTATTTGTAATAAATTGTCCTAGTTGGTTTAAAACCAAAATAAAACCAAGAGCTGGTGTCAGGGCTGATTCATTCCAAAGGGAAGACTTCCATCCAGGCAACAGAAAATTCCTGTGGGAGCGGACCACTGACTTTGTCTTGTCTAGATGCCGGGCTGGCCACTGCAAATGTCAGTGTGCTCCCTGTAGCTCAGATGCCTCCCCTGAAGTTATGGAAGGGATTCTTAATCTCTGGCCTTTGGCCAAGGACATTGAAAAGACTTGTTGGAAAGAGCCACTACTTTGCAGTGATTTATAGACAGTGTGCAGCAGCTTTTGAATAATAAATTGTATCCAGGGACCTGGCAACTTTCAGATCATGATCAAGTGGAAGTCCTTTATATTTCTGGTGTAAACCAGGAATCTCATCTCACCAAAACAGTGCTGGGCACAAAGGGGTTATAGGACCTCTCTCCTGGCCTGGCCACAATCCCCTTCTTTCATCATTCCAGTCCTGTTGATGTCTTATCCATGTTGCTCACTTCAACATCTTACATGGCTCTGGTTAGTGCCTTGGTATTACTTCAACAGGTAAACAGCTAAAGAAAACTATGTCTGCAGCTGCTCAAAGCTCAGTCCTTAAATGCTTAGTGTCATGGGCCTCTTTGAGAATCTGATGAGAGCCATGGATTCTCTCCCAGCAAAATATTCAGACACATAATGGTTTGTCTACAATGTCATGAACCTCTGAAACCATCCCTGTACCCAGGGTAGGAACCGTGGCCCTAATAACTTTAAATGAAAGGCTCTATTTTGAAATCCAGGCTCCTTCTAGCTCACACTTTGCCATCCCCAGGTATAGCCCTTATCCTCATGGCCTCAGATAGTGGTAAATGTTCCAGCCATTGTAAATGCATCCAAGGCAGGAAGATGGATGGGAAAGGTAATTTTAAGGGCATCTCCCCAAAGTTGCCCATACGACATGTGCTTATGTGCAGGACTAGCTCCATGGGCATGCAACCAGTACAGTTACATGAGGCCTCTTGGTTTGGGTTTAGGGCTCTGTAGCCACCACCTTGAATTTCTTAATAAATTCATGTTTGTGTTTCGTAAGTGAGGTTCAGTGGAACAGTGGAGAATGCGCTGGGGGCTTGAGGCCTCAGCTCAGGCAGGCTTCCACCCACTGCCTCCTCTTACTTCCCCAGGACTAGTTCTCCACAGCTGACCCCTTTCCCCCTGGCGCCCTGGGCCTTACCAGTCTCCCCATCTCCATCTCCACCTAGCAGTTGCTGTGGCCCTCTGCACCCAGGTGCAGTTGCCTGTGCGTCTAGGGAGGATTTGTGTCAGGTGAAGTGTCCCAAGGCAACTTGGAGCAGGGCATGGCGACTGTGGTCCCCACCCTGAGGCACCAGTGTCAGAGCACACAAAGCAGGACTCATTGGGGGCTTAGCAACGCACTCACCTTCACCAGACACCAAGACCATTCCAGCACGTAGAGGTCGTAACACACTTGGGGGTCGCCATCTGCAGTGGGCGGGGGCAGCGGGACTGTGGGAAGAGCAGATGCCTAGCCTGACTTCCCAGCCCCCAGTGTTGAACAAGAGGGGGAACCCAGTAGCCTCTGGGCTGTCCTCCTGGTGCCTTTGAGTGTCTCCACTTCCCCCCCAGAATCTGCGTGCCCCAGGGAGCAACATCAAACAGCAAATAAAAATCATCCTGACAGGTCAAGTGAGAAATTTCAGAAGAAATGTAGAAGCTTTATATTTAATACCTTTAATAGCGCCCCTTTCCTGCCTTTTCAGCAAAAGGCTCTTCATTTTCATTTTGCGCCAAACCCTTCAAATTATGTAGTCAGTCCTGCTCTGTCTCACTTGCCAGCCACAAAGAGCTGCAAGAGAGACTGATAAATACAATCTTTGTTCTGGGTGGCTATGCCCAGCCCCAAATCAGGAGTTCAGTTACCATGGAGCATGGGGGATAATGGATATTGGGGTAGATAACTAGCAGTTTCCACCTTGTAAGATAACACTAAAAATAATTACCAGGGATCAAGCATTATTGAAAGTGTTAACAACTTTTAGCTCATTTAATCTTGAAGGCAATAGTACTATTAGCCCCAGTTTACAGTTAAAACAGCAGCACCCAGATATGAAATCACTTGCCCCAGAACACATGTCTAGCAAGTGATGGAGCCAGGATTCAAACTTAGGCAGTTTGGATTTTAAGTCCAGGATCCCTGTGTGGCACTGCCCTTGCGGTTTAGCCAGCAAAAACCACCCTCTGTGGCTCAACAGGGATGCTCCAGTTTACTAAGACAGTGAAGATCTTATAAAAAGTTAGGTCTTGGGATCACCTGTACAAGAATTGCTACAGTGCTTGTTTAAAATGCGACTTCCTGGGCTCTAATCCAGGCTACTGAATCAGAATATCTCAGGATGGATCACAAGAATCTTCATTTTAAACAAATTCCTCCAGGTGATTTTTAGGAACTTTAAGAAATGTTGCTCAAAAGTTCTTGTTTACAGTAAACTTCCCGAGATGAGTGTTGTCTGGGAATTTGTGAGGAAGGGGATACTCATACTAATACATTGCGTCAGGAAAGCAAAAGGTGACAACCCAGTGAAAGGGAATTTGGCAATATCTACCGAGACTCCAGATGCTTTGGCCCCGTGATGTAGCAGTCCCACTTCCTGACATTTATCCTACAAATAGACCTACACATGTATGAAATGGCAGAGGTACAAGATTGTTCATGGTGGCATAGTTCATCATAGCAAAATATTGGAAGCAGCCCAGGCATCCAGCTGTGGAGAGCTGGCCAAGTCGCTCCACACACTGGCACAGAATGAGGAAGAACGCTAAGTTCTGAGGTAGGGAAAGCTCTAGGACATCTTGAGAGGTGAAAAAAACACAGTGCCAATAGTGTGCATAGTACAGCCAGGCCAGAGAATCACCTCTCAACAGAGAATCACCTCCCGCAAACGATTCTCTCTTTATGAACTCTGATCTCAGGGCTGGCACGGCAGGTGCGGGCAGTAGAGTCAGCTGTGGTCCCTCTTAGTAAGCCCTAGGCTGCTGAAGGCTCCCTGACAGCTGTCTTTAGAATTAATGGAGGTACTTAGGGCCTCTCTGCCCTAGGCAAGGTGGGTCCTATTCATCAGTTCCACGGCAAAGGAAATCATTCTATTACATCTCTTGGAAACAGCAAACCTAGCTCTTGAGTGTAGAATGATTCCAAGACAGTACAAACTTTTTCATCATTTCCCACTGGAAAGGCTGCTGCCTCAGACCTGGACTGGATTTGGGGGGAACAAACCTTATGTATTTATTTTTTAAGTGCCTTGGATGATTGGTGCTCTTCTTCTAGCTCTGTATGATGCCTGTCTCCTCTTGAATTTGGATTGTTCTCTCCTGGTAAGGTGTTTTCTTTTGTACCTAAGAGAACGCTTACACTCTTGACTGGAAATATGAGGGAGTTTCAATAACAGATTGTTCTCTAAAAATAGTCCCCTCAGTTTTTCCCATTAAATTAGGTGTCAAAGCTCAGAGCTAGTAGAGCAGTTTATTAGAGCAAAAGCAGCACAGAGTGTTCCCTTGGAGATTGTCATATATGGCCGTGAAACCCCAGGAAGGCAGAACTTGGAATTCTTCATGAGTTAGAGAAACCCAAATGACAAGTCATTTTTTTTTTCTTTACTTAAAAAATAAGGATTAAAAAATACTCTGGGGCTTCCCTGGTGGCTTAGTGGTTGAGAATATGTCTGCTGATGCAGGGAACACGGGTTCGTGCCCCGGTCCGGGAGGATCCCACATGCCGTGGAGCGGCTGGGCCTGTGAGTCATGGCCGCTGAGCCAGTGCGTCCGGAGCCTGTGCTCCACAACGGGAGAGGCCACAGCGGTGAGAGGCCCGCGTACCGCAAAAAAAAGAAAAAAAAAACTCTGGCATCAAGAAGTAGATAAATAGTACATGATCCATTAGCACAATAAAAATTCTGTTGCTTCCTGTGTTTGGGGCCTGAATTAATTTATTCTGGGTTCTGTCATGACCAGTAGTGGTTCCAGAATGTGGGGTGGGGAGAGTTTGAAGCTGCATTTTCATGGCCCTTTATGTAAGATCAAAGAAGTATAAATTGACCGTGTCAAGGAGTGAAGGGGTAGCTGATGGACAGTAGAGGTAAAGCTCTCTTTCACCATCCCCTCAGGCTTCACCTTGGCACTTTAATTGCTCTAATTGGTAGATGATTCTCATCACAAAGGCCCAAAGTTATATCCAAGGTTAATCTGGACCAGCCAAGTCCAGTAGAACCCTCTGTGATGATGAGAATGTTGTGAACCTGTTCTGTCCAATAGCCACTGGTCATTGAACAGTTGATAATGTAGCTAGTGTAACTGAGGAACCAAATTTTTAATTGTATTTCATTTCAACTACTTTAAATTTATTTTTATTTATTTATTTATTTTTTGCGGTATGCGGGCCTCTCACTGTTGTGGCCTCTCCCGTTGCAGAGAACAGGCTCCGGACGCGCAGGCTCAGCGGCCATGGCTTATGGGCCCAGCCGCTCCGCGGCATGTGGGATCTTCCCGGACCGGGGCACGAACCCTCCTCCCTTGCATCGGCAGGCGGACTCTCAACCACTGCGCCACCAGGGAAGCCCTCGACTACTTTAAATTTAAATAGTCACATTTAAATGGCTGGCGGCTACCATTTGGATAGCGCAGCTCCCAGAGCTTGGAAGAGGAGTCAGGAGTTATGATTTCTGAACTCTTCCTTTATGGCAAATTAAGATGATGGTAATGTCATATTAGTGCTGTGTGCATTCATTGTCCATCTTATAGAATAGATATAACTGACCCTTGCCTCTCCGTTTTGGACGTTCTGGGAGGGGTGGGCCATCCCAACTTCCTTATTGGGTTCCGTGAACCAGAGATGTCAGTGCCAAGCTGTTCTTTGATTGTGTTTGTCCATTTGCAAGAATCAAACCAGGGATTCAGTCCCTGGAGGGGCAGACGGGTATGAAAGCGCTGCTCAAACAACAGAGGTGTGAAATCACAACACTGCACCTGATATTCAGAAGTGAGAACACCTCTCTTGTGTATGTGTATTCCTTTAAAGTCAGAATCAATTCATTAATATCAGGGACTTGCCTTGACTTACATAAAACCCAAGCCCACCCATTC